>NC_089814.1:22216590-22816590 GCF_029633855.1 Hoplias malabaricus
CTAGTCATTAGAAACACAAGTTTGCCACTTTATTGCCTATTATTTATTTATTTATTTATTGGTTGTTTGTGTTTTGCTGCCATTGTCCTGGATGCAACCACAACAGCCAAAATATAAATAGTCAAATCGCCCCGGAACAGACAGTTTCCATTGAGCATGGGCAACAATTTTCTGAATAAACATTAATGGTAATGATAATGATACACTCTGCTCATGATTCAATGATTCACAATTTGTTATTCAGCAGCAGGTAGTGCCACAGTCACACAGCTCCAGGGACCTAGAGGTTTTAGGTTCAAGTCCCGCTCCGGGTGACTAAGGTGTTTGGTGTGTTCTCCCTGTGTCTGCGTGGGTTTCCTCTGGGTGCTCTGGTGGATTCCTCAGGCAGATTGGCGACTCAAAAGTGTGTGTGTGTGTCTGTGTGTGTGTGTCCCTGTGAAGGACTGGTGCCCCCTCCAGGGTGTGGTCCTGCCTTGCGCCCAGTGATTCCAGGTAGGCACATGAGGCATATTAACCACCACGACCCTGAACTGGAAGTGGAACTGGAACTGAAGTGTCTATTATAATGTGCACATACAGTTATAAAATACACAATGACAGAACAGGAGTTGGACATGGTTACATCAAAGCAGATGGTAGAATATCTATATTAATATTATTAATACTAATAATCAATAATGTTAATATTTACATTAACTTTTATCTTACTGATTAATATTTACATTAATATTTACACACAATTTCACAAACTGAAGTTGTTACAGTGTACTCAATTTTATGAACGTCTGTCACCTTTGATAAGACTAGCCTACTTAGTGTGAACATATATCGCCACCCCCCACCCCAGGCCAAAGTTTGTGATTGCAGTTGATTACAGTGAATTTTGGACTCTCATACATATTGCAATGCAAACATATTATGCCTTTATTAGATGCTTTGTGCTTTTATGAACAGGAAGATTTTAGATACTGACATAATATACACTATATTGCCAAAAGTATTCACTCATCCATCCAAATCACTAAATGCTGAGGCACATTGTACACAGAGGTCATCAACTTTCTGCAGAATCAATCGCCACAGACCTCCAAATTTCATGTGGCTTTCAGATTATCTTAAGAACAGTGCATAGAGATCTTTATGGAATGGGTGTCCATGTCTGAGCAGCTGTATCTAAGCCTTACATTTACATTTAAGGCATTTGGCAGACTTACAGGTAGGCCAATGCAGTGTTACGAGTTTTGCTGGTGTTCCACAGACTGGTTGCCCAGACCTGGAATTGAACACAGGTCTCTCACATGGGAGCCAATGGAGCTACCACTGTACCACGATACATCACCAAACACAATTCAAAGTGTCAGATGCAGTGGTGTAAAGCACACCATTACTGGACTCTTGAGCACCTGTAGATATGTTCTCCTGAACAATGGCACCTGGCAATCCAATGGAGGGGTCTGGGTTTGATGGTTGCCAGGAGAATGGTACTTGTCTGATTACATTGTACAATGTCATGCTCACAAATTCAGGGGAACAGTTTGGGGATGGGCCCTTCGTGTTCCAACCTGACTGCGCACCAGTGCACAAAGCAAGGTTCAAAAAGACATGGATGAGTGAGGCTGGTGCGGAAGAGTTTGCCCGGCCTCAACAGAAAACAGTGTCTGAATTGTCAAAAATCCCATAAACACACTCCTAAATCTTGTAGAGAGCCTTCCCAGAAGAGTTGAAGCTGTTATTGCTGCAAAAGGGTGGGCTGACATCATAATAAACGCTATGGATTAAGAATGGATTGTCACTCAAAGTCATTTGCATGGCAAGGCAGATGAGAGAATACTTCAGGCGGTATATTATAGAAGGTCCTACTGTTGTGGAAAATGTAGTATAATCAACACAGTTTAATTTATAGTTGGAGTACTTTCTAGTTTAGCAGTAGGATGGTCCCATTGCTCTTTAAAATGAATGTTTTACTGGGATTCCAAGTAAACACAATTGGCTAAACTCTCTCTGTGTGGGTAGGATAGCTCTTCTTCACCCGACCAGTCTGCCTCATGCTAGCCAATGCACGCGTCTGGAACCTGGCATAAAAGATTTGGGCAGTTAGTGTTCTCCTCCATGTATTTGAAAAAAGAGTTTGTCACTGGCTTTACACGTCTCAGGGGAAGTATGTGCTTGTCTGGGTGTCCCAGATTGGTAGCGTGGTGTGATTTGAGGAGTCAGAGCAGAGCTATTTAACAATTGCAATTGGCAGTGACTAAATATAAGGGGAAAATGGTGAAAACGAAACAAATGATGTACATTTGTACGGCCCATGGTTTAATCCATGTATGTAATTAATAATAAATACAATTAATTAGCAGGATTTAGTATTACAAAATCCTCTTGCATGTATTACATATCGCCACAATTGCTGACATAAACCTCAGAAGATTTTGGAGAAATGGTCATGTGATCTGATGGTTTTTCTTGTACAACGCCTAGACGGCTGGGTATGTGTGCAGCATTTACTTGTGGATGTGATAGATGCAGATGAACAGGATGCACTGTGGGATAAAGACAGGCTAGTGGTAGGAGTGTGATACCTTAGGCAGTGTTCATGTGGATGGGAGTTTGGTATATCTAAATAATTAGAATGTGTGACCGTAGGATTTTTTTGTTTTGGTTAATTGCCATTGGTTTGGTTTCATTTGGTTACCTTTAATATGCCATATGATAAATTATACACAATAATAATAATAATAAACAAACATTTTGTCAGCTTTTGCTACAGCATATTGCTACTAATGATCTAAATGAGCATTTCTGTTGGTGAAGGTGCAATGGCATGGTCAGATGGAAATGGACCCTCTGGATTGGACACTCCTGTTTCTTGCTGTGTTGTAGAAGATACAGCAGATAGCAGATCATTATAATTCATACTCTCTCAGGCCAGTGTACTCCCTGCTTCATCCAAATGCAGCCATGCACCCTTCATTATCCATTCTGTCATTCAATATTGAACATATGCACGACTGCAAACCAGGTCCTGATGGTTCTGAAGGCTCATCAGGAGGTTAACTAAAAGTCTGACATCAATGATTTAGTGAATATTTTGTTATTGTGGAACCAGTTATTAAGAAACACTGGTTACAATTGGATAATTTTGCTCCTGGGCTCCCCATATATTTGCAGAGTGAAAATTTTTACAGCACTGGGGGAATGGAAGGAAGGAAGGTATGGTTTCTTACACTCCTCCAAAAGTTACACAGTGCAGTTTCTGAAGTGCAGAGTCTGGAATGACAGGAGCTCTAGTCTCTCTATTACAGGTCAGTTGATCTTAATGTGTAACTGCACAGAAAATGCGTTCGCTAAGTGAATTGTGCAAAAATTAGGACTGTGCCATATCATATCTTTGATAATGATAAAAAAAATCTTTATCATGATTATAGTGATATTCTGAATTGTTTATGTAATGATGTCATGCAGTTACACATAATATGGCATATATACATTACATGAGTTATCCCCCCAGCACAAATCACTTCTAATCGAGTTTTGTGAACAAGACTCATTGGCCTGTATTGAATAAAAGTGTTTACAAAATACGAAAATTGATTGTTACATTGCATAATTTCAAACACACATTATGTGTATGTATATGTATGTGCTGAAACCTTGGTCAAATTAAGTCATCACTTGTAAGCAGAAGCTTTAAACAAACAAAAAAAACCTTTATACACCATAATTAATCCTGTGCCTCGTGAAAAAGCTCTCATTAACGCGCTTTCCGGCTGTTGCGCCACCGTTTGTTGTGCGATGCGCCCTGGAGTGGAAATTTTGTCTACAACTGTGAAACACACAGTTCCGATAATTAAAGAATATGTCGCAAGACAGCTTGAAAAGTATTAAGGAAGGAGAACGGTGTGGAAAGTGATGGAGTGAGTGAGAGAGAGAGAGAGAGAACAAGTGTGGGGGAGGGATTGAGAAAGTGTGCGAAGAAAGACAGAGAGTGAGGGTGAGAAAGAGAGAGAGGAAAAGTGCTCTCCACTCACTTTCTGCCCACTGAGCAGTGCCTTGTTACTCTTTGAACACTTGGCCCATTTATTTCTGCTAAGTCGTGAGATTCTGAGTCAGCCAGCGAGGACTCTAGTGGCTCTTTCCATGAAACATTAACGAGTTCCTGGGGTTAAAGGGATGCCTAGAAATCACTGCTGATTGCAGCTTTGCTCTGTGTGTGTGTGTGTGTGTGTTTGTGTTTGTGTGTGTGTGTCTGTGTATGTGTGTCCGTCCTGACTGTCTATGCTTATGTGCATACACGCACAAACATAGTCACACCTACACACACAAAGGCCCATATGAGAGGGCTACAACTGGTATAAATGAATACAATGCAAATTCTATATTTTTAATATACTTAATAATAGGACATGCGAGGAAAATATATTCCATAAACGTGTTCACTGACTGCACACATTGACCCTGTGTAAAGTGATACAATGCCTTAGACACACACACACACACACACACACACAGCAATCTACAGACTCAACACCAGGTTATTAATCGACTCTGCCTCTGCCACCCACCACACTGTGCTCCTTTAGGGCTGCTGTTGATGACACGTACGGATCAGAACGCCCACAAAGCAGTCATGGCCACAACTCATCCCCTGTGCTTCAGACACTCACTGCCCACTCCAGCTGGTGTTTCTCATTCTCCTGAATGTGCATTCATTCCCTCATGTTTGTTCTAGAATAAAGGGTTTTTCTATTAAATTAATAAACAAAATATATGTATTGTTTTATGGTCATAGAAAAAAAACACACATTCTTGATCATTTTTATCATAAGGTGGTCCTGTTTTTTTTTTCAAACTTATTATTATTATATATACATTTTCCTTAATTTTAATACTTTTCCCTAGACAAATTACCTTTGATTCATTTGATCTTAGAATATCCTCTTATGATTCAAACATGCTTTTTAAAATGGTAACAAGGGAAGGTTGTTATTTACAGTGATGCCTCCAGTACACACATGCCAGCATCATTTATGGGCCCTGTACGCAGAAAGAAAAAAAAAAAAACCAAGGGAAGTGATTGCTACAGCAGGGAGTTAATTAAGGACTTATTCCCATTTGATAGGAGCAAAGCTTGGTGTAATTTTACCTTGATGTAATATAAAACCACAAATTGCCGCTGCAGCATCGGCTAATTATCGCTCCACTCATATGGCCACTTGGACTGCAGTGCTGTGTAATACAGAGGGTTAAAATGAGGCTTAAACATCTTGGTTAATCAAATTTGTAATTAATTGATGCAGCCTTTATTGAGTTTGAGGGCTCTGGCTTTAATAACCTTTAAAAGTTGAGAATACTTTTTCTTTTTTTCTACATTTACATTTGCATTCAGCATTTTTTTAATAACCAAACCAAAATATAGATATAGTGAAAAAATGCTTTTTTTTGTGTGCAAAAACTGGCATGTTATAATATATATATATAATATATATATAAAAATACCTGTGTGTTCGAAAATTAAAATACACTGTGCAGATATCAGTGACCAAGCTAATTGTAATTCTTTTTTATTCCAAACATTACACTTTTTTAAAGTAAACATTCTTCAGAACAATGCTGGGAAACATTCATATAACTCTGTCTGTGAAGCCATACTTGTGGGAATATGGGAGCATTGTTTTGCTGAAATAACCATGGACTTTCCCAGAAAAGACCACAACTTGATTGTGGTGTATATTTCTCCAAAGCCCTTTTCACACATTCACAGAAACCAAGGGGAGCTGTATGTGTGATGTACTATGGATTAATATTTCTCCAGATCTTTTCCCCATAGTATGGTTGTAGGTTACAGACGTACATTCTTGTGTAGAGAAAAGTTCCTTTTCAATTTTTAACAATTCGCACACAGTTTGGCCAAACATGGTGAGACATAAGGCTTGTTTGCTTCCAAAGGCTTAGGTTTATGATTTTTACACCTTTGATATTCATCTCTTTATACTGGAATGGAGTTGCAGGCGTCAAATTCTAAATTTGTTTATATTCATGAAATACATTTTTTTTTCTTTTACAAAGTGTTTTACAGCACTTTTTTGGAAATGGGGTTGTTTACAACATTAATTACATTGATAAAAATATCAGTATTTGGCCACCCTTTAATTTTGCACCACCTAATGCTGCCAATTTACTTTAAGTTTTCTGTTGGTCTTAAAATCAGTGAGGGACTAAAATATGTTAACACATTCACTTTGTTGCCTTTTCTTCTTCATGATGAAAAATATAAATGGTCCGCAAAATGTAAATCTATACATTTTAAGTTAAATATATGTTTTAAATTTAGGCTTATTTTTACGGTTGGGGTAGTCCTTATAATCGTCCAGTGATCCATGAATTTGTGTTTGTGTGTGTGTATATGTGTGTGTGTGTGTGAATACATGTAGCTTCCTTGAATACCCCATTTCACTCGCTGTACTTAACCATCCCTGCCTTCTCACTCTATCACTCACACAACACACACTCACACATACACACACTTGTGTGCCCACACTCACACACAGGTCATTTGGAGGGACATGTGGAGCCTTTTCACACCCTGCTTTGACACAGCTCTCAGCTTTTGGTGAGAGTGATAAAAGTCTCAGATCAATGTCTACCCATGAGCAGTCCCAAAAATGTCCCATTGAAGCCTGCACAGATAGACACAATAACACACACACACACACACACACACACACACACACACACACACACACATCTAGGCGTATTTGAAATTTACATTAACATAAGAATGATTAGAATGAAGTACAACACTAGCAATTTACTGGTTGAGCAATTACGAACCAGTGAGACAAAGAGCGATTAAGATGTACAAGCATTTAAGCACTGCAAAACAAACTCTCTTCCTTTTCTTTACCATATTACTCCTTCTTTCAATACACATGCCCCTCTCGCTCTCTCTCTGTCCCTCTCTCTCTCTTTCTCTCTCTCTCTCTCTATCTCTCTCGCTCTCTCTATCTCTCTCGCTCTCTCCCTCTCACTCTCTCTCTCTCTCCCTCTCGCTCTCCCTCTCTTTCCCTCTCTCCCTCTCTCTCTCTCTCTCTCTCTTCTCCCACCCGTCTCACTTGCTCTCCCACATCCCCTTCTTCTAAACTCTAGGCTGTCAGTACCTGATCTCCACATTTAGGACTGTGTGTGTTTGTGTGTGCACTTATATATATGTGAGCACTTAACTACACTGTACTAAGTCCTTAGTTCCACAACAGTGTCTGCCTTCATTAAAGGTAATTACAGGGTCTCGCTCCTCCTGCTTACACACACCACTGTGCACCACTGTGGATTAAACTCAACATTTTTGTCAGATTTGAGAAGTTATTTACATGCAAAGGACAATTGAAACACACAGTGAAGTATTAAGTGATCATTATTTCCACGTATTTCACATCACAGATTTTTTAAATATACAGTTTATGCATATATCAAAGTGGACCTCTTGTACTACTTGAACCACAGTGAATAAATTTAGCTGTAGTTGGCATCAAGGGCAGAAATCCCAGTGACACGTCCCACCCTCCTGGGAGAAATACAGAGACGAGGTCGACTCCAAGAGTTTCAACTCTTTGAATCATTGGCTAAGAGTTGATACCAGCTCCTAGATGCTCACAGAATCGATTCTTGGGAGTTGACTCCTAATCATTAGACATTATTCTGGCCCCTCTTATTGTACGGATAGCCGTAGGGACATCAGGACCTATTTGGAAGCGTATATTGAAAATAATAATAATAATATCTGTCCCATGTCACTCGGCTCTGAGGAAGAAAGGTTTTTCTTTTTTTAGATTAAAAACAGGGAATTGACTCCATTTTAGACCAAAGTCTTCTCACACTCCTAAACGAAGCACTCTTTCTTCCCTGCAAACAAGAAACATAGCGGCAGATACTGCGCTGTCTTTTTGTGTGTCTTGTTTTGCGTGTTTGTTGTTCTCCATTTTTATACAGCAAGACTAGTAACAGAAAACCACGTAAAGAAAGTTACATGGAACTTTGCCATCCCCCTTTGGAATTTTTCTTGAGAAATTTGACTGTTTATTGTCCCCTAAACATTGATAAGCTTGTAAACAATTTTCCTGCCAATTTATCATGTCTTCTTTTTAAAACATCACGATAGTTTTTAGGGCGGCACGGTGGCGCAGCAGGTAGTGTCACACAGCTCCAGGGACCTGGAGGTTGTGGGTTTGATTCCCGCTCCGGGTGACTGTTGGTGTGTTCTCCCTGTGTCTGCGTGGGTTTCCTCTGTGTGCTCCGGTTTCCTCCCACAGTCCAAAAACACACGTTGGTAGGTGGATTGGTGACTCAAAAAGTGTCCGTAGGTGTGAGTGAATGTGTATCTGTGTTGCCCTGTGAAGGACTGGTGCCCCCTCCAGGGTGTATTCCCGCCTTGCGCCCAATGATTCCAGGTAGGCTCTGGACCCACCGTGACCCTGAACTGGATAAGAGCTTACAGATAATGAATGAATGAATGATAGTTTTTAACTATGTGTGTTCATGAGTATATACACGTATATGACGGTGCTATACAACCAAATGATTTCACATGCCTTCTCTGTAATAAGACTTTGCAGAATTTGATATTCTCAGATGTCCAAAGTGGGACTTGCTGCTGCTAATGCCATATAACTATGGAACTGTACTAATGATGAATGCAGTCTGAATTCATTGATAACTTGTTTTGCAAAGCCTTGATTCTGAAAGGTACTCTCCCCAACTTGTGCCAGTTCATCATACAAACAGACAAAGTCACAAGGTAGAGGAAGAGCATTCGCCTTTTATTCAGGCTTTTATTCACCCACTTCTAGCATGCCCCATTTCTCGCCACCCCACACATAAAAGCACATAGCTCCAATTTCGCCCAACGGCCATCCGCCTTTGTTGCATGTTCATCTCATCCCGTTTTCCGCCATTCGGAAATTCCAAAGGTGAATTAAATACAATATAACCCCTGCTCTCATTCTCTTGCTTCTTTCTCTCCTTCCTTTTTGTCCTTTCCGCTGTCTCGGCTTACTTGGAAAACGTGAAATTGGATGGTAATATTTACTGTTTAGACTCCAATTTCCACCACTATCTTTCTCTTTATCTCTCTCTGAGAACAAATCTGATACTTTTTTTTTTTTAACCCTGGAACATTCTGTCAGAGTGAAAAACATAGGAGCAAAAAAACAAAAAACAAAAAAAAAACAAAAAAGCTATGCTCTCTTCACCCAGTCAGACCAAATGTAGAAATGCAAAATTCAACAATGTGTCCAGTCTGCGAGCAAGAGAGTGCTTGAGTGACCCTCTTTGTGCAAAACATGATCTCTCTAGGCTTGTTCTCACAGGCAATCTGTGTTTTTCCCTCTCTATCGCTCTCATTTTTTTTTACTCTTCTCCCCATCTGTTCCCCCCCCCCCCCCCCCCCCAACACACCCTTTGTATGCACTCTCGCATACAATTGCAGAACCACTCTGTTTCTGCGATTGTTCCGTGGGGGTCCGGGTGTGTTTTCTTCCTTCTGACCGGAGAGACACGCTGCACTGCTGATGGAGGAGTGCTAGCTGTAAATATTTGAAGGTTGAGTGTGGTTGTCCAGTGGGCTGCATTAAGACTGTACCACCCATTGAAACTGGGCATTTGCAGACACGCTGTCATGTGACTCTTCCTGGTAATATCTAACTAATCCAACTTGCTGTGAGATCCAGGTTCACTGAAGCATTCTGCACCTGTTAAAAATGTTTGCACGTGCAGTTTTATTGAAATGTTTGCTCGTGCAGAGCCCAGCAGGTCAGACCCTGTACTCTATACTCAATGTGAGCTAAAGAAACAGTATGTTCTACATTATTAATCCATTAATATGTTAACAGACATTATCAAATACTGTGGAAGCTTTTCTGATGTCTGACAGGTTTTAGCCCATCTTTTGCTGTGCGTACTTATTTAGCCCACTTTTACCCTGTTCTTTAATGGCTACAGGACCACCAGAGAGCAGGTACGATTAGGTATGTTAGTCATTCTCAGCGCTGCAGTGACACTGACGTGTGTGTGCACAGGTGGATCAGAAACAGCAGTGCTGCTTGAGTTTATAAGCCCTGTGCCCACTCTATAATACAAGCCTACCTCTTTAGGCCACTTTTAGATGTAAAATCTAAGACAGTAGCTTGTTGATTTAACATCTGTAGTATTATATTTCTGGCCACAGGACCTTGTTGGCTGGATATTTTGGTTAGTGGATTGTTCTCAGTGCAGCAGTGACAATGAGTAGTTGAAAAACTACACACACTAACATACTAGCGCCACATCAGTGTCACTGCAGCACTGAGAATGATCCACCACATAAATCATACCTGCCCTAGGGCGGTGTTGTATGGGGGAGTGTATCTTTTCTTGTACCCAGGCCCGAGACCCACCACAACCCTGATCAGAATAGTGCATTTACAGAAAATGAATGAATGGATAAAAAAAATCCACTCTTACAGAAACATTATTAGTTTAGAAAGCCCAAAGATCAGCAACATTACTGAAACTCACGGTGTCTGACACTGTTCCACCGCATATACTCATTGTAAAGATAGATTTCACTATTAATTTGTGACATTTTTATCTTTTGTGTTCATTTTAAATCGATGTCTACACCTTACTCTACTGTTACATACCTTTTACCTGTATTTTCCCTGAAAGCCATACTTTCATTAATGCTGCAAAAGACACCAAAAATAAAGTCCTGAATTCAACAACCTTGTGAAACAGTGACCCTTTCAAAGCTGAAATTAATCTACTGATGTAACGCTCACTGACTCTGAGATCAAAAAAATCTTCTGCAGACCTTTTTTTTTTTCCAACTTATACCACTCTTTAATTAAATTAAACTGGGCATTGTTGTCTAAGTTCAGGGAAAAAAAGCAGCCAATATTACCATGTCACACAAAGGAATCTGAACTGGCCTCTACCTGACCCCGTCTACCTCTCGTCCCCTTGTTTGTTGTTTCTTTATATAGAGAAGATTGATGTATCTACAAAAAGTATAGTAGTACTTTTGTACTGTAGGGTGGATTCAGGTAGTAAGGGACATTAGTTAATATGAGACAATGTAAGAAACTGTTGCTCATTGAAATTCCGATGTATGCTTTCTGTTTCTGTATTTTTTATACTACAAACAAGCGTCACCACCTTCCACCTTCAACTTTCTTCCAAGTTAACCTTTAGTGAGTTAGCAGAGATGGACTCTCTCGAGTGTGGGACGGCATCCATTTGGAGTTAGTGGGATTGGTATTGGAAGAGCTGTTTGCCTCACGTTGAGACTTGAAGTGTTCAAAGCCACGAGCCGGGAGCTCTTGTAGATCTGAAGGGCCATATGAAAGGCAAACAATAAGCAATCTGTTTGTCCACCCCTGCAAAACGGCTCTCGCCTTTCATCCACCGGCTCCCATTTCCGCGGGTCGCGACTTCCCTCAAACATCAATTACTGTTACGCACGCCGTTTGATCTCTGGGCCTTCTCCTCCGCATAGCACTGGGAGGGAGGCAGAAAGCACCAGGACAATGCACCTATTGTGGTTTTCTCTATTTTCCACCTACCCCTCTAGTGGCAATTCATGTATAGTGTGTACTCAGTGTTATTTTCGAGTTTTGATTATTAGGAACTGTATTATCTGATTTAAACTGATTGGTACGGAACACTGCATTCCTTCCAACATTTTAAACGTCTGACATTGATTTAAGGTTTAAGATTTCACACAGTCTCTGCAGTTGAGAAAGGCTTACTTTAAAAAACAAAACTTGATATGTTAAAGGCCCAGGCAGTGGTATTTTTAGCTGTTTGCTTTGGTCTTGGTCCACAATTTTATATTCAAACTTCATATACACATTTAAAGCAACAATGGGTAGTAATTAACCTTAAAAATATAGCTGCAAAAGATTGTGATTCTCCACTGACATGTAATAGAAAAAATAGAGCCTCTGCCATTGCTTTTCCACTCAGCACTGCAGAAACTGCACTATGTATCTGTTGGTGGCAGATAGAAATCCTGCTCTATGCCCAGTAGCAAAAATATTACCTACCTAATATTCCTTTAAGCCAAAATGTGCATATCGTCACTGTCCAATATAAAAATGTGCATCTCCAAAATTAGTAACTTTATAATAGAAGGTAAAAACATTCTTAACTTTCAATGGAAGTCAGTGTAATGACATTTTATTCCATGTAACTTTGGAGCATTTCTATTGGTCCATTCAACTACAGCAAAAAGGACAAACACCTAAGGGAAGAGAGAGGTACACGAGGAGAGACACCTTTGAGCACTGTCACACGATACACTCAAAGCTCAGAGGTGTAGGGTGTGGGTAGGTAACTGGACAAGAGAAAAAGCACATGGCCATGAAAACAAAACCAAACATGTGACCAAAACTTAACAAAAAACCCAAATCGGCCACAAGACATGACAATATGGCCATAGGTTTAAATGACACAAACAAGGGAACAAAAAAATAAGACATTGTGCTTGTGATGTTGATAATACATTTGTAAATTTAGTGTTATATTTATTTATTTATTTACATATGTATGTACAAATACTGTCCACAAGTTTCAGGTGCCAGAAATTATGAAATTTAAAAAGCTATTTATCTGAGCAATACGTGTTTATTTGCTAAACAAACAAACAAACAACAAACAATGCCCAACAGTAGAATAAAAGCAAATAACATTATTCCAGTAAGTGTGATATTTCTGTGTGAAAGTGTTGTTTTAACTTTTTCCAAATCTCTCCTCGTGGACTCCATATGATTTGAAGTTATCATCCAATACTTAGTTTTACCAGTTAATAAATAATGATTTAAAATAATGTGCGATACTTATTTAACAAATCCATGCAAATAAAGGAGAATCTAAACAAATTGTTGTTCTTCAAACTCACTCACACAAACAAAAAAAATATCTTATACTTCTTATTTGTTTTATATTTTTATATTTTGTATTTACTGTAATTATTTATAATTTTATATAAGCACCACGCTTCCTGAGAAGGCATTAATTTAAATATATATAAATATCTGAGGTGCCTAAGACTTCTGTATGTATGTATTTAATTTGCATTTTTACAGAAAATGCCATTTCTAAAGGAATTCGCACCCTTTGACTTTGTCACATTTTTTTACTTACTTAAAACGCAAACAGGTCCTGGTCTCTAGATACTAGAAGAAAACATCAGACAGTTTGAAGAACTGGAATTTTCATTAGCAATAAAATACCATGCCTCTGGAAATGACAAATCTTTAATTCAGTGATCCAAAGGTGCTTAATAAAATGTTCAGTATTTCTTCTTCTACTCTCTCCAGTGTACAGTCGATCACATTTTAGCACAAGATGCAATAGACAAACCCCTAGAAATGAATGTTGTGATAGAAATATGACTGATATTTGAATATATTCTGTTCTGCGCTCTTAGAGTTTCAAAAGCACTTTGCTTGCATGACTTATTAAGGACCTCCTAAACATCATGTGCTGTTGGAGACAGTAACAACTGCAGTACTGCAGTTACTTCCTGGATTTTTTTTTTCATGTTTACTTAATGACACATTGTATGTTATTATGGATATTCTATAAAATACACTATCTTGTCTAGCATGTCTAAAATGTGTCTTCACAGAACCCGTTAACTACTACAGCTCATTTATATCCATTTTCTCTTGGCTATTACTCGTCCCCATCTTTTCCAGCACACACACACACACACACATCAACAGTTAATTCAGTGTTCAAGTGTGGGTTCTGATGCGCGATCAGAAACTCAGGCAGCTGTGCGCACAACAAGTCAGTGGGATTAGAAAACAAAACAAACTCATAATAAAATGAATCAATCACACTGACGTTCTGTTTAAACATCGCCATCCACTGCCGCACTGCATGGATGGACCAGGGCGTGCGATAATTGGAAGATGCTTGTCTCCAGTATGCATGCCTAAAAGTGCTTTTGTCTCACCTCCTAACCTCACCATCATCCCTTTGGCCTAATCGCCCCATTGTAGCCTTTTTAATGCACTTTATTGACTATGCCCTAACAAAGTGTAGTATACCCAGATTAATAGTGTAATGTTGGCCAGGGGACTTTTATTTACGTTGGTGGGTGTGTGTGTGGCCATGGATAATGCTCTTTCAGTCACGATCAAACACCATGCCCAAATACTTACTTTTTCTGGTCCCTACCCCCTTGATATTGAACTTTACTCCAAATAGTGTCTGAATACTAAGTAAATACTAGGTGGTGTTTATGCTGCTGGGCTTCCCCTACAGTTGCAGAGCGTAAGTTACATTCACACAGCTGCCCTGAAATCAAGGGCGAGGGGGAAGGATGGGGGTGAATTCCTACGCTCTTCCAAAAGTTACACAGTACAGCTTCTGAAGTGCTGAGCTTGGGTTAGAAAAAAAAACAGATGGTCTATTCTCCCTGTTACAAGTCAGTGGAGCATCACTATGGTTTTGAAGATATAATATTAAGGTAAAAATGCTACTTAATGTTGCTTTAAAAGATGATGCTGTGCTGCAGAAAAACATTTTTAAACTTGCTATGCACACTGTATTGAACACTGCATATATTTGCCTTATGTTTGACAGATGTGTTCTGCTTTCTTTGTAGCTTTAGAAGAACAAAAGAGCAGAATTATCCTGGCTGCTTCACCAACCATGCAAACCATGGCAAAAGAGCTGATTTTCTTTTTTTTTATTCTGTACTGTGTCATGTAATCCGGAGGCCATATCGCTAATGAATTAGATCAAGGTGACATCCATATTCTGAACCTGGGGAAAAAGAAAGATGAAGGACACAAGCTTTCACTTTTTTTTTTTCCTTTTCGTTTTGCCAGAATGGGTTTTGTAAAGAAGTTTTGAGCGCGGTGAGCACAAAAACGGCTTTGCGTCGTCACTTAATGAATTACTTAATGCGGCCCCTCCGTTGTTTAATTGAATTAATTAGGGGCCTAATTGGGCTGAGTGATGATGGCTTCCGGGGCTGTGGAGCCCTTGATGATCTGAAGGTAGGGCTCAGAAAGTGTGTGTGAGAGTGAGGAAGGGCCTCCTGGGATAGTCACACACAGGCAGGAGTCCACCGACTTGGGTAGCCAGAGGGAGCCGTGTGTCCCCCATCTTCCCCTGGAGAGATGGGGTTTGCTGATACGCAGTCAGGGTCAGCCTCCACTTCTCCAGAAAACTCTCCTATTCTCAGCACTTCAAAATAATAACATTCAGGGAAAATACTGAAGGCTAAATTGTGAACACCATAAATGTAACTAATTCTACAAACAGAGGCTGTATTAAACAGTTATGTTTTTCTGCATAAGACAGTCACAAAGTAGTCATTTTATTACATTAAAAATCATTAATATGCAGATAAAATGCACAGAGAAAGAAATTTAGCACTGTAGTGTGTGTGTGTGTCTGTGTGTGTGCATCCAGCATATTTACGTGTTGGGTGTTTTGCAGGTCTAACAGCAGCAGCCATGGCAGAGGCAATGAAGCTACAGAAGATGAAGCTGATAGCCATGAACAACATACACGGAGCAGGCAGCCAGAATGGCACTGAGTCTGAGAATGAAGAGCTGAACTCCAACGCAGGTTAGAGTAAATTAAATGTAAATGCGTATGTGCAGGTGTTAATCATTGTACAATGTGCAAGAAATGTCTTCCGAATTTAAACACACACACACACACACACACACACACACACACACACACGCACACTAGTGTACTAGGCAAAATACAGTGCACACATGCAGCTATCTCCGGCCCCAGGGAACATTTGGGGGGTTAGGTGCCTTGTTCAAGGGCATTTCAGCCATGGACTGAGGGAGGCAGACAGCTCTGTTCCTTCACTGCCCCTTTTTCTATTAAGGCCAGGCCAGGATCTAACTCATAACAAACACTAAAATCACATTCAAACCTTTCCTTTCCATTATAGAAACCCAACCCTACACCGTAAGGTGTGTGCATCATGATGAATCTGTTTGAAAGTGGCAGTACAACATTAAGAGAACAACAACAATAATGATAATTAGTTTTTATTTTTTTTTGGTGAATATAGTCACTCTCCAGAGAAGAAACATCTATCTCCTATATGCTAACTTTATAGTAGGACAGGCAATTAATCGAAAATGAATTGAAATCGTCATTAAGAACTGTGAACTAATCAACAAAATCTTGTCTATATCCATTATATCGATTATTTTTATTCTGTTATGTCCCCACTGTGTGTTCATCTACCAAGCTGTAGTCACATGATTCTGCCCCTATCTGCCACATGGAATCAACCTAAACGCAGAGTCCGACCAAGCGACTCGAGCAGCTCGTAACAAAGAAAATCACAGTGTCTGTGGATGTGCTGAGATAAAACAGTTTCATCAACCAAAGCACAATCACACACCAAATATAAACAGTGCTCAGAAAACAAGAGAGGAACTAGCTCCCAGCAACATTAGAAAAAATATCCCAGCTTTAATACCGCAGTATATTTACAATACAAGCCTTGTCACTGAACTATGAGGATCAAAAATACAAAGAAAAGAATCATTCATTAATTGCAATCGTGGCAATATGTACAATTAATCGTGATATTTATTTATACTACTTTACAAGAAAAATGAAAAAAAAAATACATTTCAATGGAAGTCAATGTAAAAAGATTTTATTCCACGTAATTTTTGAGCATTTGTAGTGGTCCATTCATCATGGGAATTTCACACAAAGTGAAGAACAGCTGCTGTGTTCTAATGATGTAGTAAACTAAGAATCGACAAAAATGGAGTTACATGTTTTTCTCTGGATGGTGACGATATGTTATTAAAACTCTAAATAACTCTTCTGTCAGATTCAGTGTATTGTATAAGTAATTCTAAATTATGCCAAATTATTCTAATTAAACTGTGGTGTAATTTGGTGTATCATTATATTATGAATCATTTCCTGAATTGCTATAATTAAGTTTAATTTTTCGGATGATTTACGTCTACATGGTCACATAAATCAGCCCAAGTGAATCAGAATCATCTACAGAGTCAGAACTGTAGTAATACGTCACAATCCATTTAATGAGGTTCTTTTTTTCTTTTTACCAGTCAATCATAACGTATCAGTGACATTAAGAGTCAAAGAGTCAAATTGGAATGAACAGATCTCTGATGTGTAGAAGCGCAGTAAAGGTTAAGAGTGAAGCAGGGTTGGTTATGTTGCATGTGCACACATATCTAACACACACACACACACAGACACACATATGACCTGAGGTAATGGGTTCTTGCCTACGCCTCTCTTCCTGCTGTAGCCGTGCTTTATTGGGGCTAATGACGTCCTTAATGTTCACCACCTGACTGCGCATTTAGATTGTGATGTTACCAACGGCACACACACATGCACTCACAAATGTCATACTTTATCACAGCGAACAACAGCGAGCGCAGACACAAATGCCATCCATTCTTATTGCCAAAAGCAATAGTGCTGTCTTTCTCTCTCTGTGTGTCTCTCTCTCTCTCAGTGTCTCTCTCTCTCTCTCTCTCTCTCTCTCTCTCTCTCTCTCTCTCTCTCTCTCTCTCTTTCTCCCTCTCTCTCTCTCTTTCTCTCCCTCTCTCTCTCTCTCTCTCTCTCTCTCTCTCTCTCTCTCTCAGTGTCTCTCGTCTATCTCACATATGAATGCTTGCATTAACACTTGCACACACAGAGTACGTGAGTCTGAATATGCAGAGGAACACATAAATACAAGAGACTGCTTTAGCCATGACGGTTGGTAGAAAAAAACCATTAACCAACCAAAAAAATGTTAAAAGTCCTCCAAGTACTAAAACAGGTGAGCTTTAGAAGATAGGAAAATAGTTGTAAGAATTAAGAATTTGGGTCTTTTACATAGTAGTCATTTAATGAATCCCTTTACTGCCATTACTTGGCCAACTAAATGAGTACTTTAAAAAAAACTACAGCAATAAAAAAATGAACTTAACAGAACAATAACAAACTATGGACCACTTGCTTTCCAACAGGCTTTTCTTGGACAAAATAAATTATTGTACACTTTAGAAGTAGCTAAATTATTAAATATATATTTCGTGTCTAGAAAGTGCATTAATAAATCAAAGACTGATTTCTTACTGTCTGAGGGTGAGCAGTAGGGAAGTCGAAAACACATTATGCAAACTAATCGCTCCGAATTCAATGAAATGTGAATGGTAGTCATTATTTCAATTTGTTGTTGTTGTCCTAATTGAATAAGCACATTTATTTAAATAACCTGCACACCCTTAATAGGGTAAGAATATCATAGCTGTGATGCCTCAGAAATGTTCAAAGTTACTGCAACCATCACTAGCCTTGGTAATTGTTTTAATCTTCATGACTTTCATAGTGTCTTTTCCGTTGGTTTTCCATGTGCTTAAAACATATTGTGGTCATTGTGGAATCTGGCATAAATAAGCAAGATAAAAAGAAAAGAAATAGAAGGTAAACAGAAAAAAATAGAAGGTAAAGAAACTGCAAAGCGAGGGATGGATAAGACAAATACTAGGGAAATGAAAAGAAGATGTCTGTCATGTAGTTAAGCATCTTGCTTCTACTGAAAGAGAGAGAGAGAGAGAGAGAGAGAGAGAGAGAGAGAGAGAGAGAGATGGTGGGTGGAGAGATGCTGACTTCATTAAAAATCCTATATTTAGTCTTGAAAAGAGACCAAAATGTCTAAATCACTTAATAAGCACACACCAGTATCATTCAAATCATATATAGCAAGTGTTCTTAATTTTTTTTGTCTGAGTAGCGCTTATTATTAAAACAAAACCTCCAAATACCACCTAAAAATCATATCATAGAAACACACACACACACAGCATGTACACTATAGGCATTTATATACAGTCATAAGCCTAGCCTTGCAGTGGAAGGGACTAGATCAGTGAGCTTTAAAAACTGATCTGGCTCAGCATCCATTCTTTACAGTACTTGACCTTGGTCATCTATTTGGAAAGTGGTAAACAAAGTCCTTAACCAGCTTTGTGTAGCTTACCTGCTTTTTTAAACCACAAGCTAGCATGGCAAGATGTTTCTTGAGATTTGGAAACTGGGGTGGCAGTATTCTTTATTGTGGATGTGCACTGCATTAGATCTTTAAGTTGATATTTGCCCATTGGGTGTTTTGTTAAAATTTTGAATACAGAATAATTTTGATGAAACAAAATTGAAATGAAAATTAGATTGTTAGTCAAATAGTTCTTATTTGTTCAGTGACTGTAGAACATTTTCAGATGTTATCTGGAATACCACCTGAAGATGCTTTATGTACCACCAGTATATGTCAAATTTCATATGAAAATACAGTTGTTTTTTTTTTTGCTAAATTCCTTTTTTTTAAATCCTTATCCCTGCCATGGTTGCTGATGTTTGCTTCATGATCTGGCAGTGTATTCCTTCAGACCTCGATAGGGAGACAGGAAGACGAAGAGAGAATACTTAGATGGATGCAGAAGGAGGTTGCAGGGGCTATGTCAGTGGAAACTGAGATTGAGGCTCGGGTCAAATTTCATCCTTGTTTGCGGATGTCAGCGTCGTGTGCGTCTGGCAATGTTGTCGAGTGAAACACAGTAAGCATGGGAGTGTGAGGTGATGTGTTACCTGAGTGTGCTTGTGTCTGTGTCTGTGTGCGTGTGGCAAAGGGCCACCATAGCAAATCTGTACTCTTTTCCATCACAGACAAACTCATACATTTATTGATTGAAACACAAATGGGTGCTTCAGCCACGATCACGTAATGACTTGCCTTTATGCTGAAAGTTGTGATTTCTAAGTTCTGAAAGCTCTTACCTGATTGATAGAAATGTATTTAGTCATTATCTAGGGCTTTACTGCTTTCTATATGTTGCTTGGGTGACAATGGGAGTACATGTAATTTCACCATGAGTGTGTTAGCTTTCTCCCGGTGCTGGACAGTTTTCACATCAACATCAATATTTTAGAAGCCAAAAATCTGTGGCTTTAAACGACGCATTATATTTGGTAGTTGCCACAGTTGTGTATTGTCAGATATGATTATCAGCCCTGAACTGTTCTTAGCACTTAAGAAAGCATTAAAACTCAAAGATCGTCAGGTTAGGAACACCCACACTGTATCTACATTTATTGTATCTACATACATTCATTTTATCAGCTCAACTGACCAGGAGCATTTTGTAGGTCTACAGACTGTAGTCCCCCTGTTTCTCTGCATACTTTCTTATCCGCAATTTCACTGTACTCTTCAATGGTCTTTAGTGGGGTCCCATAATGTTCAGTCATAGGACCTACATAGTTTCTGTTGTTTATAAATGATAAATGTAAATTTTCTAATTTGTTACAAAAATTGTTTTATTTGCTGATGACACAAATTGTGCTCTGGGAAAAGTTTGCAACAGCTTCTGAATTCAGTGGAAAGGAATTGGAAGTTTTAAAAAAATGGAATGATATTAACAAATTTTCACTGAATTGAAGTACAACGCAGTCAGAAATCTGTATTGTTTATATACTGTACTGTTCTTTCATAGTCCCACACATTACGTATTGTGCGAGGTATGGAGAAACTTATAAAACTAACACTATACCAACAGAAAACTATAAGAATTGTAAATCAACTGATTATTAAGAACAAACCAATAAACTATTTATTCATTTAAATACTTTAAAATTCAGTGATTGAATTAAATTTAATACCGCCCAAATAACTTACAAAACACAATACAATTTACTTCCCAGCTGTGTTTCGTTATTTACAATTAAAAAGAGCAAATATGAATTTATGGGAACAGCTTTGTTTAAAAAAAGAAAAGCAAATACAAATATTAAAAAATAGAAATATCAATCAAGGGGGTTATTTTGAGGAATAGTTGTGATAAGGAATTTAGAAAGTGTAACTAACTTTGCAAGTTTAAAAATTTTTAAAAATAAGATGGTAAGCACTTAAAACTGAGGAATGGTTATTATGGGGTTTTTTTTTGTGTGAATTGATGATTTTCTATAATTTATTTTTTGCATTATCTAAAATCAGAAGTTAAAGTACTGTTAAGTAGCTAAGAAAAAAAGTTTACAAACAATAAAAATATTTTTAAGCCTGCACCTTTAAAGTCAGTATATGATTTTATTTTTAATTAATTTAATATTTGTTATCTTTATCACTGTTTTCTTTTTATGAATTTTTGAATGTGTATCCATTTTGAACACCAAAATACACAAACTAACTAAGGTTCAGGACCCACCCCCACAGGACCACTGCTGAGCAGGTGTGATCTGATTAGTGAGTCATTCTCAGTGCTGCAGTGACACTGATGTGGTGGTGATGTATTAGTGTGTGTTGAGCAGGGCTCAAGTTTTTAAATGCCTCAGAATCCCTGCTGGACTGAGACTAGTCTACCAACCAAAAACATCCAGCCAACAGCACCCTGTGTGTGGTGTCCTTTGTCCACCGACGAAGGACTAGAGGACGACCAACACAAACTGTGCGGCCACAGATGAGCTGTCTCTGACTTTACATCTACAAGGTAGACCAACGAGGTATGTGTGTAACCAAGTGGACAGTGAGTGGACAATGATCCACCACCCAAATCATAGCTGCTCTGTGGGGGGATTAGAATGTGTGCAGAGAAACAGGTGGACTGTCAGTAATTGTAGAACTACAGAGTGCACCTGTTTGGTGAGTGGAGCTGATAAAATGGACAGTAAGTGTTTTTTATTTTTATTTGCATCTAAAATCATTCACTAAGTATCCGTACTTTGTATACAGACAGTGCACAAGTGTCCTGTATAATCATGGACCTCTGTAGATTTTAAGTTTGTTGCCAGAACCTCTACTGAGCAGCATCCCTGTGGACCCTTGAAAGGCAAATCAACTTCTCACGTCTTTAGCCAGTGGTTAGTTCACTTTGTTCAGGGGTCAAGAAGTGGACTTTGAATGTGTGTGTGTGTGTGTGTGTGTGTTATGGAAGGAGAACTGGTTGGAATCTGATCTAGCGTCCTTGCGGCTCTCAAGTTAAACAAACAGTCTCTAAAGCTCAGCAGCCAACTTTAACCCCAGCGTGTCTCTCTCTCTCTCTCTCTCTCTCTCTCTCTCTCTCTCTCTCCCTCTCTCTCTCTCTCTCTCTCTCTCTCCCTGTCTCTCTCCGTTTGCCAATGCAGTGCCCCCCCCCACCCCAACGACAGCTGCAGAGCCCTGATGTCTCTGTTTTTTCTACACACTCTTTCATACTTCTTCCCTTTTTTCATCCCCCTTAACGTTCCTTCAAGCCGTGTTTTTGGTTCCCTCCCCTTGCGCTTTCTCTCGGTGGCAAGCTGTTTTTTTTTCTTTTGCTGTTTTTTCTGAGGAGAACATCAAAGGGATCTGGCTAATCTATGTTCCCCCAACACACACACACACTGCCACTCCATGTGGATTGCACCACAAAAAGCCAGAGATATCTGCAGCAGGCAGTGAGAGAAGATAGGCTCGATTTCAATCTCTCTCGCTTGTGCTCCCTCTCCCTCAAATGATGACCCTCACCCTTCACTGAGAGAACACACGCGACACAACAAAAAGCAGAAAATGCTTGCATGCTGGTGAGGGTTTTTTTTTTTTTGGAGAGGGACCACAGGGACATGATTACCTTTTTCTTTCTCTCTTCTCTCTTCTCATTCTTTTAGTTTGATGCCTCCCCTTCACTCACTGACCAATCAAGCTACTGATTTGGCACTGAGTAAGTCAGCCTTTCCCAGCTTTTTCTTTGTAATTTAGTCAAGTTGCACATAGTGCAGCAGAAGTTGCACAGCGGCTGCACTGGTGCACTGACAAGCTGGAGAGAGAGAGAGAGAGGTAGAGAGAGAGAGAGCAATGTTTACACTAGCGGGGTCAATCTGGCGGCTGAAGGACCAGTGGGGGGGCTCCCAAGAAATGGTGTCTTTAAATATAAATACATCCTCGAAAAACCCTGTTAACAAGAAAAAACAGGAAAGAGGGAGAGAGAGAGAGAGATAGAGAAAGAAAGGGGGGGAAATGGAGAAGAAAGAACATGTGTTTCTTGTTGAAGAAAGAATAGCCAAGCATTAAAAAAAAAAAAAAAAAAAAGAGGACTCATTGGTCTAATGGAGAACTGTCAGGCAGAATCACCATCACAAATGACATCAGAGAAGAACTGATATATTTTTCGCCAGAGCAACTGACAAGTTAAAAGAGAAATGCCATGCATTATTTAAACAGGCTCTAGAACTGTCAGCCACGTGATTTGCCGAGTTAGCAAAAACCAGGTGTGGGTGGAGAGAGAGAGAGAGAGAGAGAGAGAGAGAGAGAGAGAGAGAGGTGACAGGATAGTGATGGGAAGAGGTTGTGAGAGTAGGTAAGAGAGAGTGTAAGAGAAGTGTGTGTGTGTGAGGAGAGAGTGAGGGAGACAGAGAGAGGGACGATGAAGAAAGAGAGTATGAGAGGGGGAGACAGAGCATAGGGAACGTTTGTGTGTGTGTGTGTGTGTGTGTAGTGTGGAGTACTTCAGTGAACATGCCCATTGCAAATCCCTAACTAGCAAAGTGGTCAGCACTTTTGTTCCTTTTTTCTCTGCCTGTCTCTCACCTCTCCTTTGATTTCTCCTTCACTCTTTTCTTTCAAGTGCTTCGCTCAGAGTGCAAGTGTCATTCTTGTTTAATCTGATTGGGCCATCCTACTGCAGCCACCATGGCACTTGTTTCATCATCAAACATTTCATCTCTCTCTTCTCTCTCTCTCTCTCTCTCTCTCTCTCTCTCTCTCTCTCTCTTTCTTTCTCTCCTTCTCTCTCTCTCTCTTCCTCTCCTCACTTTTTTCCAGATTTCTTGGCTTACCTCCTATCAATTTTTCAAACCTCTCATATACATATGGATCTATAGTATTAATTTGTTTATTTATTTCTACTGTCTGTCTGCATGACTGTCTACATGAGGTCTCCATCACATCACAAAATGTCACTGTAACCAGAGACACATTTAATACTTTGAACATCTATAAATGGACTCTAACTCCATTTGTTTGTGTGTGTGTGTGTGTGTGTGTGTGTATGGACCATATCAAAAATTAAAAGGCTCTGTTTCATTGTATCGTTTATCAAACACTGCACACAAGTTTGTGTCTGCACAGCCTAAATGTTTAGGCTGAACCTGGGCTTGGTACAAAGCTCACACTGCCTACAGGTGTCAGTGTGTGAAAGTGTCTACAGGTGTGGGTGTGTGAGAGTGACTGGATGAGTGTGTGAAACTGTCTACAGGTGTGAGTGTGGGAGTGACTGGGTCAGAATGTGAAAGTGTTTACAGGTGTGTGTGTGTGTGTGTGGGAGAGAATGGATGAGTGTGTGAAACTGTCTACAGGTCTGAGTGTGGGAGTGACTGGGTGAGTGTGTGAAACTGTCTACAGGTGTGTGTGTGTGGAAGTGACTGGGTGAGTGTGTGAAGTTGTCTACAGGTCTGAGTGTGGGAGTGACTGGATGAGTGTGTGAAACTGTCTACATGTGTGAGTTTGGGAGTAACTGGGTGAGTGTGTGAAACTGTCTACAGGGGTGAGTGTGGGAGTGACTGGGTGAGTGTGTGAAACTGTCTACAGGTGTCAGTGTGTGAAGGTGTCTACAGGTGTGGGTGTGGGAGTGACTGGATGAGTGTGTGAAACTGTCTACAGGTGTGAGTGTGGGAATGACTGGATGAGTGTGTGAAACTGTCTACAGGTGGGAGTGACTGGGTGAGTGTGTGATATTGTCTACAGGTGTGACTGACTGTGAATGTGTGAAACTGTCTACAGCTGTCAGTGTGGGAGTGACTGGGTGAGTGTGTGAAAGTGTAAACAGGTGTGAGTGTGGGAGTGACTGGGTGAGTGTGTGAAACTCTCTATAGGTGTCGGTGTGTGAAAGTGTCTACAGGTGTGTGTATTTGGGAGTGACTACGTGAGTGTGTGAAAGTGCCTACAGGTGTGAGTGTGGGAGTGACTGGATGAGTGTGTGAAACTGTCTACAGGTGTGAGTTTGTGAGTTACTGGGTGAGCGTGTGAAACTGTCTACAGGTGTGTGTGTGTGGGAGTGACTGGGTGAGTGTGTGAAAGTGTCTACAGGTGTGAGTGTGGGAGTGTGAAAATGTCTACAGGTGTGAGTGTGGGAGTGACTGGGTGAGTGTGTGAAAATGTCTTCAGGTGTGAGTGTGGGAGTGACTGAGTGAGTGTGTGAAACTGTCTACAGGTGTGAGTGTGGGAGTGAATGTGGGAGTGTGAAACTGTCTACAGGTGTGAGTGTGGGAGTGACTGGGTGAGTGTGTGAAAATGTCTTCAGGTGTGAGTGTGGGAGTGACTGGGTGAGTGTGTGAAAATGTCTTCAGGTGTGAGTGTGGGAGTGACTGGGTGAGTGTGTGAAAGTGTCTACAGGTGTGAGTGTGGGAGTGACTGGGTGAGTGTGTGAAAGTGTCTACAGGTGTGTGTATTTGGGAGTGACTGAGTTAGTGTGTGAAAGTGTCTACAGGTGTGAGTGACTGGATGAGTGTGTGAAACTGTCTACAGGTGTGAGTGTGGGACTGACTTGGTGATTGTGTGAAACTGTCTACAGGTGTGTGTGTGGGAGTGACTGGGTGAGTGTGTGAAACTGTCCACAGGTGTGAGTGACTGGGTGAGTGTGTTAAAGTGTCTACAGGTGTGTGTGTGAGAGTGACTGGGTGAGTGTGTGAAACTGTCTACAGGTGTGAGTGTGTGGGAGTGACTGGATGAGTGTGTGAAACTGTCTACAGGTGTGAGTGTGGGAGTGACTGGATGAGTGTGTGAAATTGTCTACAGGTGTGTGTGTGTGTGCGTGCGTGTGGGAGTGACTGGGTGAGTGTGTGAAATTGTCTACAGGTGTGTGTGTGAGAGTGACTGGGTGAGTGTGTGAAAGTGTCTACAGGTGTGAGTGTGGGAGTGACTGGATGATTGTGTGAAAATGTCTACAGGTGTGTGTGTGAGAGTGACTTGGTGAGTGTGTGAAAGTGTCTACAGGTGTGAGTGTGGGAGTGACTGGGTGAGTGTGTGAAATTGTCTACAGGTGTGTGTGTGAGAGTGACTGGGTGAGTGTGTGAAAGTGTCTACAGGTGTGAGTGTGGGAGTGACTGGATGAGTGTGTGAAACTGTCTACAGGTGTGTGTGTGAGAGTGACTGGGTGAGTGTGTGAAAGTGTCTACAGGTGTGAGTGTGGGAGTGACTGGATGAGTGTGTGAAAGTGTCTACAGGTGTGTGTGTGGGAGTGACTGGGTGAGTGTGTGAAAGTGTCTACAGGTGTGAGTGTGGGAGTGACTGGATGAGTGTGTGAAACTGTCTACAGGTGTGTGTGTGTGTGGGAGTGACTGGGTGAGTGTGTGAAAGTGTCCACAGGTGTGTGTGTGGGAGTGACTGGATGAGTGTGTGAAACTGTCTACAGGTGTGAGTGTGGGAGTGACTGGATGAGTGTGTGAAACTGTCTACAGGTGTGTGTGTGTGTGAGAGTGACTGGGTGAGTGTGTGAAAGTGTCTACAGGTGTGTGTGTGTGTGTGTGTGTGTGGGAGTGACTGGGTGAGTGTGTGAAATTGTCTACAGGTGTGAGTGTGGGAGTGACTGGATGATTGTGTGAAACTGTCTACAGGTGTGTGTGTGTGAGAGTGACTGGGTGAGTGTGTGAAAGTGTCTACAGGTGTGAGTGTGGGAGTGACTGGATGAGTGTGTGAAACTGTCTACAGGTGTGTGTGTGAGAGTGATTGGGTGAGTGTGTGAAAGTGTCTACAGGTGTGAGTGTGGGAGTGACTGGATGAGTGTGTGAAACTGTCTACAGGTGTGTGTGTGAGAGTGACTGGGTGAGTGTGTGAAAGTGTCTACAGGTGTGTGTGTGTGTGTGGGAGTGACTGGGTGAGTGTGTGAAATTGTCTACAGGTGTGAGTGTGGGAGTGACTGGATGAGTGTGTGAAACTGTCTACAGGTGTGTGTGTGTGAGAGTGACTGGGTGAGTGTGTGAAAGTGTCTACAGGTGTGAGTGTGGGAGTGACTGGATGAGTGTGTGAAACTGTCTACAGGTGTGAGTGTGGGAGTGACTGGGTGAGTGTGTGAAACTGTCTACAGGTGTGAGTGTGGGAGTGACTGGATGAGTGTGTGAAACTGTCTACAGGTGTGTGTGTGAGAGAGTGACTGGGTGAGTGTGTGAAAGTGTCTACAGGTGTGTGTGTGTGTGTGGGAGTGACTGGGTGAGTGTGTGAAACTGTCTACAGATGTGTGTGTGTGTGTGAGAGTGACTGGGTGAGTGTGTGAAAGTGTCTACAGGTGTGAGTGTGGGAGTGACTGGATGAGTGTGTGAAACTGTCTACAGGTGTGAGTGTGGGAGTGACTGGGTGAGTGTGTGAAAGTGTCTACAGGTGTGAGTGTGGGAGTGACTGGATGAGTGTGTGAAACTGTCTACAGGTGTGTGTGTGTGAGAGTGACTGGGTGAGTGTGTGAAAGTGTCTACAGGTGTATGTGTGAGTGTGTGGGAGTGACTGGGTGAGTGTGTGAAAGTGTCTACAGGTGTGAGTGTGGGAGTGACTGGATGAGTGTGTGAAACTGTCTACAGGTGTGTGTGTGTGTGTGAGAGTGACTGGGTGAGTGTGTGAAAGTGTCTACAGGTGTGAGTGTGAGAGTGACTGGCTGAGTGTGTGAAATTGTCTACAGGTGTGTGTGTGAGAGTGACTGGGTGAGTGTGTGAAAGTGTCTACAGGTGTGAGTGTGGGAGTGACTGGATGATTGTGTGAAACTGTCTACAGGTGTGAGTGTGGGAGTGACTGGATGATTGTGTGAAACTGTCTACAGGTGTGTGTGAGAGTGACTGGGTGAGTGTGTGAAAGGGTCTACAGGTGTGAGTGTGGGAGTGACTGGATGAGTGTGTGAAACTGTCTACAGGTCTGTGTGTGTGAGAGTGACTGGGTGAGTGTGTGAAACTGTCTACAGGTGTGTGTGTGAGAGTAACTGGATGAGTGTGTGAAACTGTCTACAGGTCTGTGTGTGTGAGAGTGACTGGATGATTGTGTGAAACTGTCTACAGGTGTGTGTGTGGGAGTGACTGGATGAGTGTGTGAAACTGTCTACAGGTGTGTGTGTGTGAGAGTGACTGGGTGAGTGTGTGAAAGTGTCTACAGGTGTGAGTGTGGGAGTGACTGGATGAGTGTGTGAAACTGTCAACAGGTGTGAGTGTGGGAGTGACTGGGTGAGTGTGTGAAAGTGTCTACAGGTGTGAGTGTGGGAGTGACTGGATGAGTGTGTGAAACTGTCTACAGGTGTGTGTGTGTGAGAGCGACTGGGTGAGTGTGTGAAAGTGTCTACAGGTGTGTGTGTGTGTGGGAGTGACTGGGTGAGTGTGTGAAACTGTCTACAGGTGTGTGTGTGTGTGAGAGTGACTGGGTGAGTGTGTGAAAGTGTCTACAGGTGTGTGTGTGTGTGGGAGTGACTGGATGAGTGTGTGAAACTGTCTACAGGTGTGAGTGTGGGAGTGACTGGGTGAGTGTGTGAAAGTGTCTACAGGTGTGAGTGTGGGAGTGACTGGATGAGTGTGTGAAACTGTCTACAGGTGTGTGTGTGTGAGAGTGACTGGGTGAGTGTGTGAAAGTGTCTACAGGTGTATGTGTGTGTGTGTGGGAGTGACTGGGTGAGTGTGTGAAAGTGTCTACAGGTGTGAGTGTGGGAGTGACTGGATGAGTGTGTGAAACTGTCTACAGGTGTGTGTGTGTGTGTGTGAGAGTGACTGGGTGAGTGTGTGAAAGTGTCTACAGGTGTGAGTGTGAGAGTGACTGGGTGAGTGTGTGAAAGTGTCTACAGGTGTGTGTGAGAGTGACTGGGTGAGTGTGTGAAAGTGTCTACAGGTGTATGTGTGTGTGTGTGGGAGTGACTGGGTGAGTGTGTGAAAGTGTCTACAGGTGTGAGTGTGGGAGTGACTGGATGAGTGTGTGAAACTGTCTACAGGTGTGTGTGTGTGTGTGTGTGTGTGAGAGTGACTGGGTGAGTGTGTGAAAGTGTCTACAGGTGTGAGTGTGAGAGTGACTGGATGATTGTGTGAAACTGTCTACAGGTGTGTGTGAGAGTGACTGGGTGAATGTGTGAAAGTGTCTACAGGTCTGTGTGTGTGAGAGTGACTGGGTGAGTGTGTGAAACTGTCTACAGGTGTGTGTGTGGGAGTGACTGGATGATTGTGTGAAGCTGTCTACAGGTCTGTGTGTGTGAGAGTGACTGGGTGAGTGTGTGAAACTGTCTACAGGTGTGTGTGTGAGAGTGACTGGGTGAGTGTGTGAAAGCGTCTACAGGTGTGAGTGTGGGAGTGACTGGATGATTGTGTGAAACTGTCTACAGGTGTGTGTGAGAGTGACTGGGTGAGTGTGTGAAAGTGTCTACAAGTCTTTGTGTGTGAGAGTGACTGGATGAGTGTGTGAAAGTGTCTACAGGTGTGAGTGTGGGAGTGACTGGATGAGTGTGTGAAACTGTCTACAGGTGTGTGTGTGTGTGTGTGAGAGTGACTGGGTGAGTGTGTGAAAGTGTCTACAGGTGTGAGTGTGAGAGTGACTGGGTGAGTGTGTGAAATTGTCTACAGGTGTGTGTGAGAGTGACTGGGTGAGTGTGTGAAAGTGTCTACAGGTGTGAGTGTGGGAGTGACTGGATGATTGTGTGAAACTGTCTACAGGTGTGAGTGTGGGAGTGACTGGATGATTGTGTGAAACTGTCTACAGGTGTGAGTGTGAGAGTGACTGGGTGAGTGTGTGAAAGTGTCTACAGGTGTGAGTGTGGGAGTGACTGGATGATTGTGTGAAACTGTCTACAGGTGTGAGTGTGGGAGTGACTGGATGATTGTGTGAAACTGTCTACAGGTGTGTGTGTGAGAGTGACTGGGTGAGTGTGTGAAAGTGTCTACAGGTGTGAGTGTGGGAGTGACTGGATGATTGTGTGAAACTGTCTACAGGTCTGTGTGTGTGAGAGTGACTGGGTGAGTGTGTGAAACTGTCTACAGGTGTGTGTGTGAGAGTGACTGGATGAGTGTGAAACTGTCTACAGGTGTGTGTGTGTGGGAGTGACTGGGTGAGTGTGTGAAAGTGTCTACAGGTGTGTGTGTGAGAGTGACTGGATGAGTGTGTGAAACTGTCTACAGGTGTGTGTGTGTGGGAGTGACTGGGTGAGTGTGTGAAAGTGTCTACAGGTGTGAGTGTGGGAGTGACTGGATGATTGTGTGAAACTGTCTACAGGTGTGTGTGAGAGTGACTGGGTGAGTCTGTGAAAGTGTCTACAGGTGTGAGTGTGGGAGTGATTGGATGAGTGTGTGAAACTGTCTACAGGTCTGTGTGTGTGAGAGTGACTGGGTGAGTGTGTGAAACTGTCTACAGGTGTGTGTGTGGGAGTGACTGGATGAGTGTGTGAAACTGTCTACAGGTGTGTGTGTGGGAGTGACTGGATGAGTGTGTGAAACTGTCTACAGGTGTGAGTGTGGGAGTGAATGGGTGAGAGTGTAATGTCTTGTGATGGACTGGTGCCTTGTCCGGGCTTCATATTCTGTACAGAGTTGAGTAGCATTGATTATGCCACCCAGTGTAAGAGCAGTGTCACATAAACAGATGGTCCATGCAGCAAGATGAGCATATGAAAGACTGAGCAGGCAAATAGCTGCATGACCCTCCACATATTGGCCAATGTTTCATATTCCTCCCACCACTGCACTCTAAGCTTGGGCTTGATTTTCTGGATCAACTCCAAGAGTCTACTGACTCCAAGAGTCAGTAGATCCTAGAACATAGGATTTAATCAATTGAGGCTTACAGAATATTGTAGAGAATCCTGGAGACTATGTAGGCAAGTGCTTCTGATGTGTTTGATTGGTAATGGCAGTGTCATTTCACTCCATAGGGTTTTTTTTGTGCTAGTGTCAGTGCATATGGAAGTTCAGCCTGCAAGCATTTATCACACACACACACACACACACACATACACTTGGCAATCCCTCAGCCTTGCATGTTGACCTTGAAGGAGACGCTTGTCAGCGCTGAGGCGTCACAGCCATGGGTCAATATGGACATTTGCTTCATTGAATACCTTATCAAGTCTCCAACAGAAGGTGAATACTGAAATGAGCCTCCACTTCAAAGCCCTGTCTTCCTTCTCCTGCGCAGTGTGGGAACTTAGTCGAAAGGTGTGTCAGGCGAGGTGTGCGGGAAACAAAGTGGCCAGTGTACAACTGTGTATATCCAAAGCTTCTGTATTTAGTCTCAAATCTTCAGTCCGGCTAATGGGAATCCATCCTGCGTAATGACCCACAGTTCCTGTTGGTAATGAGATCTGGGAATTGCTTGCCCATTTGACCAGATGATACTGTATTAACGGACCGGGCCAACCAGGACGGATGGGGGGGGGTCCACTCGGAGCCCCCATGCCCCGCCTCATTTTTCATCCGCCTGACACCGGAGCTGCCACAAGGGTCCGAGTGGGGATTGATTTCAAATGAGCCTCAAAATGACGTCTAATGAAAGCCCATAAAGATGCAGCGTGCTCCCAACCCAGCCAAATGAGCCACAGCCTGCCGAGGTTACAGTAAACACCTGACGATGCTGTTGTGCCCAGGACAAATGTAAAGCAATTGTGTGCATGATTTTTGGACTTTTTTTTTTTTAATTTACAGACCACAGTCCTCTGAAACCATGGCACCCTAAAAGAGAGATAGAAAAAACTGAGAAGTGAGAGGCAGAAAAAGGAGAAAGAGAAAGAGCCTCCATCTTCGGTGCCACTCATTGATATGTAAACGCAGGGCGATATCAAAGAGACATCTTCTCAGGCTCTCTGTGAAGCGAGCACTACTTATGATCAAAGGCGAGGTGCCGTAAACCGTTCAAAGAGAACAGAGTCCTCTGATGGCCATTAATGTGTCTCTCTGATAAGGGTAAGTGAAAGACTGTGCCATCTTAGGCAGCACAAAAGGCCCAGGAGGAACACAATATAGGACTCACTTAGAGAGGCTGATGAGATGTTGAATATTCAGCTGGAAGTGGATGTCTAAATATGATGGAGGTAATTGAGAAGCAATGGCTAAAGAAGAAATATATTTACCAAAGCAGAGGGACACAAATAATCACACAGGCCGCTGAGATATAGTTCTCTTGCATTTTTGCTTACTTGAACCTGCTAAAAAGGTTTGTAATATAACTCACAAGTAACCATGGGTGGTTCGTTCATTAGGGCGAATGGGTGACAGCCACCAAAAGGGAAAGGGAGGAAATGTTTTCGCTCTCATTCTGCCACAGTATTAACCAAGCTCTGCCCAAATTTTTGTCCCACCTAAGGGAATCACAGTCCACTCAGTGTTATGTTTTGTTCCATACAGTCCTGCTTCTTTTTTGTGTAGTAGAGCTGAAGTCCTTTCAGTTCATTCTCTATGGGTTCTGGGAGAGTTCACCTTAACATGCTTTCATCATACGTAACCTGAGGCATGTTCCAAATGCCCCCTACACTATTCCCTACATTCCTCACTATGCATTGTACAATAGAGTTAATAGGACACTGATTAATTTCAGGCAAACCCCGTAGCTTGCGATCTGGTCAGTATAACTATCGTTAACTTCACATTACTTTTTACTCTGGATCTGCTGCACAGATAAGTAAAATGTTATCTGAAGACTCATTCAAGTTATTGTGAGAGTGAAAAATGTACTGAATTGTATTTGATTAAAGCAGGTCATTCTCTCTTCAAGACATTTGTAAAGGTAACTCGATGAGAAGTTATTTGTTTATAACCACAGATTGTTCAGTCACTTTCGATCTTTATAATGAACTCCAGGATAGCGGTGTCCACACATACTGTACAGTATGTATAAAAAGAGAGTTCACTTTTCACGTGAGGTAGCATGACAGTGTGGGAAATTTGCATCTCCCTTGCTGAACATCTGGGTGAGTTTATTTACAAACACCTCAGATAAACACTTTTCTTCAGACCCCAGCTGTGACATGAAGTGGGAAAAGAACAGTCCAGCCTGCACATCTCAGAATGTACCTTCCCTACAGTTTATTTATTTATTTATTTATTTATTGGGTATGATGGTTGCATGGCTGGCTGAAGATTGAATAGATACCGCCGTGAACCTCTTATTTCTAGAGAGTAGTCCAGGGCTGTGTCCTTGGTCCTTGGTAAATCACCTTTTTTTGGGAAATGGGCTGTTTAAAATAGATGGAAATGGCTTGTGGCGTCTTAACGTCCTTGTGGCTCAACCTGGCACGATATTTTCCCACCCAGCGTTTCTGTTTGTGTTAGCATGGTACTGCACTGCAGTTTTCTCTCCTGTCAGAGCGGCTCCTCTCCTCCAAGCCTTCATTCGACTCCTCGCAGCAATTAACACTTCATTAAAAGAGCTCTTTAATCATTTTCACGTTCAATTCAAACATTTTTTTGTGCTGGGCCTCTCGTGGATTGTTCTCTCATTGTTCTGGGAGAGAATTAATGACTGATGATTTTAATGTCCCCCCTCCCTGATGTGTCTTCATTATTATTTTATTATTGCATGTAAATAGGTTTTTCACACCCAAAATCCCAAGCTCCTTCCAGCATTTAGACAACCTTGAATATGATCGGTGGGGGTGGGGGGGGGGGGGGGGGGGGGGGGGGCACTTAGGTTACCTCTAAGGAACACTAGGTAAGATTGGTATTTTTGCTCCTGGGCTCCCCCTACAGTTGCAGAGTGAAATTTATGTTTACAGCATTGTCCATGAAATCAAGGGGAGGGTGGCTTTCTACACTACTCCTAAAGCCCAGAGAAGCAATGACAGATGTTCTGTCTTCACTATTACAGGTCTGTGGAGCATCACAAAGTGCTGCATGTTTCTGTGTATTGTTAGCCTTTTACACTTAAAAGAAATCTACATAGTATTTTCACCTTAAAATGACAACATCAGAATCATTGTGATGCTTCTTTAAATTCTAATGGGGAGAATAGAGCCTCTGCCATTGCTACTCCAGGCTTATCATTGTAGAAACTGCACTATGCCACTTGTAGAAGTGAGTAGGGAACCAACACCCTCCACCTTTATTTAAAGACCCAGGAACAAAACAAAATCCAAAAAGGATTAAAGGTGAATGTGTCCTATTGGACCTGACCTGTGCTTCGAAATTGAATGGTTATAAATATATGAAATAGGGATGACTACAGCGGCATTATGAACCATCCGGAAATGTTTGAGAAATGTATTGTGGTGCCCTAAATAAATAATATCAATTTATTAGGTGCCTGAAATCTCTCCCTGAGAAGTTTGAATGGTGCATGACTGGAACAAAGTAAAGAATGGGACTTTGAAAATACACGTAACCTTTAAAAACAGACACTGCCTGCTGACAAAGCACTTTCTAGAAATCCTTCCTGAGTTAAAACTAAGAGCTGCGTAAAAACTGTGTAATAAGTGAAGTCTTAAATGGATATTATCTACTTTTAAAATTTCACCATACAAATTCAGGTTCAACTTAGTTTAAAAAAAAGTACACATATCAATACAGAACATTCTTGTAATGAATATCGTTCCTGGAAATATTGTATGTGTAATATATGTTACCTTATAAGGATAAGATGGGGCCAATAAAAACAAGAATATGTGATTTGCTAATTCCTCTTGAACCTTTATTTAACTGAAAAACAAAACGGGTGACTTACATGTGAACCATTGACCCCAAGGCATATAAAGGGATTTGAGAGAGACATACTGTAAACTGCCATCAAGTGCAATTCTTTTTCAAGGAAGTCCATGGTTATTTCAGCAGGACAATTCCAGACCTCATCCTGTATGTGATACACCAGTGTGCCTACAGTCCAGATATGTTTCCTACATAAAATGTAAGGTGCATCATGCAGAGGAGAATTAGTTGCAGTAACCACTGGATGTTGAGAAGCAGAAGTCATTAAGCCAGAATGGGTAAAAATTAGAACTGTTAAAACAATTAGAATGCTTAATTTCTTAACAAATTAAAAGTGTAATTAAGCAATACCGTGGCAAACTGTATGAAATACGAAATACGAATATACATATTTATATAAAAATTAATTTGTTTAGGTTTAGAATACAAATTACACAAAAAGTTGTCAGTAACTACATTGGATTTTGTTTTGTTTTTACTTTTGTCAGTTAAATAAATTGCAATAAAAAAAGGTTTTATTGCCATTTATGAAATATCCCCATTTATACAGAAATGGGTTTGTATTTGGAACCAAAAAAGACATTAAAGTGTAATCTAATAAACATAATGACCATAGATTTATGCGCTTAGTTGTTGACAAATATTCTTTACATTGGTTTTTAGGGCTGAAATCTAAAACCAGAAGTCACTATTTCTAAAAAGCAGCAGAAACATGAATGATCCGCAACTGAACTGTGTTCAAGCCGGTGTTAGCAAAGCATATTTTTCATTAGCTTGGATTTTCCTGTACCTTGTTGAGGATGTTTGGGGTGGGGGTTTGAATGAGGGAGGGTGGGGGCTGTCAGTGAGAGGGCTGTGGAACAGAGGGAACAAGGGGGGTAGGTTTGGCCAAAAGCACAGCTGTAGTGCCTGCCGTACTGATTGCCTCTCCATCCCTCGTCCTCATTTATCTTCATTTCTTCCCAATTACACCAAATTAGCAATAGTCTCAGTTGCATTACCAACTTAATCCTCCCCTCTTTTTTTCCTTTTTCGCGGAGCAGCATTATGTGGCGGCAGATGATTCCTTGGCGGGAGTCAGGGTAAACAGCCATGAAAATGCCACCCCGGCAGATGGCGAGGCCCACAAGAAATATGACAAACAGAGTGCCAGCGTGCCGTCCTCCGCCCGCACCCGCTACAAGCTGTTAATGTGCTCCCGGACAGTGTGTGTGTATGCGAGTATGTGTATGTCAGGGTTTGTCGGTGTAACGATATTAATGAATGCATGTGTGTGTGTGTGTGTGTGTGTCGCACAGTATGTTTAGCTTTAAATAGACGTGGTGGAACCAAAGCAAGGCCATGTTCCTTGGTCTTCTGTGCAGGGAAACCATGTGGCTCCTTTGAGGAGGTGGGTTTGCTTGGAATGAGTTCTTTGACTTGTGCATAAGAGTTTCAGATCAAATGTAGTTGTTATTGATGAGGTATTTAATCACATTGTGTCCTGGAACTCACAATTGATGAAAAGACCGTCTGGACGGCACAGTGGGAGATGAATCCAGATATGGTTACGTGCGGAATCAGAGTACAAGTGTTGACCTAGTAGGAGGTTATCGTCCATCCAAACTGATTCTGTGTATTTTTGGTTAGCATTAATTTTGGAATGTAGTTTAAATTAATCGTTGGAAAGCTTTCTGTTTCATTACACTGAGATATCCACATTTATCAGCCAAAAGAGTAGTCAACCATATTTAGGAATGCATTTTGATACTAAATTCTATTACATTAGCATATAATAAATTAGATTATTACTAGAGTTATCAAATATGTATATAGTTTATTCTATGGCTGTTGATGGATTTAAAAAAAAAACAGTTTAATCACACAATTTACTAAAATGTGATTAATTGCAATCAATGATCAATGACCAGTGTAAACACAGTGGAATTATATTTATATTGGTAGTGTCTGTTGATTAAGAAATTTTATCACAAAAATGAAGTTAAAAGGCTAATGGTGTCCTTGTATTTTTGGGAAGGAGATAAATGTGAATGTGTATATGCATGACAAAGTGAGGAAAGTGAGTTCTTTTTTTTTATTTTATTATAATATCTCAGTGTACTTAAACTCTTGATTTACTACGTAAGGTTTCAGGGAGAGCTTTAGTCTTGGAGCTCTAGCATTTATGGGAAAAATGTACACTACAGTGCAACTCATGGCTCAAAACTGGAGGAATTAAGCAAGATAGATGTAATAGGAGCCGTGTGTGTGTGTGTGTGTGTTTATGTGTGCGTGAGAGAGCGTGAGTTTGTTATGATATTTAATACATATATATATCTGGTTCATGTTCATGATGTAGCTTTTCGAGCTAGGGTCATCTAGAACCTTCTGGTCTCAAGTGTGTGAGAGCAAACCTTTTCCTGTGATTTGTTTGTTATGAAGTAAACATGTGCACATATTCTCTCCACTTTCACTGGCCTGATATAGGTCTGGTGGCGTAAACAAGTGTTCACTCACTGTTTACAGTCCTCTTGCTCATAAACGTGGTGGGCCGGCTCAACATTAACACAGACAGCCACTCCAAAGGAAGCCCAAAGAACCTGAACCTGTTATAAGCTCAAACAACACATTAAAGTCCACCTCTTTTGGACTAGGAAAGCAAAAAGCCACCCAAAATACGCTTCAGTGTATATGTTTATCCCTCTGATCAAAGCTAACAGGATTTAATTTGGAATCCTTATTTATCCCTTTGATTATCTCCATTTGGTGGTTTAATAGCATTTCAGAACACTGCAGTTGTGACCTCTAATCTAACGGCTGAGCCAGTGCTGGATCATTCCCATAGTCTTTCCTTACATATGCTCTTCTGTCTCCAGGAAACAGGAGAAAGAGACTCTAGGCTGTAGGTGAGAGTTGCTGTAAGTGGCAGATGGTAGGGCTGATGGGCCAAAGAAACACACCAGAGGAGCAAAGGAAGAAAGACATGCTAGACGACAATTATTTCCTCTCTCATGCAAACAGTGTTGTGCGGGTTATTTTGGAATAATTAAAAATGTAAAATGTACTTACATTTAAAACAGTATGAAGGTGGCAATCGCACGTTGCTTACTTCAGAAAAATAATCTGTTTGGTTATTCTACTGTATATGAATACACTACTGAATATAACAGAGTTCCCAGAATGTCCTTTACATTTGCTGTAAAGGAGTAAAGACTATAAGATGTATGTAAACACAAAAGATATTGAATGAGTTGTCTGGTAAAAAAGTAAGAGAAAATAAAAAACCCAATATTTTCTTGATTATTCCCACAGCTGTTAAAGGGAATGTCTACAATTGTGGGGAAATGCAGTCCCCTCTAATTTGTTTACATTCAGAAGCTCAGTGTCTTTTAAGGTGGAACAGTATGTTTGAGAACAAAAAAGACTTGTTTGTACGAGGATGAAGTTTAACTTTCTGTAAGTTTTTATTAAATGTATAATGAGGCAGACACAAACCTTTCCAGTGAAAGTCATAATATCGTAAATATTTCAGCAATAAATACTCAGTCCTCTGGCAGATCAGGACCAGACTGTTATTAGTATTTGAATGCTGGATTGGTTGTGTAAAAGTTTATTTTTTCAAAAGAGTGCATGTAGTTTCACGGGATACAAATAGAATGATCATAAAAATGATTTACCATTTATTCTGCCATGAGCAGAGAGAGAGAAAGCCTAGCATGTCTGTCTAAGCCACTTTTTATTTTTAATATTTTACTGACACCAGGTCTTCATTAGCACGTTTTGGTAAGAAAACATCTTACATTGTAAAATGTGTTTAATTTAAGGTGGAAGGAACAGCAAAATTGGAACTTAGGCTACACCGCATTGTTTTCTGTTTTGAACATTTTGTTTGTCTTAAAATATTACACAAAATGAATAACATCCCATTTATGCACCCAGTATCTTAAAAAACATATTAAGTTATATGTGTACAAGAGCTTTTTTTTCACCTCAGCTTAAGTTTATCACATGAATCATTTAAATGAGTCAGTAATGTAAGCTGCAGACCAAACTTTAGCCAGACCAAAAAAACCCATTTCAAGATGTTTCAAAGAGGAGTCTTTAGATGCTGTTAGCAACTTAATAGCTGGCAAACAGAGGTTTCACTTCACAATATTACGCTCTCTTTTTATTGCTTAAAAATAAAATACTGTTCAAATTTCCAAGGCAGTAAACCTATTCTCCTTGCTTTGTTGTGCCAGCTCCATGACCTTGAGTGTGCAGGCAACGACCGTAACTAACGTAAATATGTTGCATGTTTTATTTCAAAGGCTTCTAGGAAGTATATGATCACTGTAGTCCAATTTGACTGAATAAACATGTTAAATACATAAATCCTTTCATGTAATCCATTCATTTAACCAAGGTAACTGTATTAAGAAAACTTTTTATATTGTAAATGTATCAAAATACAATTTTGTTTTCTAAAAATGGCACAACCAACTACATGCTCAAAGCTGGTATAGTCTACATGGAAATGTTACGCCAAAAGAATAGGATGCTCTGGAGCATCCACACATGAGAATAACATTACCAAAGCACCGTGCCAAGATTCTGTTGGGAGACATATAACATTTCCAAACTCTACTCTGTGGAGAGGTGTAATTCCACTCTCAGAAGCCATTGATGGATCACCATCCAGTATCTCTTGGGATGACTTGAAATGGCGTTTGCGATCCAGACCTAATCATAATCCATAATCATCCATCCAGTCAGGTCTTCGTAACAATTTTCAAGCATCCAGTATGTGTATAACAGTAACACTAGTCTGTACATGGATGCTACAAGGAAGGCCAGTGGAGTGTGTGATAAAGTCTATCTGTGATACTGTGTGTGTCCGTGCATGCATGGCATAATTACACAGGGCTTTTAAAGAGGATGCTGTTATTAACCAGCTTTGTCAGCATGTGGCATGTGGCTAAGGAGCAGTACACTGATGGACACATTCTTAAAGCATGACGGACAGCTGGGCAAAGTATACACACACACACACACACACACACACACATAAACACATGCTTATGTCCACAAACACATTTGTTCCTGTGAATTGTGGGAACATTAAATGGACATATCCTAATCTTATACATCTATACACAACTACCCATACTCTAACATTTGAACTGTAACTGTAACTGATTTACATGGTTTAGACCACTTTGTGGTTCTCAGAAGGACAAGACGTCCCCACACTGTATGAGTGTGAACAGGTTTTGTTCTCCACCTTGTTATATATTCCTGTTACACACACACATAGACACACACACACACACACACACACACACACACACACACACACACACACGCACACTGGTTGGCACCACTTTTAGGCTAATTACTCTAGCAGCCATGACTAGAGGAGCTCTTGGACCAAGCCCAAATGGGCCATCAGCACCAGAGCTGTGGATAGTTGAACTCCTCACTCACCGTGATATAATGCATCTCACACATGCCCACACTCACACGTCCAACTTCCACACTCGTTAGTCCGTTTCAGGGGTCAGAATGAAGACTTACTGGTTCAGCAATAAAATAAAAGAGAGCTGATTTAGTGGTGTGAATATTTTGCTCATCTTCTGGCAAGTAAGGACATCATAAGGTCCGTTGAAAGGAGGTGTCTGTTAAAAAAACAGACAGCATTAGCATAGCTTCCATATGCTAGATTAAACTGCTTCAGCTCAGTACTTATCATTACTGTGCATTTATTTTAATTACAATTACACTTGACAAGAGCAGGAAAAGGTCAAGTGGAAGTTGCAGAGCAAACACTTTCTTATTGCTCTTACAAACACATGCACACGTACTCCTTTGCTCTCTGAATTGCCTGCAATTTGGTTTCAGAACAACTGTTCCTTTCCCCCAGCTTCTATAGCTCAATGATATCTTTAGATTGAAATGTCGCAGCTTTTCAGAGGTTTTGTGTGAATCGGTGTCACTCTTAGGAACAGAGCTTTGGACTGCACAATAGAAAATATTGACAAGAAAAAGTAAGCCTGTCTCTGTATTGAAGTTTACCAAATGGCACAGTAGAATAGCACTGAAGAAGACAAGAACAGATAGTATAGTTTTAGTTCATTCAGACATACAATTTTTTTCTTTCTTTTTTCTTATTTTCTTTCTGGATGGGTGTTTTAGCCTCTCATCCAGTTAACAATGGGGTTTTAAGTCACTGCAGTTTACATATGTACAGGCACAACAATGCTTTTTTTTAAAATACATTAGTATTGTATTTCTTTTGTGTTTTGGGTAATTTGGGGGGTGTCCTATGGGTTCATAACCTTAACTGTACTTTACTGGTTTATATTTTCATTAAACTCTATTGCAGAAACATCCAAAAGTAGTGTGCTAACTTATTTTAAAAACGATTAATGAGTTACTGAGATGCACATCCAAGTCAATTCTTCAGTTATTAGTAGTTCTTTGGCAACAGACGTTAGAATTTATATCTGTAGAGTTGAGAAGATCTGTTAAAAGATCTGAAGTCTGAGTCAGAGTTGTGGTTTTCTAAGGCTATGTTCACATTACAGGCCTCATTCATCAATTCTGATTTCTTTTTTGGATTTGGCTGTCTGGACAGTTCACACAGGCCTCTTTACCACTGCATGGCCGAACTGTTCTGAGCATGGATCAGGTTGCTTTTCCACATGGACATGGTTCATCACAGAACGCTTACAAACACTGCTAAGCCCAGTTTTCTCAGCACAGTTAGCCAACCATACTAACCATTCTTAAATTATTGTCTCTGTAAGCTTTTGCTTGAATTAAGTTATTCTGCATTATGAGTAAAAAGTGCAACCACTCCTTATATTTTAAACAAACGTGAATTATATGACATGTTGGTAGTTATAACCTGCCTTGACCACATGAGTCCTCTTGTTGGCCACATATATTGCAAGTGTCTGCGGGTAAGTGCCTTTTATTGCCACCTTCGTTCACTTTATTCACGTGTTATTCTGTGTTTCTTTGCACACACACACAAAAAAGAAAAAAATCATAACTTGCATAATTATTACAATTATTACAAGTGCTGTACAATTCCTGCTCTTGATTTAGCAATGGAAAAAGAAAGGTTTGTCCCTACAGTTGAAAAGATATTCATATGCACTTTCCCTCCTTTATCAAAACACAAACCTCATATTTGTGTTACAATTCATTTTATTAAAACAGACACATTAGTAGCTCATGTGTGCATCACTTTTTGCTCAGAAGGACAGTGAACAGCTTGACTGAACATGATTAGGAAGAGAAGGCAAGAAAAGAAGGTTGCGTTGAGAGATCGGCTGAAACCCAGATGTCTCCTACACCCTTTGTAGTGCACACTGTTCATAAAATAATGGCACTCGTGTAACTTCACATCTTCCAGTCGAACTAGTGCCCTGTCTGTGTGTAGTAGTATCTATGAAGTGCATTATATAGGGAATATGATGCTTTTTTGGGATGCAGCTTTAGCCTTTCATCCATAGTTCTTTTGCCGTGCTGCTAAACCCCCGTTCACATTAGCAGGCGACAAAGCGACAAGCATCAAGTCATTTCCTGTGGAAGAAAGTGATTTGTAGCTATAAGCAACAAATCAAGTTGAGATTTTTTCAAGGGAAGCGTTGGTTCTGTCAGTCATGACCACGCTGTACATCATGGGTCTGGTGCGTCGAGATCAGGGGATGCTGTGCCGCGAAAAGTTGAGCCGAGTTTAACTTTTTGCAAATGAATCTGGCCAACACGATGCGTCTATAAAATCAGAAGATAGCTGTGTTTGCCTGATAAGTGCAAACACCCACTCATGATTTAATTGGATGATGCAGAGAACACCTCTGTATACGCCCACATGCGGCCAGTTGTAGAGGTTCGATGCATTCACATCTGTCAATGCACCAGAGCAGTGTAAATGCAGCCTAAGTGCTTGCGTACAGACAAAACAACGCATGAAATCTGATTTGAATGTTCACCTTCGTGTTGCATGCCAACAAACTGCAAACAAAACGAATTGGGCAAAATAGAATTTGACATGTCCACACTGCCCTGAAAAATTAGATTTGAGTCACTCGAGCCTGGTAATGTAAATAAGTGAACTGAGTGCAACATGAGTTGCAAATCTGAGACACATCTCTAGTTTTAAATGCGTGTGTAATATAAAATGAACTGTAACATCACAATTACATAGTCATAAACAGGCTTTGAAGCTTTAAGCTACATATATCTTGTTTTTCATCTGAAATTCATTGATCTTGCTCTTTCATTTCACATCGCACTTATAATCACTTTATTCCCCATACATTCTCCATCTGCATCATTACTTTTCATCTTCTCTCAGATGTTAACACACAAGCATACACCTTGTGTGCTACACAAGCTGTGAACACACACACACACACACACACACACACACACACATACATGCACACGGCCTCAGGTGTTTGAGCCCAGCTATTACCTTATCTGCCTGTTTTCTCTCACTCGTTCCAAGGGCTCCCCAATGAACAGCTCCCAGCAATCTACAGAGGAAGAATTTAATTCGCATTATTATTAAAAGAATCACTCACTGCAATCTGTTGCAAAAACACCATCTGCTGGATCACTCGTAGGACCTCCATTGCTTATTAAGCAGAATTAGATGATGATTTCCTCTTCTCAGCTTTGCCTCCTCTCTCTCTCTCTCTCTCTCTCTCTCTCTCTCTCTCTCTATTTTTTACTTTCCCCTTAACTTCCTTCTCCCTCACCTCTCAACTCATTCATCTTAATACTTTTTATAGTGCCCACCAGCTGGCTTCGCAGTTTTTGTTTATCCTATAGATTTATTTATGAATATTAGGGGCTGAACTGATTGGCAGGTGGATTAACCCCTTAACAGAGTCTAAAGCCACTTTCACATTTTAACTCCAGACATGCTCTCACTACAAGAAATCTTCTGCTAGGTTTAGGGATGGATTTGTGTCTGTGCAGCACATGCAGGAGGCACTGCATCTATTCTCTAAGCATTCTCCAGAGCATTCGTTCATTCATTGTATGTAACCGCTTGTCGAGTTCAGGGTTGTGGTGCATCTAGAACCTACCAGGAATCACTGGGGGCAAGGAACGTTGTATCTTCAAGAAATTGAGAGATGTTAAGACTCTCTTGTTTCTTAAAAAAAATAAAAACAAAACAAAACAAATATATATGGATGTTCTTTCAGTTTCTACAATGAAAAAGTGCATGCCCTCCATTAGAAGCCACACCAAGCCACCCTTTGTTCAAGTGTGCTATTAGAATACTTTGTTTAAATTGAAAATAAGTGAGTATACTTTGAGTTTAATTTTTATGTATTTATCAGTGATGCACTAAACAAAATAATGCTTAAGTATACTTGATTTATACTGACAAGTATACAGAAAGTTTAAGAATAGTTGGCGTATACTTGTACTTAATCTTTTGATTGAGATACACATAAGAATGAATTATATTTGGCTTTAGTGGTGACATTACTGACAGTAAATAGAATATGAGTGTAACTGTTAACCAGTAAATCACAAACAGAAACATTTGGCTTATTCTTCCAAGATTTGAGCAACATGATTTCATTAATAAAATGTAAATAAATAACTAAAAAAACATGCATACTAAAACATTCTCATTTGTATGTTGAGGGCGTTTTGCTTCATCATAATTTGGAGTTATTTAATGTTTAGTAATTGGACCCCCCCCCCCCCCACACACACACACACACACCCACTGGTGGCGCTGTTTTTCACCCAAAGAGAACAATGATGAAGCAGAGTTTTCTATTATGGATAAACATCCAAAACACTCCTTTTCTAACTTTATGATAAAATATGTATGTTTTCATCATGATACCAGGGTGGGACTGAGAGCACTGGAACAGGCTTAATTCATATTGTAATCCATTACAATTATAAGTGGGCTAGAAGTATATAACAAGTAAAGTTGACCTCTATAGTTACTTACTTACTATAGTATAGTTGCAGATGTAAACTCAGTATATATTTATACACTAAAAATTGAGCCAATTTAGCCCCAAGGATTATTGAAATACAAGTATACTACTAGTACATTGATATAATATACTTAGTGCATAAAGTATATTTGGGAAATATACTTAAACATACTTAAGTATACTTAATAAAATTAACTTTAAGTATACTATTGTTTTTTGGGTAAACAAGCCTTGATTATGTCCCCACAACAGATTGTAGATAATGCAGAACTAAAAGTATTTTAACTGAATAACAAAATGCGGTGATCTTTTTTAGGCTCATGTTTAGTTTCCAGTTAAAAATGCTGTGCTGTTGAGCTGGAATCTGCTGTTGCTACATCAAAATGAGGCTGATTTGATTTGGCCAGTTACGTGACATAGGACTTCATCCGATCTATTCTGATCTAATAAACACAAGGCCAGTGAGCCACTAACTAACATCCTCTTGCACATATTTGGAGTATCATGTAAGATTAGTTCTCCCTCCTACTGACCCTCCACAAACCAGATTATAGTGTTCAGATACATTTTTATAAAAAAGTTTTAGTTTACAACAATCTCAATTTGTCCTTCCCGTCTCCTCGCTGATCCCAGGTGGCAGTGAGTCGTCCTGGGATAAGGAAAAACTCCAGTCCCCGCCCTCTTCTGGAGCCCAACATGGCCTGGCTCACACTGGCCTCCCTGCACAACATGGCCTGTCTGGTTCCCACCTCAGCTCACTACAGCAGAGCCATCTCCTGGCCAACCGTGAGTCTCTCTTCCATTCACTTACTTTGTCACTAATTCACCCATTCACTTGTTCAGGGCATCCATTATGAGTGCAGGGATATAACCCCTACCAGTTGCCATGTGCAAAAATAAGAAATAAACTATTTTTCTTCAAAACTGTTATATATGTGTCTTTAAAATTAGTTCCAGGTTATAATCAGATTTGCAGCAGCTAGAAGCTGTGTCTCTATCGCTATCACTGTCTCTGAGTCTTTTAAAAAATGGGAGGAGTTCTAATTTCACTTTAATCTCTTTCATTTTATAATCACTTTCAAATGACGGTCACATCAGCCAGTCAGCTGCACAGAAAAGTACTAGCTCAGAGTGCTAGAAAAAATACATTTGCAACCAATTAGGTAGCTGTTGCTTGGCAAAATTAACCTGATTTAAAATGACGTACCAACATTTCTCATACTACAATCATTGAAATGATGAGTGTGCACCAAATGGGCTATATTTTTATGCTGGTTTTGCATTACAGTATTTAAATATTCTTGTTCTGTTGATCTTTTACTTCTGTGGCTAAAGGTCATTATTTGGCATTGGCATAGAGTTGTATTCTCTTGTTTTTGGCATGTGCTGATTTATTTCTGAGCAGGTTGATGACGGCATTCAGTTAGTTTTGTGCTGTTTGTGTTTAGGCTGATGTGCTCGAGGATGTTGATATACTCAGTCCAGTGGTTAAGTGTGCATTTCACACTTGGCTGTTTTCTAATTCACACTCACAGATTATCAGACTGAAGTCCTCTAATGGGGAGAATTGTTTGTATTTAAACAGCTGCAGTGCTTTGAAAAAAGAGGGATTTAAGAGTCAGTGACACAGCGTGTAATGTCAGCAGCAGCTCATATGAGAATACTCATAAATTGATGAATAATTGCCCACTTGACTATACACACCATACTGCTGTTCTTCCGGATGACCGTTTGATCCCTCATCCTGCTTGTCTCCTTAAACACTATGCTTTTTCAATCACTTTTCATTTATTCTATTCATTTTTACGGACTCATTTTCATGGTTTAGTTTTGAATGTATTGTGTACACTATAAAGCAAATGGTTCTTACTCATTAAAGTGTCTATAATAGCACTTAGCTGTGGAGAGAATGTATTAGTGCATGGTAATAATTATGAATGCACTTTTTCTCTCTCCTTCTGTCTCTCTCTCTATCTCTCTCTCTATCAATCAGGTCTGGACCTACCCTTCATGATGATGCCCCACCCCCTGCTGCCCGTCAGTCTGCCACCAGCCTCTGTTGCAATGGCAATGAACCAGATGAACCACCTGAATACCATCGCCAACATGGCCGCTGCTGCACAGATGCACAGCCCTCTCTCTAGAGCAGGAGCATCGGTCATCAAGGTAGTGTATACACACAGAGCTTGTAAGGGCTGTTCAATAAGTTATCATTATAGGTATGAAGTAAAACACATATTTGCATTGCTCAAGTTTCCGCAACATACTTGTGTTTCTCAGAATGGTTTAGTTTCCATAGTGATTGCAACAAATTTAATGATCAAAAGAGCTGATGCATAAAATTGTATTTAAAATTTGATCGTAACCGATGCATAGTGTTAATAATGGCATATATCTCATAGATTAGTTTTTTTTTAAAAAGCGACAAATTAAGTATGAATAGGCTACGTTCATGATAGCTAACACTGAAATGGTCTAAAACCAAAACTCACACATAATTTTGGCTACAATATTATACCCAAGAACAGAACAAATGGATGCACGTGCATTGGCAGCCCTTTTTCCTCGATGGAACTCATAGTGAATGCAGTAAATTCTTGTCACTTACCGGTTTCAAACTACTTCATTTTAATTTCTTTTTGATTTTTTTTTTTCAAATTCAGAAAATTACACACAGTATGTATCCCTCTTGTTCCTTGCAGACACTTTTAAACGTGTATGAATCTGAAGTTTGGAAATTGCAGATCCCCCTGGTTTTGTTATCTTGCACTAATTAAATGTTAACATAAGAGAGAGGAACGACTGTGGCTTTGTAAAACGTTTAGCACTGGGGACATGGAATCAGAAGAATTTAATACTGAAAGCTTCTCAGCGCCTTCGTAAGCTTTGATTATGTTACACTGAAGAGGAATTAACAGTAATTTATATTCAGTCCACATGTGGCTTATGATTGGGAATTGTAGACAAACAGTTGAAAGAAAGTTGCAGACTCTAGACATTTTCTGATACAGTGTAATTCTCAGCTCTCAGTGTAAAGCCATGTCTCAAGTGTGAACCTTGGTTCTCATGTGTCTTCCAGAAGATGAGATCACCAAGGGGCAAGCATTTTTCAATGCTTCAAGTGCACAAGTTCTGAGAAAGTATTAGTGGTGTATCAATCTATCATATATGATTGTGTGGAAGGGTACATTTTATATATTTTTAAAGCAAATAAATGTTTTTGGATTACATTCTACTTAAAGTAATTCAGTTTTGTGTATGACCAGTCTATCTTTGTATTTGAATAAGGAATGTGTGCAGGACAGTCCTTCTCCGGCTCCATCTCTGGAGGAGGCACCTCGTCCCGGCTCACAGCCATCTTCTCACATCAGCAGCAGTGTTTCCAGCTCACCAAACCCACATCCACAGAGCCCTGAGCACTTGGGTGTGTACACACAAACACACACATACCCACACACACACGCACACACACACACACACATATAATAAACTGAATATCCAAAATTATACACATACCCATACTAGTTAGTAACTGTGCTCAGTTTGGGTTCTTTTGTACACGGGCCTAAAAGCACAATGCCAATTCCAAGCAAAACCCAGTGTACACCAGAGTCATTGATGCAGTCTACTCCTTAGAGCAATGTCCCAGCATGCACAAACCACATTTAAACTCAGATGTTTATATTTTACAAAAATGTATTGCATTAATACATACAGTATCCATAGAAAGATTTCATTCTAGTGTAGCCAGCGCATCACTGCTTCTAACGTTTGTTTTTATGTGAAACTATAGAAACAGAGCTAACGAGCTAACTTCCCTAAATAGAGACTATTCATTTGCATCAAAAGCTACTACATGAATTTGTTGACACAAAATTTTCTTGCATTTCCCTGCTGTTTAAACATTTTTTCTGTCATCACTTTTCGTATTTGTAGTAGCTTGTTCAAAAGCAGTCTGAACTTTTGGGATCCTACACAAAGTCCCTGCAAGCATAAACACACACACACACACACACACACACACTTTCATGTTGCGAATGCTTACTCTGTGCTTATGTCTATAGTGATAAATTCAGCTGATGGAGAGATTGCAGACAGAGAGACTGGAATTAATATGAAGAAGATTATCAAAGAGAAAGGTAAGAAGATATGTGTATATTGTTTGCTTTGTGTTTATCCAGGAGTGAGATGACAGGAAGAGTTTACTCTCTTAGAACGGATACCTTTTAGAAAAGCTATATTTATGTTTTTTTATTTAAAACCTAAAATATTGAAATATTTGTTTAATACGCTTAAAGATTTGTCTCTGACTCGATTACCCATCTATTGCAGAGTGTGTTCAAATCTATCACCATCAGAACGTACTTAATATAACACCTCATTTAGATTGTGAAGCTGTTTCCAAAAATATCACTGAGCTCCCTTTGAGGAGAGACTTAACCAAACATCTTCATTTAAACACAACAACTACTTTTAACTACTGCTTTCTACAGGCAATGCCTACTTTATCTGCTCTGTTCACCATATAGATGCACTTTGTTGTGCTAAAATTATAGACTGTTGTCCATCTGTTGCTCTGCATTCTTTTTTGGCCCCATCCCACCTTGTATTTTTGTGGGCAGGACCCCCACAGAGCAGGTATGATTTGGGTGGTGGATCATTCTCAATGCTGCAGTGACACTGACTGACTGTGGTGTGGTGGTTTTGAATGTGTTGCGCTGGTACGAGTGGATCAGACAAAGCAGTCCTTGCAGAAGCTTTTAAAAACTGTGTCAACTCACTGTCCATTCTATAAGACTCAGCTGCCTCAATGGTCCTCATCTGCTGCTGCACAGTTTGTGTTGGCCATCCTCTAGTCCTTCATCAGTGGACACAGGAGGCCGTTGGCTACATATTTTAGTTTTGGAAGACAATTTTTAGTCTAGCAGTGAAAATATATTTGGCAGCAGTGAAGGGAGAAACAAATATAATACTTAAATTTTAAATATTTAAATTAAATATAAAAGCTTCTAGACACATTTAGTGTGTAGACCAGTGTACTTCTAGTCCTTGTACAAAGCGGGTTCCAGTACCCTCAAAATAGTAGTTACTGGTTCAAACCCCAAGACTGTGTATAGCCCTTGGAAAACCACCACTTTAGGCATTCATCTGCTGGTGATGACAATGTAGTACTCTCGTGTGAGTGATATCTATTACTATTTATTAGCTGTAGAAGCAGCCACAGTGTCATGCACCTGGTATACCCAATGGGCTACACTGGCACCAGCAACATATATGTACATATACATGTATATGTACACGCACATACACACACCACACACACACACACACACTTTTGTTATTTGCTGTCTGCTGAAAAATGCTTTATGAAGAGTCCCAAGCTTGTTAGTTACATTTGCATTGCATCTCTCTGTGACCATATATCAGTGTCAAAACCAATCTCTTTTAATTAATGACTTAATTAGGGGCTTAATTGAACATGTATGAAGTTCTTTATGATGCATGGTGTATATGAAGTGTGTGTGTGTGAGTGAGTGCTTGGGTGAATGGGAGAAAAAGAAACAAAAGGAATGAAGGAAGGCGCTTCATAATAATACAGTAACTAAACTGACCATTTGATCTTAAACCACAGAAAATGTGTTCTTGTGTGTGTGTGTGTATTGAGGGGGGTTGGTGGCTGGGGGTGGCGAAAGGAAAGAGGCAGGTGTGTCGTTGATCAGTAGTGAAAAGGTTTTTTTTTTTTTTACTGAAGTCCATGTGGGCACAGTTGCTTGTAAGCGAGTTGCTTATTCTGTGCAGGTGTGTGTGTGTGTGTGTGTGTGTGTGTGTGTGTGTGTGTGTGTGTGTGTGTGTGTGTGAAGCAGATGGCAGGCTCCAACTCACAGCGAGCAGTACGGGGAGGAGATGGAGCAAAGATGCCCGCAGGCACTCTTAAAGAGATTCAATGTGCACCTGGCCTGTGACCATATTTTATTAATGTGTCTGGAAAAGAATCCGCCCCAAACACATACACACACACAAACACACACTCACACACAAACACACACTCTCACACACACACACACACACACACACACACACAATGTTATTGTTTTTGTAGAAAGAGCTGTGCCCCAGCTACAGTGAGATGAGAAAAAAAAAAAACTGGACTTCATGGAATAGCCTGCGATATAGGTCAATGATCACACACACATTTACGCACACACACACACACACACACACAGTGCTTTTGGTGTGCATTTTAATTGTTAACACATTTCCTTATTTTCACGATGTTAGCACAAAACATACGGAATCACAGACATTTGTTCCAGTTTCATACACATCAGTTAAAGGTCTGTAGTTCGTAACTTATTTACACACACAAATAGAGCATTACTCTGAAATTTAGATTTAAGAATGTTCTTAGTCCAACTCAGCTAAGCACTGCGTTTTGTGTCTGAGACTGACCTGAACCACACAGAACAGCCTATGTAGTGTTGTGGTAAAGAAAAAACCTGAATCATTATTACGTTTTCACAAAACACGAAGGACAGCTACTGTGTTCAAATGATGTAATACACAAAAAAGAACAACAACTTTGGACAGTTATGATATAAAATATGAAACAAACTACACAAAAATACTTCAGGGAAAAAGCATTCTTTTTATCTGTGATCGTCTGTCCTTCATTGTTTGGATGCTTTATTCTTTTGCATTAAGTTTTATGGCTTATCAGTCCTGAGTTGTGGGCCCTATGGACCCTAGAGCTGCATTCTGTCAGCAGTACAAGTGAGTAAGTCCAACCAGGCAATTTGTTCTTGTTTTTTTTTTTGTTTGCTTGTTTTATAGAAAAATAAGAGTAAACTTACAAAAATGATATTTGGAAAATTATTTCAAAAGCCAATGGAGCAATTGGTTCCAAATGAGGATTGAGTTTCAAATGAGGATTACAGGGTCTAAAACAGATCCAGTGCCAGATTGTGATACCTGAAGGGGTTCACTCACTAAGGCTGTGCTATGGTGATGTCCCTGCTGCACATCCCGAATGTGGATCTGTTGTGTGCTGATGAATTTCAGATTTTTTATCAACACACTTTGACATCCTTCTTATTAGTAAAGCTGTAATTTGACTGTTTAACTTTTACAATCTTCCAAGTTCATTAGGGTGCATCCTCACTGAAGGGCTAGTTAATTTGTAAATATTATTAGCCCAAACTGTGTGATATTGTGTGTGTGTACGTGTGTGTGTGTGTGTGTGTGTGTAGGTGTAGTGTGTATGTGTGTGCTGGTGATGATAAACAAAGTGACGTGGTGGTACATGGTGATAAATGGCCAAGCCTGAGGCCAGGAGCACCTTGTTTCAGCGGGACTTCAGCAAGTGAACCCCTTCTCTACCTCTCCATAAATCACTCCTTCTCTCTCCCTCTCTCTCTCTTTCTCTCTCTGCCTTTCTCTCTCACTCCTTACTCACTACAGGTCAAGCACTAACAGTAGCTGTGTTTGCTGCAGGCAAGGTCTCTCCCCTTTCCTTACTCTCTCTTCCGTTCTTCCGTTTCAGAGAGAGAAAGCGAGGGGAGGGGGGTGGGGAATACTGATCTAATTTGGGTTGGGCCTAGTTTCGTTTATATAATACATTTGAAATCATGCTATCATCAGTCATACAAGAGTCAAATACAAAAGTACAAGTATTAAACAGATTTAATAAATGTTTATTTAAATAAACTTTTAAATAAACTTAATATTTTATTGTTTTTATTGTTTTACAGTCTACACCAGGGGTGAACAACATGCAGCTCCCAAGTTGTGGCTCATCCATTCATAATAAAAAATATAGCTATATAATTGTTGGCTTTTTTTATCCTTGGGCAATTCAATATTAATTTTGAAATGGGGGAAAAAAGGGGAAAAACCAAAAGTTTCTGACTTATCACATGGAAATAAAACAGTAACTTTCTCTGTCCCTTTCTGGGGCTGTGGTCAGGGTGATTCGATCTGAGTTCATTTTCACCTTTTCCAATTGCTCTCTCTGTTCTGTTTCTCACAAGAGAACCACACCCTGAAATTGGTTTTACACACAGCAATTTAATTATGCACAGGCTAAGATGTAAAATTTCCTATGCCAGTCCATTAGAGCTTTGCATAGGGCCCACCCCACACTCTTTCTACCTCCAATATGTCAGTTATCATCTATCACTGAATATTTAAATCATTCACCTAACCACTAGGGTTGCTGTGCCCCACCGGCACTGTTAATGCATGTGAGTTTTAGGTTATATATCACCAAAAACCACAATAACAGAGCATGGTTCCCCACTCACCTGCTCTGTACTCCACATACCTAAAACACACCTCAGCCATTCCACATTTAAGGTGTACTTCCACAGCTAGTCTGTGCTTTCCTTATCCACATCCACTGACTACAACTGTCAGCTAGTTCTGATAACTCCTTCACAGCTGGCCTTAGCTTTTGGCTCCCAACGCTGAACTGCACAAGCAAAGATGTGGCAGACTTGACTACAAATCCCTTAACACCTATTTCCACTGGTCTTACATGTGCCTGCTTCTGCTTTTCCTTTATTACTACAACCACTCGGGAATGCATTGCAGCATGCTAATACCCTAAACATTATGACTCCATGTATTAAAGAAGCTTCCACAGTATCTTCCACTGTGTCACAGGATTCTGGGGAAGAATGTAGGTTTTCCTAGAGAGTCTACTCTCTGTTTCTATCTTAAAAATCTCTTTCTTGCCCACAGTCCTGTGACAGGGGCAGATATTGCTCTGAAATATCCAATGATATTTTCAGAGTCTGGTTCCAAATCTGCCCCACTGAGCGGCGTCTTTGTTCACAGTGAAAGTGGCAGAAAAATGTCAAAACAAATAGAAAGAGTGAAGAGTAGTCCTCTTCCAAAGATTCTTTAAGCATCTGAAATTTAAACAGAGTCGACTCAATTTGCTATTGCCATAATAAAATTACAGTAGCTGTAGTACTGGTAGCTGTGTGTATGCAACCTGTGAATCTTGGTAGTAACCTTTTTTCCACCTCGGGCCCTTTGTGTCTGATACATTGGCCACCCCTGACCTATATGTTTTTGGGTATTGGGCTGGTAAAGCTTAGGGTCATCTTGATTGTGGTTGTGGAGGTTAGGAACAGCACTTTAAGGAAAATAGGTGTGTCCTCAATGTGAATCCTCATGAAAGATCCAGTGAATCTTAAACATTCTTTGCACATCTGTGCTTTGTGAATTGCTAAGGAAATGCCACTAATGGATCTGGAATGTATATTCATGTAAACAATACCACTATAAGCATACCACTATGTCCAACAAAATTATCCGTGTTTAGAATGGATTTTTGAAGTTTAGGTTTATTTCTGACCTTTTGACTCCTCTAAAGAAGCACTATAATGTTTATTACCCAAACTTAGGTTCTAGGGAAAATGAAGTATTTGTTTTAATGTTAGGCTTTTTCAATATATGCTATGAAAAAGAATAGCTGCATTGTATTTTCCACTGAAGTGGAAAAGTGACGCGCTTCTGGTTTGTTTGTTAATATGTGTGGCTTAAACTAATGTGGTGTGCAAGTGGTCACCAGGGTACTTACAGAAAAATGAGAGAGAGAGGGAGAGAGAGAGAGAGAGAGAGGGAGAGAGAACATGAGAGACTATGAAGTGTTACTTGCCGTGTTTGCTCCGTCCAGTTTTCCACAAAGCTGATATGTGGCGTCTGGTTACAATCAATGTTTCCCTTCGCCATTATGAAGTTAGCTGCACGGAAATGATTTGAAATGGCCTGTAATGATTTCTGATAGAAATGTGCGCTATTGTTTCACCCTTTGAGATAAGCGAATCGGTAAATCAGTCAAAACAAAGGCAAAGAAACCCTCCTTCCCCCCTCCTTAAGCTGATGGAAAGAAACAAAACCCTTAGCTCTGTGCCAGGAGCCTGTTTTGAGTGTTTGGCTACGTTTCACAGCCTAGCCTCTTAACTTTTTTAGTGCGAACACCGTTAGCCGTAGTGAGCACTGAGCAGGAAAAGTAAATACACAACAAAGCTTGTTTTTTTTCCCACCACCATTTTGAGTTTGCTTTCCCCCTTGTGATATGGTGTGTTTATTCGAGGACGCTTCCCTCAGATATGTGCAGAGGGGACTGTGGGCTCGGCTTTGAAGCCTCCCTTTTTGATCATTAGGTTGATTGCTGTTCTAAGCTGGTTTGTGATGGTTTAATTAAACCACGGCCTGTGGCTGAGCCCTCATGGCCCCCGAAGGAGAAGGGCTTTGGCTGGAGACTTCCAAGGTTTTGCTCTCAGAAAAAAAGGCGGGAAAAGATGTTTAGCCAAAGAGAAGTGGCAGCATGTTGGAAAGTCAGAAAGTGAATTGTTACAGTTTGCAAATTTGGGGCAAGGTTAGCGCGGCTGAAAGTCACCCCACATAGAGATTTTTTTGGACGGGATCGCCAGTGATAAATGAGTGGAGCTCTTTCTCTCCCTATCTCCCTCTCTCTTTTTTGTATGTGTGTGTGTGTGTGTGTGCGTGTGTGTGTGTGTGTGAGAGTGTGAGAGTGTGTGTGTGTGTGAGAGAGTGTGTGAAATGAAGACAGGTGCTTGTGTTCTGCTCTGGTTCTGTACAGTCTGTTAGAGGAGGTTTTTTGTTCTTGACAGGCTCGTGAAGTTGGTCGCTCTTAAAGGCAACATAGACAATTCTGGAGAACTACTGTCCTGTATTTCCTCTGTATTCAAGCAGTTAGCAGTCTCCTGAGTTTGGAGTCAGAAAACTCTCCACCATCTAGATGTAATTTCTCTGCTGCAGCTCAGAAAGCCTGAGCCATTTCCGCCTGAGTCCCTTAGTTATTCTACATTGACAGAGCTAAGGCTGCATGCCCATCACTGGAACCTTTTTAAGGGCTCAAACATTCTCTAAATTTTATAATTGCTAATATAAATATATAATATAATATAAAATAATTAAAAATAAAAAAATGTAATGGATGAAAATTGCGAACTTTGCATTTGGCAGATGACAGTAAAACAAACCAAAGCCGGTGCTATACAAGTAGACAAATACACACTGCTCGAATGCTTATATTTGCTTATATTTTGGTTAGCTTCATCAATATCAGGATGATACTATGTTGACTTAATAATAGGAAAACCACGTCTTCATCACATGTCTTCATCACAAGAACAATGGCCAAACTTTATATTTTTATTTCTACACAGCTTCACATTCTTTCACTAACTTCTAATCTTTCTAATAACTAACCGGCACTAACCATGTTTTTCTCTGCACCACTGAATCTGTCCCTTGAGATACCTGCAACTCCCCAGCCGTTCTTATGTACACAGGTTAAGGGGCTGAAGAGTGTTGACCTAGTATTCTTCCCGCTTAATATTCTGCATACTACTTCTCATAGGGTAATTGGCGGTGAGGAACACTCATTAGGCTTCATTTCATCTCCGCATATTCATTAGGCACTGAGGTTGGAGTGGCATGCAGTTTTGCCTCTCTCTCTTTTTTTTTGTTTGTTTATTATTAATTTATTTACAGGCATATTTGTTCATTTAATTTCCAGTTTCTTGCATGCCTAGCTTTATTTTGGAAGCTCCCTGGTGTTTTGTTTGTTCTTTCCTTTTTTAGTCGCTGTGCCTTACAAAGAGTTAAAGCTTTGTGTAAGTTTGGTCATTTGTATTTAATAATGTGCCAGACCAGCTCAACTTTGATATTTATGCTACAGGGAGAATGGCAAGTTTTTAATGTCTTATCTTGCAAGTGGAACTTTTATTAAAACCCTGGAGCCTAAAATATCATGAAATACCATAGTGGCCAAATTTTCATTTCTGCTAGAAGTTTGCTCTCTTAAGGAAAGCAGTTTATCTACCCATCTGCTGCCTACCTACTGCACGCACTCATCCACACTACGATACCCAGATTACACAGAGAATATTCAAGCCTCCTCACAGTTTATCTAATGGTCAAGCCTATTTCTGAAACCTCTTTTTCACACCTTTAGTGTAGAACTTTTTTGTAGCGGCGGTTGAGAGGGAGAGAGATTTTAATTATGAACATTGGCCCAATCTGGTACCATTTGATCAAGCTCATTAAGTGCTTCTCAGCTTCTGTGTGTTTCCTTTTTCAAGAGGTTTTTTTTGTGTGTGGGGGGGCTTGTAATATAGCCAGTATTTCAACCCTCCATTGACTAACGCTCCCAGAGCCCTGCTCCAGGGCTTATGTAAAGTTAAAGAGGTGATCACTGTGAGAGAAACTCCCAAGCTGCCAATAGAGATTAGCTATAGTTCTGTAAGATTTGTATGGGAATAATCGCACATGAGCTTATTTGCTTGTCTTTTGGGCATGCCATTTGGGCAGGACCCAACTTTTCAGTCCTAAAGGGTTAATCTAAGCTTAGTATTCTGTAGTGCCTTTTTTGGTTTGTTGTATTGAAGAAGTGTAGTTGTTGTGTGTTCCCTTTAGGAATTTCTTGCTGTCCTGCTGTCCTTGGTGAGTAGTCTGTGATTGGAGCATTTCTTCCAACTATAAATACCACCCAGACATTTGGATCCCCCCTGCTTTAGGAGTCCCCTGGCACTCGCTGTCAAACGCTACCATCTTGTTGGGAATAAATATAGAGTTGGCAGATCTTTCTTCCTTTCTCTCTTTCGCTTTCTCTCTGGTGAATTAGGGCACCAGAAGACACATATCTAGCCACCATGCTGTTTCTCTCAAAGCCTCTCGTGATGCAATCTTATTCTCTCTGTCTCTCTCTCTCTCTCTCTGTCTCTCTCTCTGCTCATTTTTGTCTTCTGACCTATAATCCATATTAATAATTAATTCAGGTTACATACTGATAAACAAAAGCTTGAATCTAGTGAAATTATTATTTTTTTAACAAATTATTTGAATTGTTTGAGCCAAAGTAGATGAACGACTACTATAAAACATATTTAAAAGTAGAGAATAGTCTTGTGCAGAGGCTGTATGATGCTGTTCATATTTCTGTGATTAAAAAGCTTTTATCACTTTCTATGATTTTGACTTTACGTTGGGGCATTATAACGGTCCCAGTAATGGCTACGTGTGGCCTAACTGCAAATTCACTTATAGGTAGATAGATAGAATGTATTGATTATGAAGGCTCTGGACCCTCCGGACCCTGAACTGGATAAGCTGTTATAGAGAATGAATGAATGAAAACCAGTTATCCAGTTTAGGGTCATGGTTGGTCCAGCACCAATCCAGAATCACTGTGTGCAAAGAAGGAACACACACTGGATGTAGCACCGGTTCATCACAGTGGAAACATATTGACGCTCTTGAATAGCCAATCTACTTACCAATGTGGTTGGGCTGTGGGAGGAAACCGGAGCACCCGGAAGAAACCTACACAGAAATGGGGATAACACATCACACTCACCCGGGGCTGAGCTTGAACTCTCAAGGCCAGGACCTGGAGCTATGATAGTGCCACCATGCAGCCCTTTATATAATCGTATTTATATTAAATACAATTTTTTTCTCTCATTAAATAGAGAATATACAAAACACGTTTCCAAATAAGTTAGAATTTTTTAAAAAGTGTAATTAAAACCAGAGTCAGTGATTATTTATTTATTTATTTATTTGTTTGTTTATTTATTTAACTGACAAATGTTCAAAGAAACATTTTTTTTCTTCATTTATATTTTGTAAATATGAATTCATTCATTCAATGTCTTTATCCTCTTATGCAGTTTAGAGTTGCGGTGGGTCCAGGGCCTACCCTGAATCACTGGGCGCATAGAAAAGAAATTCATCTCAAACACAAAAAATTATAACTTGCACACAAAATATCCAGCTCTGACCTTTGTGCTCCATGACTTTTATGCATGAGCTCTCAGAGTTTTGTACACCTGATCCCTGAGTTTCGCAAGCAGTTTTAGCACAAACTTCTCACGTGGGAGGGTTCTCTTAGGGTCGCGTTCCCATTGGCTTATGAGTTTTGAGTGACAACTCATTGCTCTGGACGTTGTTCACGACTCTGAGTGCAGAAAGCATGTGTATTTTGGCTTTGGGACTCCGCATATGCCGAATATCATGCATATGAACACTTATGTTGCTGATATTTAATTAATTTCCTCTTTCATAATATTTATACAGATAGTTCTTTTTGTTTGAACTGTTAGAGAGTGGCGTCTTTAGCATGGAAAATCTGGTGGGGCACAGTCAGTGAAACTACATAAAAACCTAGACTACTTCCTGAATTAATTCAAATGCAAACACACCTCATCTATAAAATCAAACATTAGATACATAACATAACATTACATAACAACACGCAACACGATTTACAGTAGGGGTTAGCAGACGACAGGGATATAAGGTAGAAATGTAAGTTTTATTAACTTGACATATTATATTGCCTTGTTAGTAAAATCACAGCCAGTCATTGCAGTACTTGACAGTATAAAAACATTAGTATATGTTAAATTTTCACTTTTCTCCTTTCTGCTTCAAAGATTGGGGGCATAAACTACATTTACTTAACCTCTTCTTGTATGCAAATCTTTTATTTTTTATATTGACTGCTCTCAGAATGGGGCCCCCAAAATTGTGTCCCGCAGCTAGTTATTGAAAGTGTGTTGAACATGTGCACAGTGTTTTTAAATGGATGCTGACAGGCTAGCCCCTTTGCTCATTAAATATATATGTATATATGGTGCTGGTCGTACAATTAGAATATCAAGAAAAGGTTGATTTATTTCAGTAATTCCATTCAAAACGTTAAACTTGTATATTATACTCATTCACTACACACAGACTGATATATTTCAAGTGTTTATTTCTTTTAATTTGATGATTATAATTGACAACCAATGAAAACCCCAAATTCAGTGTCTCAGAAAATTAGAACATTGTGAAAGGTTCAATATTGAAGACACCTGGTGCCAAACTCTAATCAGCTAATTAACTCAAAACACCTGCAAAGGCCTTTAAATGGTCTCTCAGTTTATAGTTCTTTAGGCTACATAATCATGGGGAAGACTGCTGACTGGACAGTTGTCCAAAAGACGACCATTAACACCTTACACAAGCAGGACATTGCTAAAGAAGCTTGCTGTTCACAGAGCTCTGTGTCCAAGCACATTAACAGAGAGGTGTAGCGAAGGAAAAGATGTGGCAGAAAAAAGTGTACAAGCAATAGGGAGAACCGCACCCTGGAGAGGATTGTGAAACTAAACCCATTAAAAAGTTTGGGGGAGATTCACAAAGATTGGACTGCAGCTGGAGTCAGTGCTTCAAGAACCACCACGCACAGACATATGCAAGACATGGGTTTCAGCTGTCGCGTTCCTTGTGTCAAGCCACTCTTGAACAAGAGACAGCTTCAGAAGCGTTTCACCTTGGCTTAAGACAAAAAGGACTGGAAATCAACTCAACTCAACTTTATTTTTAGAGCACTTTAAGAAACAACAACAGCTAAAGTGCTGTACAAAGATGGTTATAAAACAAAAAAAAAGTAACCAAAAATCAAAGTCCCAGAGTCTGGAGGAAGAGAGGAGAGGCACAGAACCCACGTTGCTTGAGGTCCAGGGTAACGTTTCCACAGTTAGTGAGGGTTTGGGGTGCCATGTCATCTGCTGGTGTTGGTCCACTGTATTTTCTGAGGTCCAAGGTCAACGCAGCCGTCTACCAGGAAGTTTTATAGCACTTCATGCTTCCTGCTGCTGACCAACTTTATGGTGTTGCAGATTTAATTTTCCAGCAGGACTTGGCAACTGCACACAGTGCCAAAGCTATCAGTACCTGGTTTAAGGACCATGGTATCCCTGTTCTTAATTGGCCACCAAAATTGCCTGACCTTAACCCCATAGAAAATCTATGGGGTATTGTGAAGAAGAAGATGCAATACGCTAGACCCAACAGTGCAGAAGAACTGAAGGCCACTATCAAAGCAACCTGGGCTCTCATAAAACCTGAGCAGTGCCACAGACTGATCGACTCCATGCCACGCAGCATTGCTGCAGTAATTCAGGCAAAAGGACCCCCAACTAAGTATTGAGTGCTGAACATGCTCATACTTCTCATGTTCATACTTTTCAATTGGCCTGCATTTCTAAAAATACTTTTTTTAATTGGTCTTACGTATTATTCAAATTTTCTAAGATACTGAATTTGGGGTTTTCATAAGTTGTCAGTTATAATCAACAAATTAAAAGAAATAAACAATATTGAACAATTTTGAATGGAATTGCTGAAATAAATCAACTTTTTCATGATATTCAAATTTAATTTTAGATATATATAATTGAAATATTGATTATGTTGCACAAAACTTCTGGTGGGTCCAGGCCTCACTGGTCCCAAATATAAAAGTATAATATTTTTGTTCCTTCACCTGTTTTTGTTTATAATAATAATTATTATTATTTATAAATATTAATGATTATTAATCACGATCAATTATTTATTAAATTAATCATTCACAGTTAATCACAAAAGGTAAAATTTACAGTTTACTTTGCAGAATTGTATTACATTTGTATTTATTAAAGGAGCAGGAACATTCTCTCACATTCCTTATTATTTGTCAAATTACTTTTTTCTCCGACCTCCTGTAACACAAAATGCCCATATGGCATTTGTTAAAACAGATTAACGCTAGTCTTCAAAGTAAAATATGAGCATTTAATTAATCTAATAGCAATTGTAGAAAAGGGAAGGCTGACTATGTTAGTAAACATGATAGGTTTCTGAACAGGAGCTCAAGCACTCATATAAATATTATTTTACAAATAAACAATAATAAACGCAAAAAAAACCCCCATCTATTTGGGGGATTAACATACAAATGGATATACATGCAATTTGAAATCTCTCCAGTGTGTCTCCACTGCTGAGCTGCAACGCAGTGTACGTATGTGCAGTCCAAAATGCCTTGGCACGGAATTGTCACTCAAAAGCTCATTAGCCAATAGGAAGGCACCCCTTAGAAAGCAGTTGGGCAAAAACTGCTCACAAAACTCAGGGATCACACGCACATAGCTCATGCAACATGTGCACAAACCTCAGAGAACATGCACACAACTCAGAGAGCTCACGCACAAAGGTCATGGAGCACAAAAGTCAGAGCTGGATATTATGTTTGCCAGTTATAAGTTTTACCTTTGAGATTAATATTTTTATTATTTTTGGCACAAATTTGATTCCGTAGAGGAAACCCATGTGGACGCAGGGAAAAACACCAAACTCCTCACAGGCAGTCACTTGAGGCAGAGCTACCTCTGTTGCTCATCTGCCGTACATTTTATAAATATAAAATAAAAATTTATATGACTCACTAAACATACGACTTACTCAAAATGTTGGGATAGGTGAAATAGAATGAAAGGTGAAAGAAGTTATAATGTTCAACCAACTCCACTATAAGCAGGTCAATGTTAAAGTTCCAAAGAAACATCCACAAAATATTCGGCCAAATGAAATTATTGCCAAACAGTTGAAAAAATATTCAAAATGTTCAAGAATGCAAAGAATTAATGTCTCCATCTGTCACACATAGCAATGTGAAATGAGTAAAAAAAATACAACTGTCAGGCCGTGTATGGTAAGTTTGGTAATTTAATATGAATATCCTTTGAGCCCTCGGACAGCAATGCATGAGAAAATTTCATGCATCCATAATAAAAAACATAGGCTTAAGTGCACTTCAGAGAACTCTTTCCACTTAAATACAGTCTGCCACTACATCAAGAAATTGAAGAAATTGTACGTGAATCTCTGTTGTGCAAGAAGAATGTCATACATTAATTCTTTGCAGAAACACAGAGTCCTCTTGGCACAAGAATATCTCATACTGTCTGAAAGGCAGTGGTAGCTTGTGGAGTGATAAGATGAGTCTAGGTTTCAGGGGAAACAGAAATCGAGACCTTAATCAAGACCTCATGCCAAAAAGAGACAGTCCAGAATGTTATCACCAAAAGGGGCAAAAGCCAACATCTGTCATGATATGGCAGTGGATCAGTGCCCTCGGCATGGGTCATCTGCATCTGTGTGAAGGTACCTTTGATGTGGAGGCATATATTGGAATTTTCGAGAGATATATCAAGGTGACAACTTGTGAAGTTCATGGTAGATACAGTGAGACATGCCAAACCTTATTTCCTTGTTTTGTTCATGCCACAACAGCATGGACCCATAGATGAAGAATGTGTGTGCTTGGCTGGGCTGCCTTTCTGTTCAGTCTTGTGTAAAAACAAAAATGGGCAACATCTTTACTTGCAAAACTTTATCCTTACTTCCCAAATTATTAAAAATTGTATTTAAAAGCAAACCATCAAGTTATTGAAGTGTATATAATATACCAAAACATACACAAGATCATACACAAGATAAGATAATAAGATGTAAAATATCCTATGCCAATCCATTAGCTTCACATAGGGCCCACCCAACACTCTTCCTACCGGCAGCCACACAATTTCTATTGTTCCAATCCTACAACTACACCCTAATGTTGCTGTGGCTGTTTATGATCCGATCAGCAACCAACATCTATGGTTAACATCTACGGTTACTCATTGAGCCCAGCCCATGAGTACCCAAACCACCGACTGCATCACTAGCTCTTCACAGGGTCATCAGGTAGGCACCTCCCCTTGTCAGTGTTTTGGCAAATTAAGCCCACAACACCTCCAGAAGGCTTAACAGTGAAGTCTGGCATCCCAGATCCATTCCAGCTTTACAGTTATACCTTACCCTTTATCATCAACAACCGTAAATCGACACTGGCCTCCCCAGTGACTAGGGCTGTACCTAGCCCCACTGGCACCGTTAATGCATGCTCATTGCCACCAGTTTCTCTACAGTGCATTTCCCCAACTAGTCTTTGTCCTCTTTATCCACATCCACTGACTAGACCTTTCGGTGTTTTCTGATAACTCCTTTACAGCTGCCCATAGTTTCTGGCCCCTGATGCCGAACTGCACAAGCAGGGATGTGGCTACAAATCCCCTTACACCTATCTCCACCGGTCTTACATGTGCCTGTCCCCAGCGTTCCCTCATCAATCCCTTTCCAATCTTGTGCTTTACCCCATTTACCAATATTTATAGCCTGTGCACGCTCTCGAATATATATATCATGGAGTTTTGATTTTTGTTTGTTTGTTTTACTTAATTATTTTAAAATAATTAGTTTAATAATTAGTGATATTTTGTCTATATTTGTGGTGATTTAACAGTATATTAATGTAACTGCTTGTAGCATTCATAACCTTAGCATGCCAATTTATGGGGCTTGCATCTAGAGCTCAAATAATTAGCTGTTGCTCATCTTTTAACATTTACTTTGGCAATTATGATGATTACTGGAGTGCCTTGATGTTGATATGTAAATTGTCATGTAAACAAACCCATGTATGTGTGTCTGTGCTTGTGTGTGTGCGTGTGTGTTCATGTACCTGACAAAAACAGCACGCTGAAGGCCTGAGCTAAATTATTCCCTAATTGGAGTGCTTTGAATATTCAGGAGATGTCCTCTTAAACACATGTACAAAATAAAAACCAGCAAATAGAATACGTGAGGGCAAGGAAAATACACATCGTGGTTCATGGGGTCTCTACCTCTCGCATCCTCCTGCTCAGTCTCCAGCATCTGTTCATCCATATGGAACCAATGTAAGATCCACCTTCTCAGAAAAGGCTGACATCATATCATGAGCTCCCTTATAGGAAGAGTCTTCAGAGAGACAAAGGGAGGAAGGGTGAAAACAGAGAAACAATTAAAGATTCTACACTGTTTCATACCTGACTGGGAGCAAAGATATAATTCATAACTTTGTTTGCTCAAAAAAACCTTGTAAGACTAAGAAATCAAAATTCCTATTAAGTAATAATGTGTAAATGTGTTAAGATATTAAGAATATTGGTGCTCACATACAAGCACCTTAAATGTAACTATAATTAAAAATGTTATTTTGGAGTTTTATCTCTGCTATTATATTTCAATCTGGGTAACTCCTTGTAACATTCTGTGTAATAACAGGAGTGTTCCTATAAACAAGTTACTCATTCTTATATAAAGTATAGTGCCGTGAACAAGTACTTGCCCATTCCTCTTTGTTTTTTTGTTTTTTTTTTTTTTTTGGGTGTCACACTCAATTTATTGCAATAAATTTAATATCAGACAAATACAGTCTGATTATAAATATATATATATTATATATATATATATATATATATATATATATATATTTTTTTTTTTTTTTTTTTTTTTTTTTTTTTTTTGATGAGCATTTTGGTTATTGAAGGAAGAAATGTATCCAACATAAACTGGACTTCTACTAATTAATTGTTTAAATAAAACCTTTAAGGTTTCAACAGGCAGTGAACTATTTTGTGATCAATAAATAATAGAAGAGATGAAAAAGAAACGTATTGAATATTTTCAAGGCAATTACAAAAACATTTCTAAAAGCTGGGATTCCAGAGAATCATTATGTTAGCCACATTAACTACACTGAGGAAACTTGAAGCTGGGGCTGCACAATATTCACAAATATATCGCCAAATATTTTCCTGCAATATATATATATATATATATATATATATATATATATATATATATTGTGATATTAAAAAAGTAACTCACAACAACTCGCAACAAACTTCATATATACAAGATTTGAGTAAAATAAATGACATGTCATGGAAAATGAGAACAGTGTAAATTTTCCATTTGTGTCAAGCAGCAAATATAAGTTGTAAATGAAGCTATATACATTTATGTTAATCAAAGAGCAAGTTAAGTCTGCTCTGTTCAGGATGTAGAACAGAGTCTGCAGATTCCATCTTTCCTCTATTTGTCAACAGATAAATGCAACGCCAGCCCCATCCACAATGTTGTCCCACTGAATCTTTCTAATTTTAAAATGACAACTATGTTTCTGCCCTGTCTATTGACATTAACCATAAACCGTAATGGTGTCTAAAGCCTGCACTTTCCGCAGAAGTTGATGGGAATAATAAGACATTGGAAGTCCTGCAATGTGACTATTATGAATGCGCACATTGCAATTGTATTAAGTAGCCCTACTTGAAGCAGAGGTGAATCTTAATAGGAACAAAGACTATTCCTTGAGAGAAATCATCTTGGTTCCTCTCAAGGTTGCTTCTTTATGTTCTCTGGGAGAATTCCCAGAATGTCGCCTTGTTTGCTCACTTGGGGCCAGGAGCTAGAATAATGTAAGTATACCTTTCAAACTGGGCCAGTTCTAGGTAAATCCAAAAAACCTTGAGAAAAGACACAACTTATTCTTAACTGAAGCAATCACCATTATGTACCAGAAGGAGATTTTTCACTCATCAGTGTGTGATCTGAATCTCAGGCACAGGTGCAGCCAGACAACGATCCGTAGCACAAAAGCTAGTCAAGCTCTGAAGCGCTAGGTAGTAACAAGAAGGTTTTTGGTGTGGCCTGGCCAAAGTCCCATGTATTAAGGTGGTATGGTCAGACCTTAAGCATGGTAAAAATCCCTTCAGTTCATTTGTTGTGATGTGAATTTTTTAGGGGTGCAGTTACATTGTAGCAGTTACATTTTCAACTGTGTTGTTGGTTTGCTGTTCTCCGTTTCTCTAAGTTGTCCATATTGTACCATTTCTCTCTATTGTCAGGGTGGTCCATTTGAACTTATTTTTATTCTTTTTAAGTTTTCTGCTGAGAGGTTAGCATTATTCACAATAGTGGCAGCAGTGCATTCCTTTTGTTGAGACCAGAAGGAAAAGCTTTTTCCAGAAACACCATATTGTCTTTATTTTTAGGGGGGAGGGCAAATAAAAGGGTTCAATCGATGAATAATAGATGCAGTGCATACGGTCGGCTAATAGAAAAAAGCACTTCCCCTCATTTTGTTAGTTTATTTATTTATCTGTTTGCAGGCTTTGTACACTTGGCTCAGGGTGTTTTGTGTGTGCATGCTTTTGTGTATATGTGTTTTTGTAGTTTTGTAGTTTTGGTCTTTGGAAAAGGTACTTTAAAAGATGATATTTCTCACTCTGCATTCTGAAGGGGCAAAGGTCAGCTTACATTTTCAATAGAGGCTTTTAAGCTGACATACCTAAGAGGTTTTATGTGGAAGACCAGTTGCAGTATTACACACATATTAACACACGGCCTTAAAACAAATGCCACAGTGTCTGGATTTACTTTAACTTTAACTAAGCAACATACACACTTATACTCGTATTCCCATCGTTCTGCAATTTTAAGTCAACAACAGGAAAATGTCTCCATAATTTTAGACGTTTTTTTTCTGTAATGTGGAACTCGGATAGTAAAACTGAGTACACACACACACGCTCATTGTATCATTACTCGTGCACATTATAGTGAGGGCAGACAGAACGGGGGCACTTTGTAAATGTCACGGGCCGAGGGCTCTTCCCGCTCTTGGCCGGATGGAATAAAATGAATTGGAGTGTGCGCTATCAGCAGCTGCAGCAAGATAAATCTGTCGTTTAAATGGGACTCGCAATTAGGTGTGCAAGGGCCAGCAGGAGGCCAAGGCTTTTAAGAGTACACTACCATTAACCTCCTTTCTGCTAGCTAACTGGACTTGGGATTTGTAGTTTCTCACATTGCAAGGGATGACATGAGGGAAGCTGGTGGTTTTATAGAACAGAACTACAACTTGGAGCATAGACAGGAAGGTTATGGTGATATTTCACCCAGTCATTAACACTGGCATTTGCTATACTCCTGCAATTTATGACAGGTAAGAGGTGCATAAGAGCTGATGACAGAAACACACAGCGGTCAGCCTCACGCGCTTAAACACTTTTGCGGTCATTACATCTAACAGTTCACCTCACACTTCTGTCCCCTTAGCTTCCCTCTATACTTTCATCCATTTCTCACACTTCTCCCAGTCTCTGTCTCTGTCTCTCTCTCTCGCTCTCACACACACACACACACACTCACACTCTGTCTTTCATCTTTACACTCTCTTTCCACATGACCTTGATCTGCTCACCACTTCCAAGCAGCACCGAAAACTTAATCACACACTGTCAGGCCATTCGAAGAGGAGGAGGGAGAAGAATTCTTCTCCCTCTCCCTCACACTCTCTTCTTCTTCTTCTCCCTTTCTACTTTAATGCCCTTTGCAGTGGCGAGAGTAGGGGAAAATTTATGGCTATGGGGACAGGTGGGGGTATGAACAATGGGCCAGGCAGAGAGCGGGGTTATGTGGCGGGGAAATCGATGTGACCCGTGATACACTGTCATCACAACACCCCCCAAAGCCCCGCCATCCCCCACCCCCCAAGCCCCGGGCCGCCTGTCCTATTTGTCTTATCCGGGGAGGCCCAGATGGCCCATGTCAGCACAGCGCCGCACACAGGCCCCAGCCAGATTAGCCTGGGTGAATCATGGCACCTCCATCTCTTTCTTATTTTCATTGTCATTTTTTTCTTGCCTTCTATCCATTCCTGAGTCTTCCTGGATGGGGTGGGTGGGAGGGGGGGTGATACTGTAGCTTGGGGTTTAACTGTGTGTGTGGAGGGGAAGGGAGGAGAGAGTGGGGAACATAATATAGGCAAAGCGTATGTGTGAGCAAGAACGTGAAAGATTAACCGCTGTCCTGAGGCTGGACACACTGGCTCTCAGCGCCTTCAGAAATAGTCTGCACTGAGTTTATCTTTCCTTTTTGGGGTGGATTTTCATGCAGTGCAGTGCTGTGTGTGTGTGTGGTGGTGGTGGGACCAAATATATCACTTTTTTAGGACAAAACCTATTTACATACTCCCATATCTTCCTTGTGGGGACTTCCAGCTGGTGTAAATCAGTACAGTTTTAGGGTTAGGGTTAAACTAGTAGTACTTATAGATGCACAGATCAGCAATAACATAAAACCACTTGCCTAAATTTGTATTGGTCCCTGCCATGAACTCCAAAGTCCTCTTGAGGTGTCCTGTGGTATCTGAAACCAAGATGTTAGCATCAGATTTTTCAATCCTGTGGGGCCTTTATTGACTTGTTGTTTCAGCACATACCACAAATGCCCAATCGGATTTAGATCTGGGGAATTGTAGACCAGCACCCTGAACACTTTGTCATATTGCTGCAACCATTCCTGAACATGTTTTGCAGTATAACAGAGCACATTACTCTGTTACAGACCACAATGGGAATATTGTTGCCATGAAGTAGTGTGTTTAGTCTGCATCAGTGCTGAGGTCGGTGGTTTGTGTCAGGACACACAGCCTGGACACAATGTTTCCCAGCACAACATTGGCAAGAGCATCACAGTGTCGGCTTGTCTCCTTCCATTGTTCATCCTGGTATCATCTCTTCCCAAGGTCAGCAAAGCTTGTGGTCCCGCTACTGACAGTTATCAGGGGTCAGCTCGCAACTATAGGGGCCCTATGCAGCCCCATACCCAGCAAACCCACCCCATACTCATTCATTCATTCATTATCTGTAACTGCTTATCCAGTTCAGGGTCGCGGTGGGTCCCGAGCCTACCTGGAATCATTGGGCGCAAGGCGGGAAAACACCCTGGAGGGGGCGCCAGTCCTTCACAGGGCAACACACACTCACACATTCACTCACACCTATGGACACTTTTTGAGTCACCAATCCACCTACCAACGTGTGTTTTTGGACTGTGGGAGGAAACCAGAGCACCCGGAGGAACCACCCCATACTGACACCTTTTACTCATAGCCAGCTTTAACCTTAGCCATATGTGCTACAGTAGATCTCATGTGGGATTGGACCAGATGCACTAGCCTGTTTTAGGTTCATCAGCTGTCCTTCTTGGACCACTTTTGGTATTTAAAAAACTGAGAACACCCTACAAGCCATGCCATTTTAGAGATGCAATGACTTAGTTATTTGGCTCTCACAATTTGACCCAAAGTTGGTCAGTGTTGCTTAGATCCATACACTTGCCCATTTTTCCTGCTTCCAACTTGCCAACTTGCATCAACTTAAAGATCGGCTTTTCACATGCTGCCAAATATATCCCACCTCTTGACAAGTGTCACTCTAATGGCGTAATCAATGTTATTTCCACCACTTGTTGATGGGTTTTTTCGTTGCGGCAGAGCAGTGTATAATCTTGTTCAGTTTTGAAAACTCAATCTTTCACTTATTTCCCTTTGACTTTCACCTTCTTTGTACAAGTGGACCATCTTTTATGTAAGCTAGGTTGTTTTGAGTAATGGGTGACACATACACACACACCCACACACACACATCCACACCCACACACTTATGGATACTTTTGAGTAGTCAATCCACCTACCAATGTGTGTATTTGGGCCATGGGAGGAAACCAAAGCACCCGGAGGAAACCCACACAGACACAGGGAGAACACACCAAAGTCCTCACTGACTCCTCTCTCCCAGAGCAGGGCTTGAACCCAAAATCTCCAGGTCCCTGGAGCTGTGTGACAGTTCAAGAAATATTAATTTAACAAATAAATGTCTACATAATATTTAATACAGAAAAGTAAATAATGCAAGACTGTTTGCCATTTTAGTCATGCTGTTCACTTTCTATCTATCTCTCTGCTGTGTATGTGTGTGTGTGTGTGTGTGTGTGTGTGTGTGCGCGCATGTGCCTGCTTTCTCAGATGAAGCTCAGCTGGCTTTGCCCATCCTGAAACCGGGTTTTGAGAAGCTTCCTTTGGGCACTCAGACTCTTCCTCCAGGCTTCCCTGCTCCATTCCTTTTTGCAGACGGCCTGTCTTCTGTGGAAACGTTACTCACCAACATCCAGGTACAGCCATGTTCCAAGGCCTTCAGCCCAATAATCTGTATTAAAGTATAGTGTTTATCAGGTCTTTTGTGTGCATGAGTGTTTTCTCTATCAAATAACTTGTATGAAAGCAACTTTATGTTAGTTGAATAGTAAAAAATATACCTTTTAATGTTAGTCATTGTAAATACATACCCAATTTCCAGAGGTGGGATGTTAATAAAACGTGTTAATATAAATAAAAACAGAATGCAATGATGTGGAAATCATTTAAACCATATTATTAAAAAAATATTAAAATATTAGCCCATTTTTTATATTTGAAGCCAGAAGGACATTCCAAAAAAAAAGTGGTGTAATGATACAATGAATAATAATAATAATAATAATAATAATAATCTTTCTTGATAAACTTCCTCAGTTTCAACATTTGATATTGCATTATTTAACATGTATTACTGTGTAACATGCACATCATTAAATTTTGATTTTCTTCACATTTTAAAACTTCCCAACTGTTTAGGAAATCAGCTTTGTATATAGCACCTTTGGATCACTTCTATTGGTCAATTCATTGTGAAATAGTGGTATAAAAGATGGAAATATGTCAAATAACTATAAACACCAAGAATACAAGAGTTTGAGCTGACAGTAACAGTACTGAGATTGCCTTCATGGTCTTGATTAGTCTCTAACTATGATTCTTTTAATTATTTACTTTATTTATTTCAAAAACCTGATCCATTGGAGCATTTGGATGTGACAATGAGGTTGTGTTACAACCTCAAATACATAGTGTTTCTATGTATTTCTATGTGTGCTAAAGAAATATGCAATGCCAAAGTTAATCAAAGGTGTATACCAAAAAGTGTGACACAGCACATGACCAAGAATAATATATAAGCAACTGAGGGCACGCTTAATGCCCTCTTTTCTCTTCTCCCTAGGAACCAATAGTGTGCAGCTCCCTTGAGCCTGTTTATTATTATTATTTTTTTTTAGATATTACTTTTATTGGTTTGTTTGGGTTTTTTTTTGACGTCCTGTACAGCTGTGGTCAACACTTGTCAGCTTCACTTTTTTCGTACTTGGTGCACCAGAGCCCTATACAGATTTCTATGTGACCATACATACACAGCATTTGCATACCACTGGACTGTTTCATACTGATTCGTATCACATGCTCCAGCCACCACCAATTGCCTTGGAGCTGCCCACCCTAAGAGTTCATAGACTCCTAACTAATATTACCAGTAGATTGACCAGAGGAGGATAGGTCCCCTCTTGTGAGCCTTGGTTCCTCCCAAGGTTTCTTCCTCATCTTGGAGGGAGTTTTTCCTTGCCACTGTTGCCCCTGGCTCGCTCACCTGGGGGATTTTACATTCTTTACATTTTTACATTTCATGTTAAAACTTTATCATTACTGGAATTCTGTGAAGCTGCTTTGTGAGAACATAAGTTGTAAAAAGCACTATACAAATAAATTTGATTTGATTTGACATTCATGAGCCCTGGTGCTGAGTAAACCAAGTCACCTTAAACTCGCTGTCAAAAGACTCCTTGCTGCTTTGACACCGTCCAGGATTCTGTTACTGTGGTTCTACTCTCATAAGCCCCTTTCACACACAGCTTAGAAATGTCCAGGAGTTTACATGGAGCAGCTGTATGTGTGAACCGAAACACCTGCAACGCTCGTCCTGGACTCTACACAGACTTTATCCCACTAACTCCCTAGTAAAGTCAGAGCGAATTTCTATACAATTCTCCAGAATGTGTAAGGGGCTGTGGAGGCACATTAATTAAATGGTGTTCGCCAATCACAAGCATTGCATTGCCCATTGCCACAGGCTTGGTTTTAAGTCCAGACAATGTGGCCCAGTGCTCCATCCTCCCAGACGTTCACTACAGTGAAAGACACTGTGAGCTTCAACACTCCCAAGTGATTGATTTGGTTTTGACCAAACATGCTAAAGAATCCTCTTCACATCTTTGTCACATGTTCAAAATCATAATGCAAACTAATGTCTGTATAAACTATGCAATGTTAAATTATCTTGATTGTGTGAAGTCAGACAGTTTTGACATTGCCACACAAAGTAAAGTGTAAATGTCTGAATATAGTTTTAACGTGATGGATACCAATGAGGTAATGCATTTTTGTACGTTATAATAAAGTGTTGTGTATTGTCTTGTGTTGGTGGCACAGGGCCTGTTGAAAGTGGCGGTGGATAATGCTCGAGTTCAAGAGAAACAGGTCCAACAAGAAAGAAAAGAACTGAAGATGGAGCTGTACAGAGAGAGAGAGATGAGGGAGAGTCTGGAGAGACAGCTTACATCCGAGCTACACAGCCGAGGTAACAGGAAAGCAATGGAGTTAGTGTGTGTTGTTTTTTGTGTCATGGGTCTACTTTGGGAATGAAATAACATTGCATTTGCTTTTAAAAATGTCTTTAACCTATTTAATATGAAATAGATTTGTGAAACATATAAATAAAATCTGCAGGGGACCACGAAGTAATGGGTTCTTGATTTCTATTATTCAGCCTCTTTGGTATATATACATATAAAGCTACAATGTTGTACTTGCTGTTTAGTTTATCATGAAAACATAGAAAAAAAAATGCCTCTCAGTGCTAATTTAAAACACTATATCATTCGATTCAATGTGTGCCGAAATAAGTTATTCAGAATGACACATTAATATGTACATTAATGTAAGACAGCTTAATGCTGTCCACTGAATTAAATGGCTAAATTATGATGGTATGGTGTGCTGCCAAAAGGACATCTTCATACATTTTAGGCAGTTGGATTTAGAAGTTGACTGCTGCCACCCGCACCAAGAAATTAAGCCAATTAATTGGCTGCATAACAACTCTGAAAATATGTACAAACACTTAGGTAATTTATTAGCCATGGTTGTTACTGCCATGCGTGTTATTCAAATGTAGCTCTAATGGTGCAGGAAATGAAGAATTTGTCAAATCAAATGCAAGTAATTAAAGGTGTGAGGAAGAAGAGAAGGATGCAAAGTAGATAGAAGATAGAGCTATAAGGGTGTGAGAGTTTGCAGGGGGCCCCTAGACTAAGTGTATTTCAAATAGCTGTTAATTGTTGTGAGTGAATATATATACACACACAGAAACACATTTGTTTACACGTATTCGCAAGAAAATCACACAAATGTGACGTGTTGCTGTCAGTGTATGCACCTGTTCTTGCATCAGCCTGCATGATAGCAGGAAAACCAGATAGACATAATTGAGCAATTTACTTCAAAACACCACCAGGAATATGACTGATGTGCCTCATGTCTGATAGCAACAATAAGATGTCCTATAAGAACACAAGGAGAACTAGACTGACTTAAGTGTAAGTAGAAGCATTCAATGAAAGTGCCTTCAGTAAGACTTATAAATGTTCAAAAAGTCCCTGAATATTAAGTTTCCTGTAGCCCTGCTGTAGTAATTCTTAATATACACAACATCTTTCAGCATGAGGAGTGAAACTGAAGTCTCTAGTGTTAATTATTTAAGTATTTTCTAACATATTTAGAACGGAGTAAATGTAACTACACAGTGGGCACAGTGATAGCCAAATGAAATATGGAGCTGAAGTATTGTTGAATTTGACAAATTTTTATACGTATGTTTCCAAACATTCTTGGGATGTCAAGTCTGGGGATGTCCTGGTCTAATGTGTTTACAAAGCCTCTCTCAAGGCAGAAAATAATTATGAAAATAGGTAAGGATATTGACCGCGACCCTGAAATGGAGAAGCGGAAAAGAAAATTTATGTATGTATGGTAAGGATATTGCTTTATTCCTGCTCAATATGTGGGTAATATTGACTTATGTTTGCCTGTTTCAGATCCACTCAAAATTCCGGAGACTGCTAACTGCATGAAAGTAAACACAGACCTAAAGTGCTAAAAACTAAACAATCTTACTTTCTGTAGTAATTCAAATAGTGAACAAAGAGTTACAGACAAGTTAAACTTCAGCCACGTACAAAAAAATACTTGTTTTTTTTTTACCTTAAACACACTGTTCCAACTTGACTATGACATTGAGCTTCTGAACATAAACAAAACATAGAGACCAGCAGTTCCACAAAATTGTAGGTATTTTCTTTAATAGAATGGTGTAGTGCTAGGAATAATACCATATTTTCTTGTGTAATTACACATAAGAACCTTTCTGTTTCACATCAGAAATAATCGTGTTCACAAAATCTATTTCTAAACAAAAATAATCTATAATATATAATCAGATAACAGTTCTAAATACTTTGTTGGTTTTGTATTTGTAAATGTTACATTAACATTAAAATATCCTTTATATGCTATGATAGTATAAGCAATTACTATGAACAATTTTAAGATGTCCAGAAAAGCACCAAAAAAGGCAGCAGGGTTTCTGGAGTAAAATAAACAGTTTTCCTCAGATCTGAAGACACAACTGTTTTGCTTTCAATCTCAAAGAAATTTAAATTCAAATTTGATAACTGTGGCTCATTTGGCGCTGTGCAGATTGTCTCATCTTCAACAAATTTTACCAAGTATTTTTTGGCATGAATGTTTATAGATCTGCTGCCTTGGTTTCAAATAAAGGGTTTGAGAAATTTTAAAATATGAATGGCAAAAAATACACACATTTTATCACCATTTTAGTTATACAATGTTCAACATATGGATTAAAATGGCTATAAATACAGGTCGCATTTCAGTATAAATTCATCATATTCTCAACCAATATTTGGCGTATATTAATTCTGAAAACTGGTTGTGTTGTATTTGTGTAATGTCACAGCCAGAACCCAGACTAAAAAGATGTCGTATTCAACATTGCATGCCTGCTAGGTAGTTACGACCTTCCTCTAGCGGGAGCCTAATGCATGCATTGATCCACTGTGATCCACGTTATCCATATATTACTTAATCCACATTGTTTTTGTTTATTTTCTAATTCATAATCCTGTCTTATTGCAGTTTTTAAAAACACTGTTATTAAAATCACTTAATTAATTTGCTGAAATATAATGATTCACAATATATTGAATTGAAGGTGAAGACAACTTTATTCCACATGTTTCACATGTTTTTTTGGATCCGTAGTTTGGATGCAGGGTGTTGTTTTGGTGTTAATGAGCACTCTTCAGTTTCCAGGTGTGAATATGTAATCTGCGTGGGCATCTGCGTCAGTGGCATAAAGCAGCAAATATCACAGTGAGACACATCTGTGCATTAATGCTAGTTCACACTTCCTATCCCTCCCCCCTTTCTACTTTCCTTAGCCACCATCCAAAAGCGTCTGAAGAAGGAGAAGAAAGCAAAGAGGAAACTGCAGGAGGCTCTGGAGTTTGAGTCAAAGAGAAGAGAGCAGGTTGAGCAGGCCCTGAAACAGGCCACCTCCCCTGAGAGCCTCCGCATGAGTCTCAATGGTGCGTTGTTTCTCTCTCTCTCTATTTAAATATACTCTTTGCTTTCAATTCCCAGTCTTTTGCTTGTTTCTTTAAAGTAGCGTGTGATCTTTACAGTACCCTTCCCTACCTAAATGTCTTTTCCACTCTAACCCATTGTTTCACTCTCTCAGGACATTTTTTCCAACTTTATTTCCATTCCTTTCCATCTCCTCTTTCTCATATTTCCTTATCAATGTTGATATTGGTATTTCCGTATTAGCCACAGCTATTAGCAATGCATTAGCATCGTAATGCTAGTGGAGGAAATGGAGGCAGATGCTTATCATAAATGTTCTAAATGCACATGCTTAGTGAGGGCTAAACTGTTTAGGTAATCGGCCTTTTGTTTTGATTTCACATGTTTAATTGTGAATATCTTAGCAGAAGCAGAATGCTAAAAAGGAAAGACATAGGCCTCATGAGTGCATGTGAACATCTGCAAGCGTTTTTCAGAGTGCAGGGGCAATTACTGGCCAAGGCTGATTAAACACAAATTCATTAAGAGAAATATGCCTTTTGTTTTTGTCTTTCATCTGAGTGGGAGGAGGTGGGGAGAGAGTTGGGAGAAAAAAGGCACTGTTTGTTACAGAGAGCATCTGCTGTTTCGTCATATCTGTGATTTTCTATCTGGGAGGGACACACTGCCTTTGTTGTGCAAATAAATATTCCTTTTTACATTGTACTGCTGGAAGTCAATTTCGGGCCTGATGTCTTGGTCTAGTAGTAATCAATAGCACTGATAGTACAGTATACATTCTCTTATAGCATATTTGTGTGTTAGAAATTGAACAGGACTATCAGTACATGGAGGATTGTTTTCTATGATTAAATAAAGATTTTGCATAGAACTATAGATAAATTACATCAGATTGTTAACTGCAGTCTGGTGAACGACAAGTGAATATCAAAACATACTGTTAGTTTTCAGTTTTCAGTTTTCAGTGATTAGATTGCAGGTTTTAGATACATTTTAAAGTATATATTTAATTGCATCTAGATTTTATAGACACTGTCTCAAAGTGTAACAGAATCTTTTTTCTTACTTGAACCTTATATAGTGGTCTGTGTCTATGATAAGAGTGCACCAAAATGTGAGTTTAATGATTAACTTATGCTGGGAAAGATTTGAAACACTGCATTGTGATTTGCTGGATGATATTTGGACTGTTTGCTTAATGATTAGAAACTTCTAACTGTGTTTTTTGGTTGGTTGATTTTAGAAAAAGTGATACCAGAAGTGGAGGCTGAGCATAATGGCAATCAGCAAGAGAACTCAATTGTACAAGGTAAGACTGCATACATGTCTGTGAGTAATTTTGAAGTGAGCACATGCTTGAGGGTCTTATTAGACCCCTACCTGTATCCCAGATCTTATCCATGACACTGAGGTAAACTGGCCTATAGTTTAAAAAGCTGATGTCATCCAGTCATCACTCCTGTCAGAGGTCCTGCCACATCCCTGTACCAGAGCAGCACTGTGTTAGAGGTAAAAGAACAGAGGTCTAAGGGAAGGGAAGATGCAGCAAGCCATATGCGGCACACATGGTCTGAAGCCCCCTGAACTTCACTGGCCTGGTAGAGGCCACAGATAGGGTTGAGCCCCCTCCATCTCCTGTGCTACAATTTCAAACTCTAAGCAAAAGCCCTCCCCCTTCTCCAAACTTTGTCTTCTCGGGCTCTTTGAAGATGTCGACTCTTTCAGAAGAGATTACAAACTCATGTTGTTCCATGTGTTTTACACTCCTATTTTTTGCAAGTCATGTTTGTGTTTTACAACTGCCCCACACCCAGTCTACATTTTCATACATGCCTCGACTGCACATAAGCAGACCTCCCAAATCTGACTCAAGCTGTCTTTGATGAATGGAACTTATTATCACCATATCTGAAGGCAAATTAAAGACCCCTGGCCATAGATCTTATTGAAGTGGAAGGCTGTAAGAAGGTCATATCTTTACAAAAGACAGTCAAAATAGGCCTCATAGTCCTGCTCTGAACAACGGAAGGGGGTCAGGGATGGTGTTTTCCTTTTCCCCACCTCATAGTCAGTTTCACAGTCTGCAAATAGAGAGATGTCCATTTTTCATCTGGTTTTGACAGGATAACAACTACAGTGGACTTCTGAAACCTTCCAGGAATAAGCTTCGCTAAATTCTTATTTTTCATGTGGCGCCATGGTTCGTTTGCAGTTGAGAAGGTCAAAAGTGGGTCAAATTGAGGTTTGCACATAAATTTGAGACAAAGTCTAGAGACTAAATAAAAGTTAAAGACAAAAGTTTTCAACCCTTAGAACATCCATCAGATAAAACTAGAAGATCAAATGCAATCAAGCCACATTGTGGAATTCTGTAGAATAGTCAGACATAAACTGATCCTAGATATTAATTTGAGAAAAAAAAATTCTGTAGCTGAGAACTTTAATGCAAACATATATTCTTTAGGCTCTTCACCTTCAGGTTCCTGAGCAGAGCAGCTTACAATGAGAACAGATCTGTTACTAATGCTAGCATAGCATTGAGAATTAACAAGAGCAGCTGAGCCATGACACCCTTGGCCTTTAGACTGAGGGAAGGAACTTGTGACAGCATGAGGTTGATCATGCCCTGTAACACCGGAGGCCAGTAAGTTAAAAGCCTTGCTATGGGTTAGTAATCGTTTGGTCACGCTTGCTCCATTCCTCACTCTTGACAATAATGACCGCACCATGTTACAGTAGTGACAGGAGGACAAGGTGTCACATCATATTTGGTAACCTTTTTTCCCCAACCATGACACTCCTGTGAAGAAAGGTTCATCATTTTGGTGTTAACAGGAGAGTCCTGAGTGTTAGCTGCAACTGTTCATTTATATTGTAATTTTTTTTTATTGTATATTTTTCATTGTCTGTGCTAAGGATTATGGCACATTTCTACTGCATGGTACCTACACTGCTCTACTCCACTCTATTTGGCTTTTTTGCTTTCCCATTAGGTAAATTTGGTACCTGATACCTGGAACTGTGTTCATTTTTAGTTCCTGCTAGCTCCTGGTTCCAATCAGAATGTAGCCAGTTGTAAAATCTCCAAACTACAGTAGAGATCTCATTTGTTTTTATCTGACTTACAGTGTCAGCTAATAAAATTACGCTGTGGTCTTTTGAAGAGGTTCAAATTCTCCTTGGATTGGTGGCTGATAAAAGAACCCAGGGAGAGCTGAGCAGTAGAACAAGGAAAGAAGAAAAACATAGTGACGTGTCTGAGCTGATGGTTGGAGCTGTGTTCAGTTCCAAAAAAACAACATACAAATAATTGATGAGTAAACAACACTTAACATAACTGCTTCTGCTGTTATGGTTTCCAAAGCCCACTGTTCCCATTAGTGACAGTGTTTTGCAGTGTCTCCAGCTACATTTCGACAGGGGGATCTCTATTAGTGGAAAACAAACCAGGTACCAGTTACAAAACAGTAAGCGGAGTTGAGTAGAGTCGACTAGTGTAGGTACCATGCAGTGGAAAAGTATCACTAGTAGTGAATCACGTTGCATTTTTCTTTGTTTGTTTGTTTTAAATGCAACAAAACCAACTGTCTAGGAAATAGAAAATGTTAACTGTCCCATGGCCATTTTTCAGGCAGTGGTTATTGATGCCTAGGGTGGAACTCACTAGGAATCTTTTGGCTTTACAGATACAATTTCATCTCTTAAGTGCACAGTGTGTCTCTTTGAACCATGCACTGTGCAAAAATACCATCAAGTCCGAAGAGTCTGTGGATTAAGACCTCACTAGACCTCACTTAAGAGTTTGTGTATGAAGTCCGCTGTCTGACCCCTCCCCCTCCCAACTCTCCTGCCCCCTGCCCACGCCTGGCCACATTTATCCATTACACCCAGCAAAAATCTAATTAGCTCGCGCTTCACTCCCAAGTCGGACTTCACAGTTTTGCAAGCTTAGCACTGACAACTGATTTCATTAGGTTTGATTGTCCTTGCAGAGAGCCCGTTCGGTGAGCTAAAAGCTTTTTACGCTTTCTCAGGTTCCAGGCCGGTGTTGGCCCATTACGCCGACCCGTGCCTTTTCTGATTAATCAAGACAAGCAGCGCGAACAGCAAAGTGCTGAACACAAAAGAAGGTGACATCACTTTACAAGCCGATTAAAAGAAGTGCAGGGAGCAAGATGGGTGGTGGAGAGGAGAGGTGAGGAGGAAAAGTAATTAAGGAGGAGGACTAGGAGAAGTGAGAGAGCATCTTGAGACACTTGTGGTGTCTTCAGGTGCCATCATAAGACATCCCACCTGTTTGTCCAAGGACTATTTTGCACCTCCAACTTTAGTAATTATGCATTTGCAAACAGTGCTGAAATCTACAAATGACCTACTCTGGCTGCAGACACCCAGGATGTACATGCACCAAATGAGGCCCTTGGGTACCAACTCATATCCATAAGTTTGCACTCCGCTAATTGGCAGCAAAGGAAAAAATATGGAGATGAAAAAGTCAAGCTTCACCATTTGCATTAGAAGCAGAAAGATGTGGCTGCAGGGGAGAAGCAGGTATAAAGTAAAATGAAATATGGGGTCAGTGGGTGTGGAGAATGTCCCCAGGGAGGAGCACCGCCTTTTATCCTGAAAGTCTATTTACAGCATCACACATGTGGGGCATGAAATCAAAACACAGTATACTTTACTTACGGTAGCATTTAGAACATCTAGCCACAGTACATAAAACATAGTGCATTGATATTTTATTGTGAAAAGCATATTTCTGACATTCTGATCAAAACCAGGAGTTAATCATTTAGCTCTTGAAGATCCAAACCAGTGACAAAATTGGTCTTACACTCATTGGTGAAAGTATGAGCATTAGAACATTTTAAATACAAACCTTAATTCCTAAAACGTATTTGAAATAGCAATAAAAACAAGCAGTGATTAGCAAATTCTTTTTGATCTGTTTTAATTTTTTTGTAATATAAGAACTGAATATAAGAATTATATAAGAATTGAATGAAAGACTTGTCTGCACGGCAGGCAGCACAGACACTGTCTGATTACAAGCTATGCTGTTGTAACACATGCAGAATGTGGCTTAGGTTTGCCATGTCACAGAAGACAGTTTACACCAGCAGTTATAAACATTCTGTGTTCAATGTGAAAGCAGCTTTACCTAGTCATTTTTGTTTGTCGTTACAGAAACAAATATAAAATACAATGGTATACCAAGGCATTTTTGCCATTGAAGCAATCCACCAACATGGTCCACAATAAAGTGTATGGTTCCGCAAACAGCAGAGAGAAAGAATCAAGGAGATGACAGGAAAAAAACTGAATTAGGGAATATCATACCTTGTAATATTTCGGCAAAATAGACAAATTACTGGAGTACAAAACTAATATTCGTAGGATAGAATATAGGAATTGTTTTTTATACTGTAAAGAGAAGGCTGTGTACATGGTAGTTAATATAATCCAGTTTAGTTTTTTCAAAAGATTTTGTTAGAAAATAAATTATTGTTCATTTCTAAAAGAACTATACTGCCCAATAAAAATTATTGATTTAAATTGTTAAATATGGTCTTCAGGGGAATACATCAGTACTAACCAACTAAAAAGGTTTACTGAAAAGGTAAAAATACTACACAGTGTTCCTTTAAATTGTAGTATTAGACTGTTCCTTGCTCATAAAGGGGTGGAGGGGGGGGTTCCGGGATTCTCCTCTAATACTTAAACGTGATTGCATTAAATGTTTTAACTTTTGGTGAATATTTTAAATTACACATCTTTTTTTGGAGTGTGTTGTAGGCATCAAGTGCAGAATTAATTAGTTTTCCAAACAAAAAAAAAAAGAATTTGATTAATTGAAACTATAAGTAACTGTATTGTGAGGTTTTAATTCACTTCTTAGTATTACATGAAATTCAAATGTACATTATTCATACAATATAACACATTTGTACTGAAGATTTCGATCTAAATACTTGGCCCATCCGCCACAGAAGGGTATAGCTGCATCTCCATCCTGCTCTGTGTCAGATCAGAGTCTGAAGCGGATGATCTGTTGGATTCCCTGTCCCCTGGGTGCTGCATTTCTATGGCAGATTTAGCCTGCTGTCAGCCATAGGGCACAATTAATTGCACTTCAGGATATTACAACTCATATTTCACAGCGCGATAAAACACATCATTGGTGCCCCCATTTGAGCAACTCTGTCTGCTCGCTTTTGCTCACAGGTCTCTCTGTGGCATTCATAGCTTACAAATGACTTAATGAGAAAATTAATATTATTTATTATAAACAGATTTCAGTATTTAACAGCAACAAAAATCACATATTTATATATGTAAAATGTGTGTAAATATATATGGATTATGGATATGGATTTGTAAAGCATCTCTGTGACACCTGTTAGAAAAACCCTCTATAAATCAATTTAATTGAGCAAAATTCTTGGTTATTACAATATATTTACCCTTATTTATTTTCCATTCCATTGTCCCTCACTTTCCCTCACTGCACCTCAAGTGTTTCCATTCTGAATACATATTAGTTCATCTGTTGTCACTTGCTGAAACGGCAGTGTTGAACATGTAAAAGCACTCCACTCCTAATGAACTGTTTCCGTGTGAGGGAAGCAGCACATTGTGATTAACATGCCAGTGCAGTGCTCATGCTCCTGACCAGCCAGCTGTCTTTCTGATCTTGTGCTTCATGCCACACTACAAAGGTGGCTGATTTCAAATGTAAAATGGAAACAGTCCACTGTTCAGCACCTGAGGATGATTCTTCCAAAAAGTTTTCATTGTTGAGTCAGTTGTTATATTGAAAAGAGACCGTTTAAAAAACAGTTTGTACATGAATCAGAGATCACTAGTTCAGAGCTGCTTTTACTTCAGATACACCTACCTGGTATCTACATTCATTGTCCATTTTAACAGCTCCACTTACCATGGAGGTACAGCCCTTTGTATTTCTACAATTATAGATTGTAGTCCATCTGTTTCTAATCCCAATTTCCCAAGGGTCAGGACCACCACATAATAGGTATAATGTAAGTGGTGGATCATTCTCAGCCCTGCAGTGACACTGACGTTGTAGTAGTGTCTCGCTGGTACGAGTGGATCAGACACAGCAGTACTCTGAGTATTTAAACTCTGTGGCCTCTCACTGTTCACTCTGTTAGACACTCCTACCGCATTGGTCTAGCTTCTTACATATAAAGTTTTTTTTAAAGCAGCCCTGCTGTCTCTGATCCACACCTATCAGCACAACACATACTAACACACCACTACTACCACATCAGTCATTGCAGCACTGAGAATGATGAAATGGGGTTAAGAAATTATGCAGAGAAACAGGTAGACTACAATTGTAATTCTGTAATTACAATGTACAACTCTGTAATTGTAGAACTACAAAGGGCTTCTGAAGGGTCAGTGGAGATGATAAAAGAAACAATGATTTTAAATACAAGGTCGTTTTTCCTAATTCACTGATTGTCTGTGTATTCACTGATTCACTGATCATCTGTGTATATCATGATGCTCACGGGGTACATACAAGGAGAATTTAACATTTGAAGACACAAAAACTATAAGAAGCTTTGAGTGTCTGTGGCAAGCAGATACATGCAACATCTCTCCTGAGAAACAACCTCCACATACTGCATTATCACTGAGTTTCTCTTCAGTAATGTATGAACACACTGTGAGCATCATGAGGGTATTTACTGCACTGTTTAAACTAACCTATTGTCATGTAAACAGCTCTAAACACTTTACCTTCAAGATCCTGAGGTCTGTTCTTCCTTGTTGTGCTGAGGTCCCACTCGTCTGAGTTGATTGTCAGTGTCATGAACCAAACTTTGAAGCTGAAAACATATGCTGAACATATGCTGATGTTTTTGTACTGTCTAGTATTTGTTTAAACTTACCCAAACACACCAGTACTGTCTCAAAGTTGCATACTCTTTCGTACCACATTAAAAAAGTGACGTGGCTATTTCCAAGTTCTAAGTACAGTTCTTCAAAAATTCAGTTCCACCTTAAATGCTGCAGCTATATTCACACAGTCACACTAACACTGGCATATCTGACATTTTTGTTAAACACCATAAACAGTGAAGCAGTTACAGGTGCCTGGGCAAAGCTACTGCATCATTTAAGATGTCAAAATCTGCAGGCTAGAAAATAACCACCTACGTTTGCTTCTTTTTCCACTATTCTACCTTAAGAACTGCAGCTGTTTCCAAATCATACAAATGCATGGGTTGGGTGGGGTGTGGCCAGCAACATCTTATTGGAATAAAAGTGACAGAGCCCTTAAACGGCTCTTTCTGAATGGGAATGAATGGCAAGAATAGAGAAAAAAAACTTCAGGAACGTTTTGTGTAGCCCATAGACCTATTGTAACTTTTAAAAAGAGGTATAATATGTCCCCTTTCAGCATTGCTTTTTTATGCTTAATATGCTATTATAACTGCTCTTGACAACATCAAATAACCCCACAGACTGACTAGCTTTACACATTAGGTGCTGGTGAACTGTGGTTCTGTTTGTACAGTGAGCCTCAGCGTTCTCAAAGAAACACTAATGAACTGTAGATTACTGTGAACTGTGATTAAAACCTTGATCTCTGTCTATTCGAGACATTACAACATTACAAGTGTGAAAACAACCTAATTTGTAACCTTTATAACAATATTTCCTATTCAGTGTTTTTCTGACTGCTGTTGATGTAATATGGTTTTGAACTTTATGAACATGAACTAATAAGGTATTGTGTTTTCTTGGTTGTCTAGAGAACAGACCATACTCCAAACCTCCCATCATGTACTGAGATGGATGTACAACTTCTTCGAGACTTCCCTCCCCACTTGTAAACGTTCGCTTCACCCCACTAATGGACTCTTAACCTGGGGTATATTGAAGAGGGTTTGTGGTGTTTTTTGAGGGCAAAACAGTAAGGTTGGTGACCACAGATTACCCAAAACTCATGTACAGGACTTGAGTGAGTGTGTGTTTTTGTGTGTGTGTGTGTGTGTGCGTGCGCACCTGTTGCAGCGAGTGAGATTGTGGTCCTCCCGATATGTATCTGGAGCACCGCTTATCGGCAACCACCCGCCACACCACAACAACCCCTGTGACAAAAAAAAGAAAGAAAAGGAAGAAAAAAAACTCTTTCCCTAAGTTTTTCAACTTCTACATCCTACTCCTCCCTTTTGAGACTAAAATATTAAATGTTTTGCTTTTCTGGATGAACATACACCTTCCGGTCAATCTTCCATTTCTTCATGAAGCACACTGCTGCACTCTTACCTGTGTTTAATGTTTCTCTTTTAAAAGGTTCTACCCATTATTATTGTTATTATTATTTTTATTATTATTGCTTTTAGTTGATCTCATGTGCAGCAGTGATTCTGTACAGCACAAAAGTCGTGAAGTGGCTCCGGAAGATAAATGTCCACAAGAAGCTTGAAAGGACTGAAGGCATGAGTTGAATGAACATGGACAATATAATGACTCCCATCAAGGCAGCGAGCTATTGAATAGTGTCTGTATTTGTTGCTTCATCTTTAACAGACACAGTCTTTATTATTATTTTTTTGTATTTTTTTAGGAAATGTAGAAATATCTTTTCCTTCTCAAGTGTTTATTAATCTATTGTTTATTTTGTTGCTTTGACTGTATTTTAATCAACATCAATGAAGAGAAGTGATGTTGAAACCTATACTTTGCCCCTCTCTAACAATGGTCTCTGTATCGCTCTGTGACGAGTTTAAAAAAAAAAAAAAAGGTGTTAAGTTGTTCATATAAATACAGTATTACTGTAAACCCCACACCTTCTGTTTTTACCTTTGTTTATAAAGACTTGTAAAAATGCTTTAGCGTTTGCTACTCTAATGTTGTTATAAAGTGGATACATTTTAGTGATGGAAGAAAAGAAAACAGAAGTACGACCTAAAGTACCCTTATGCACATCTGATGCAAGCATGCTTGTAGATACAACACTGAAGACAAATGACACTTACTGTTTAAAAATGAAAAGGCTGTCTCTTCTAATCTATTTCTGGGGATTTCATTGGTATCATAACCATAATTTGGCAGCTAGCAATGATGGTAAACCTTGTTTTAAAACAATGACAACCACAAATCACCATTTTGCACATGACATGACGAATAAAACATCCCTATGGACATTATCCTGATTTTGGGTTTGTTTTGTTTGTGTTTGTTTTTTAAGTAATAAATGTAAAGTTCAAACCAGTGTAAAATTGTTTGGATTTTTTCACCCACACTTTCACGAAAAAGGTACATTAATGTCACTAAAGATACCAACAGTGTAAATGGAATATAAAAAGATAAAGCAGTGGATTTACAGTCCAGTTCTGCTCCCTAATTGTACATTACATTCTCTTCTAGAGAAGGAGGTGAATATCTGTAATATTTTGTTATAGAACTTTGTAAAATCATCAAAAGTTATTATTAAATATGGTAGCTAAAAGTGCTCCCTCTTTCTCCGTATGTTGGAATGTGCCCGGTACACGTGGATTCTCTACAAGCCGAAGCTCTTAGCAAACAGATTTATTTATGTATTTGTTTTGTACAATCTTGTGAAAAAAGCTAACGTCCATTCAGTTTCAGTCATATAGCCCAACAGTACATGGTTTGTTTTGCTCACCAGAATAACAGGATTTACTTGTGGTTGTTATAATATTCTAAATCACTGTTTCATTACTAAAATTCATACAGGACAAAGCAAAGCTTTTATTCTGGGTAATTTTCATATCCTTGTATCAAATTGTGGTTACCTGAGATGTATTTAATTCTGTACAAATATATAAGGGTAATTAGTACTTAATCTTGGGGTCAGTCAAATTTTTCACTTAATTTAACCACAATTCTAAAAATAAATAAATTAAAAATAAAAACAAAAATGAATAAATACAACTAAACCCTAACTAAAAAGTAACTTACATTAAAATAAATAATGTGCCAAAAACAAAATTCTGAAGTTAAAAAACGTTAGACATGTATTACAAACCTTTCAAACCGGCCGCTCATGTCACTCAGCATGTAGCCCAAATGTATTCCTAAACAGATACATCGCAATTCAGTTTCCGTGACAGAGACAAATGGTTAATAGTCCTTCCAATGTTGAAAATCATGAAAAGAGATGAGGATATTGCCTGATTCCTACTCCATATGTTGACTTATTTATAAAATTTCAGAATATATGATTTGGAAATGGGCAGCACGGTGGTGCAGCATGTAGTGTCGCAATCACAGAGTTGGTGTGTTCTCCCCGTGTCCGCGTGGGTTTCCTCCGGGTGCCCCGGTTTCCTCCCACAGCCCAAAAACACACATTGGTAGGTGGATTGGTGACTCAAAAGTCCGTAGGTGTGAGTGAGTGTGTGTTGCCCTGTGAAGGACTGGCGCTCCCTCCAGGGTGTATTCCCGCCTTGCGCCCAATGATTCCAGGTAGACTCTGGACCCACCGCGACCCTGAACTGGATAAGCAGTTACAGATAATGAATGAATGATTTGGAAATGGCTAACTCCATGAATATAAACACATGGTGAATGTAAACTCAACTTACAAATAGGTTTCAGTGGCAATTCAAACAATGAATAAAAACTTCAGCCAGGTGCAAACAAGTGTTTTTTCTCAGCAAACAAAGTTCAACTTAAATAATGCAGAGTTTCTGAACAAAAAATCAGAATTGCAGTTCCCCACAATTTAACGTTGCCTGTAAAGCTAAATGACACCATTGTTGAAATATTTTAAATGTTGCCTCATGCAAAATCTTGAGATAAAGTGTTCACATAAAGTCACAAAAACCTTATAGGCTTATTAAGATTTTTCTATCATACTTAATACTGTGATGTAGTGAGCCTGAAACTACAGTCTCCCTGGTTTTGTGGAAACTTCAGCAAATGCCTCTCACCTGCAGCTATCAGAGGAGCTGACCTAATTAACACATCCCCTTAGCCGTTAAGCGGTAGCCCTCGAGACTACATTTCCCAGAGTGCCTGCCAAGCTTTGTCTGTTGTCCGTGCCTGCGCAGTCTACTGGGATGCTGAAGAAAAGGACTAGGCCTCCAGACAGGGACCTAAAGCCTCAAGTAGTCCTATGTTGGGGAAAAAAAAAGGTCTGCTTTTGCACTTCAATTAGAGATGAACCGTTTGATCTACTCTTGATTATTCCTCTTCTCACTTAGCAGGTTTATGTAAAGTAGTCAAACTACTTAACTTATGATTAGTAATTTTTTGGGGGGTGGGTGGGGGGTGCAGGGTTGGATGAAAAGACAATTGATGCAGCCGTCTATTTGATCAGTGAAACATTAAAAAAAAAGGATTTGCATGAGTTTCATTAAAAAACATTGAATTTGATTACAGCTAACAAGAGGAGAGGAATCAAAGGGGGAGCATAGAGGGAGGGAGGAATGAATACAGGACTAGAGTCGCGACCTTGACATTAAAGCCAGGTGTGGCTTTCTTCTGTTCATCTCTCCTCCTTTTTTTCCTCCCTCACGCTCTTTTTCTCAAGACTATAATCCATAACAGCAGATCCATGTCAATTAAGAATATTGTTCTCAGGGATGAAATATGAGCCGTGGCCAGAATCGATGGCTCTTAACCTCTTTGGAGCTGAGTTGTTTGGACAGATTATGCCACTGTGGCCCTGAGCGATTGACTCTCGTCAATACAGAACATTTCATGACAGCATTTTTCTCTTAGTATAAAATGTAGATCTTTACAGTAGGGAATGGGGCTTTGCGTGGCAGTCTGTGCAGCTGAAGGACAAGCTGCGAACATCTGATATGCAATAGTTCAATATAAAATCAAATCTACACAATGTCCCCCTTAGCCCAAATTAGCTCAAATAATATAGACATGTTTGGTGTGCTTTTTTGACCTCACAAAGCAGTACAGTTTGAGGCAAGTCTTTGTTTGCTTCAAGCGTATGATGATAAATAATAACCCATGAGCGTCAGAGAGCTCATTTTATGAAAAAAAATATATATCACATGTCACAGACCATTCACGCATTAGTTTTGTGATCTAGAGCCTACCAGCCCACAAACTGTGAAACAAGACATCGCAGTCAGTTTTTTTTTGTGGTCAGAGATCAATTCAATGTGCTCTTCTGTTTTTGCTACCTTTCTGACATCAAGTGGGGAGACTTTAGAATTGCCATTCCCCCACCTTAAATCTGTCCAGTCACAGCCCTGGACCTGCTTTATGTTAAAGAGAGTGCAAAGACACGGTTTAAAAAAAGACCACAAGAATGGTTACGACTGAGCAAAATAAATAAATAAAATAAACAGGGGTTTAATATGCCACCCATTCATTTTTTCTCATTTCTTGGTAATTCTAATGAAGAAAACTTGAAATTTTGAATGATCATCTACAGCACGGTGCAAAGGTTTAAGGCTCCTAAGATTATTATTTAAAATAATTTATGGTCTCAATAAGCCCGGTGCTTGTATAAAATTGATTATTAATTACAATAAATATAAAAACAAATACAGTAGATATAAAACGATTTCCTTTTTCTTAAAAGGTCATAGATGTGTTGTGTGTAGGGATGTCCTGATGAAGTTTTTTTGCTCCCGATCCGAGTCTTTTAATTTTGAGGATCTGATGATACCGAGTCCCAATCTGATACTTAGATTTTCTTAGATAGTTCTGTTACACAGTGCACACTTAATACATAATAGTTATCAAAATCAGCCCAGTGTATCTGCTTGATGCTGAATGTCTCTCGTTAAGAAAGAAATTGCCTGCATTCAATCTGCTGCTTATTCCTTTTCAAAACAAATAAATGGTGTCTTATCTTTATCTATATGAAATCATCTAATTATAAAATTATTTTTATGTACAAAGAATTACTTTGATTCTAGTATAGTTTTTTCAGCACTGACTTAATTCTCTCTCAGCGCAACCGCAAAAAAACAAACCCCTGTATATGAGACTGTGACTCCATTGGCAGCAGCACTGAATGATGGACAGCAAACTCTAGCTGCTCACTGGTTTAATAAATGTGACGACCAATGAGAAGCGTATTCTCTGTTTAGGAGTCGTGGAGTATCTGTCTCTTCTTCTGGCTGTGGGACCGCAGTGTGTCTCAAACAAATCATGATCATAACAGTTTCACCTCAAAAAATACGGGATAAAATACAGCATGGCATTTAGTGTCCAAATACGGGACGGTTGGCGTCTCTAATCACGTCCCCTCACGTTCCAGCTCTGAATCCGACTCGGGGGAATGTGCATTTATGTGGAACACTCAGAAAGAAGTGTGTCTGCTACGGTGGCCAGCAGAGTCAAATGACAACAACATTTAAAAAGCGTGCTACAGGAGGAGGAGGAATTGTGAGCTTGTCACCTAGAGGAAATGGAGGATCGGACTAAAGATCAAGCTCAATAAAGCCAATCTTTTAAGATCAGATCAGGACATCCCAAGTTGTGAGATTCTCAAAAATAAGATGTGCTACAAAGGGTTTGTTTGTTTTGCCAAAAGTTTTTGCTCGTCTCACTTTGCACACATATGAATTGGAGTGACATCCCATTCTAAATCCTTAGGGTTTAATATGATGTCGGCCAAACCTTTGCAGCTGTAACAACTCCAACTCTTCTGGGAAGGCTTTCCACAAGGTTTAGAAGTGTGTTTATGGGAATATTGGACCATTATTCCAGAAGCTTTTGTAAGTCACTTTGGATAAAAGCTTCTGCCAAATGCATAAATGTAAATGAAGCGCATTTGTGAGGTCAGACACTGATTTTGGATGAAAAGGCCTGGCTCGCAGACTCCAACCTAATTATTTGGAAAGGTGTTCTATCAGGTTGCGGTCAGGACTCTGTGCAGGCCACTCGAGTTCTTTCACACCAAACTCGCTCATTCATGGCTTTATGGACCTTGCTTTGTGTACTGGTGCACAGTCATATTGGAACAGGTAGGGGTCATCCCCAAACCATTCCCACAAACAGAGGAGCATGAAATTGTTCAAAATCTCTTGGTATGCTGAAGCATTAAGAATACCTTTCACTGTAACTAAGGGTCTGAGCCCAGCTCCTGAAAAACAACAACACACCATAATCCCCCTCCACTAAACATTACACTTGGCACAATGCAGTCAGACAAGTAACGTTCTCCTTGCAACCACCAAACTCAGACTCATTCATTGGATTGCCTGACATAGAAGCGTGAATCGTCACTCAAGAGAACATGTCTCCACTGCTCTAGAGTCCAGTGCGGGCATGCTTTACACCACTGCATCTGATGCTTTGCATTGTATTTGGTGATGTAAGGCTTGGATGCAGTTACTTGGCTATGGAAATCCATTCCATAAAGCTCTCTGCACACTGTTCTTGAGAATATGAAGACCACATGAAGTTTGGATGTCTGATGCGATTGACTCTACAGAAAGTTAGTGACCTCAGCATCCGCTGACCCCACTCCATCATTTTACGTGGCATACCACCATGTGACTGCATTGGTGTCATTCCCAATCACTTCCACTTTTGTATAAAACCCCTGACAGTTGACTGAGGAATATTAAGTAGTAAACAATTTTCAAGACTGGACTTGCACAGGTACATCCTATCATGGTACCATGCTGGAATTCACTAAGCGCAACCCATTCTTTCACAAAGTTTTGTAGAAGCCATTTGCATGCCTAAGTGCTTAGTGTTATATACCTGTAGCCATGGAAGTGATCGGAACACCTGAATTCAATGATTTTGATGGGTGAGTGAATACTTTTGGCAATATAGCATATGTTAAGACCCTGAGCATGCATGCGTATATATATATGAATCACACACATCATACCATCACACAACTCCACAACTTTATGTCCTAGGAGGTGAAAACAAACAGACAGGCTAAATAAACCCAAACATGGCTTTTTGTTGGGCATGCAAGTATTTTATTGTAAAACAGCCTGCAAATAAAGGCTGCACTTGGGGAATTAAAGCAGCTGTCCACAGACGCACAGTGGGGGATCACCTGCAGGCTGCCTTAAAGAACATACAAACAGAAATAAATTTCACTCTTAAACCTAATAGCTCAGCATGTGGGTTTAAAAAGACAGAGCAGTGTCTAGGAATTTCCCCTTGGTTTGCTCCCATGCTCATTCATCCATTCTCCCCCTCTTCTATAGTGGAGTTCTGTTCAGTCTGTGCAATATCAAACAAAACTACCCAAAAACATATTGATAAAGGTGCAGCTAATGACATCTAATGACTTTTTTAAAGCTAAGATATTAAACCTCATTTTTAACGTTCTATTCGTAACGTTTAATTTGAGCCATTCAAGCCATTAAGGAGAGATCCACGTGCACTTTTAGCACTTTTGTATTGTTGCATATGTCAATATTTCATATTCCAGTTGTTATTCTCTTTATATAAATATTTCATTCACATGCTTATTAGATGCCAGTGTCTACACCACATCACCGCCCTGTGTAAACATTCCACCCCTAAGCTGCATGGTAGGGCCATCATGGGCAGAGGACACCCCAGCTGCAGTCCCGCCAAGCACGGAATACAAAAGGAATGATCAATAAAAGGTTTAATATATCTGGTGATGCATATATTTTCTTTATGAATGCTTAGGCCAGATTTTTCAAAGATTCACGCTGATGTTAATTTGTATTTTAGGAGCTGACAGAACCAAACTGCAGTTAATCACAAGCAGCCAGTCATGTGGCAAGCCATTGGAGGCTCACGTGGCACTGGAAGCTGTATGAACAGAGCCAGGAGACACAACGAAATGCTCATAAATAAGAGATGATCAGTATGAGCACCAAATGTCAACCATTTGTGCTCACAGATGTGTTTGTTTATTTATTTATCTACCTATATCTCAACATCCTTTGTATTCTTGTAGGTTAAGCATGTTGAAAGCAGTGTGTGTGTGTGTGTGTGATTATAGCCCATATGAATAGCCATATGGATATTCAGATGGAGGTGAGAATAGACCCACCACCCCACCCCCAAACACACACACACACACTCTCCTTCTTCAGATTTAAACAAGTGCAGGTTATTTTTACTGGGTCGGGAATCGCGTTGGGAACACCATGTAATGAAGCATGGAGCCAGAACTGGGCTGCACCACAGCAGGAAAATGTCAAGTCGCATCTCACTGCTCTCAAAAGCATAAATCACCACCTGTACTATTTGCTTGAACAGGCGCGCGCACACACACACACACACACACACACACACACGCACACAATGAAGAACAAGTGAAATTTTCACAATTAATCTCAATCTCCAATCTGTACCAAACCCATATATAATGTTAATATATAAAATATATTTTGACAAAATGGCACAGGAAAAATAGCACTTTGGCTCAGTGATCAGAATTAGATTCAAAACCACTGAACACCCATAACATTAAAATGATCAAATTGTTTTTACACCCATTTTACACTTATCAGGTCCTCTTACCATATTTGTGTAGCTTATACAGTACACAAGTCCTAAGTAGACCAGAAGAACCTGGGGCCTAGGGCTGGAAGGTCGCTGGCTCAATCCCCACAACCAGCAGAAAAATAGGGAGTGGGGCGAGCGAATAAGATACTCTGTCCTCCCCCCTCAATCCACAGTCAAGGCACCTAAACCCCAGCTGCTCCCTGGATGTTGGGGATAGCTGCCCACCGCTCCAGGTGTGTGTGGGCTCACTGCCCCTAGTGTGTGTGTGTGTTGGTGTTCACTGCCATAGATGGGTTAAATGCTTAAGTCAAAGTTTAGTGTATGTTGTACAGTCACAAATAAATGCACATTTATATTTTATTTGCATTTATTGAGGACAATTATCCAATATTACATACCTTTGAGGGGCAAAAGTATGTGAACATTTGCTTTACGTATCTGGTGTGACACCCTTGTGCAGCAATAACTACAACTAAATGTTTCCTGTAATTTTTCATTTGTCGTGCACATTGATTTAGAAGAATTTTAACCAATTCCTCCATAAAAAAAAAACAGCTTCAACTCTTATCTTAGTTGGCTTCTTCCCAAGAACTGCTTGCTCCACAACATTTCTAATAGATTAGGGTCAGGACTTTGACTTGTGCATACCAAAATATTATTCTTATATAAACATTCCTTGGTTGAACTATCTGGGTGCTATTTGGGTCACTGTCTTGCTGCATGAACCACGTTCTCTTGAGATTCAGCTCACAGACAGACGTCCTGACATTTTCCCTCACAGTTGCAGGTTTATTCAGAATTTATTGTTCCATCATTGACAGCAAACTATCCTGGCCCAAATGCAGCAAAAAAAAAAAAGTTACACTTCCACCACTGTGTTCACAGATGGGATGAGGATTTTTTACTGGAATGCAGTGTTTTCCTTTCTCCAAACATAACACTTCTCATTAAACTCAAAGGATATATTTTTGTCTCATGCGTCCACAAAACACTGTTGTAATAACCTTCTGGCTTGTCCATGTGTTCTTTAGCAAGCTGCACACAGGTAGTAACATTCTTTTCAGAAAACAGTTGTAAGCTTTCTCCTTACAACACCGCCACACACACGCCACTGATGTTCACTGTTCTCCTGATGGTGAAATCATGAGCATTAAAATGACCAATGGAAGAAAGGCTTTAAGTTGTTTAGAAGTTATCCTCAATATTATCCATTTTCTTCAATATATAAATGATCATGTCTAATATTTTTGTCACATTTGTTTGATTTGATTCTCTATATCTAGTTTTAGGACGAGTATGAAAATCGAATTACATTTTATGTAACATTTATTCAGAAATATAAAAAATTCTAAAGGAGGTACAAACTTTCAAAAAACACTATGTCTGGTATTACAGACTATTAAAGACTTAATTCTTTTTCCTAAACATTCACCCAGAGTAGGTATGATTAGTTCTAGATCATTCTCATTGGCGTTTTGAGTGTTTCCAAGACACAGAGCAGAGCTGTAAGTTCCCAGCATCTCAGCAGCCTAGCAAAACAAACCCCTGTATGAGGGACTGTGACTCCAGTTGGCTGCAGCACTGAATGATGGACAGCAAACTCTGGCTGCAGATAGACAAAACAGAAGTGACAACCAATGAGAAGCGTGTTCTTTGTCACACCGTGGAGTATTAGGACCTCCCTCTGTCTGAGGGAGAACTGAGGAGCTTCTGCCAGTCTCAAACAAATCATTATTTTAACAGTCTTGCCTCAAAATTACAGAATAAAACGCCTCCGGCATTTTGTGTCCAATTACGGGACGGTTAGCAACGTTAATCTGGTCTCCTCACACTCCAGCGGGAATGTGTGTTTGTGCCGAACAGTGCACATGAACTTACACGCGAGAAATTAGTTATACCAGACTGGATTGGCCTTTGTCCAATTCAGGTGGGCATGGCTATGCCCCAGGCTTTGACACTGAGGTGTGGGTGTTGCTAGCCAACAGCGTCTTCTGGGCTGTGTCCTGTGTCCCTTGATGAACTCAAGGATGCCCAACACAAAATGTGCAGCAATATATACTGTCTCTGACTTTACATCTACAAGGTTGACCACCAAGCAAAGTGTGTCGAAAAGGAGTGTCGAAAAGGAGAAATATTCCAGCAGCACTGTTTTGTCTGATCCACTCATACCAGTGGGTGATAGTGGCAATGTGCCACTAGCATTTCAGTGTCACTGCAGTGCTAAGTATGATCCACCACCCAAATCAAGAACAGAGTGAGCTAATAAAGTATGTAATTCAACAGACGGACCAGTCTGTAATTGCTGAACCATAAAGAACATGGTGCATCATGAAGAGACAAATCAGAAAAAAGAAGCCATTGACTGTCAATTGAACCCATGTATCAAGCAGGAATGACCAAACACTCCACTTGCAAAACTGAAGCAATTACAATCCTCAGTTCTCTGTTTTTGTTTATAAAGTTCACAGCAAATGTAAAAGGTTTGAGTAAGGATACTAAATATTTATAATAGATTATAGATGTTTTTCATAGATTTAACTTAGGGTTTGTACAATTTTCTTATGTTAGTTGTATTAGTATTTCAACAGGTTAGAACTATGATTTACATTGGGATGTAATTATTTTCAGGAATAAAGTCTTGCATGTCTCATAATGGTGGCATAATGATTGGTCCCTCTGTGTTTTCGTCCTGTTTCTTTGTCTGGTCATTATTTTTTTTTCACCCCTTTCCTCGTGTTCTTGTCTAACTAGTCATGACCATTTTTCTCATGTGACTCACGCTGGTGTTACTGTCTTAGCCACACCCCCTTTACCCTCATGTGACTCTCACAAGTGTTCTCACTTTGTCCATTGTATATAAGGTTTGTCCTTAGTGTGTTGATTTTTGGTTTGGGTTATTTGGTTATGTCTCTCTGGATCTTGGTCAGGTTTTGAGTGTTGTCTTGTTTCTTAGTTCTTGACCCTTGTGTTCTTTAGTCTGTTTGTTAGTTTAAAGTCCTTTGTCTCCTTGTTTGTTTTCAGGATTTGTTATTCTTTATGCTTCTGTCTTTTCTGTTAGAACCTGTCTGTTTAAGTTCCAGAGTTAGTTCTGTAACTGTTTCTGCTTTGGTCTCTGTTTGTGTTTGTCTCTTGGTCTATCTTGGTTTAAGTTCTAGCATTTAATTAATTGGTTAGTCTGTCTCTGTTTATGTTTTTTCCTGTTCTTTTGGAGATTAGTCTTCTGTCTTTACTCCTATTAATAGTTACTAGGTGTAGATCATCTGTCCCAGTATTATTATTTAGATTTATCTTATTTTACGTCCTGTGTTCCTTACTGTATTCTTGTTTACTATCTTGGCTTAGATTCTAGGTTTAGTCTAGATCTTTGTTTTCCCCTTATGAAATCGAAAAAGTGTTTTAGTGCGTGTTTTCTGGCTTATTATTGATTGTCTTTTTTAATAAATTGGTATCTGTGCATTTACATCTGACAAGTTTCCTTACACCAAACTGTGACACAAACATTCATTTGCATACAAATGCACTGAAAAGTTGTATGTATCACTAAAAAAAAAGCTCTCTTAAAGGAGATATATTGGATAGTGCCTAATGTTAGCAGCATTATAAGATTGAGGAAGATATAAGCAGCAGGTCATGTTTGTTTTCTAAAGTCTACACAGTATATACAAAACACTGTGGTTACACTGTGTTAAAATATTACTGTGGTGGTACCTTCAAGGATGCATATTCTGTATATTTAATTACACTGTCTTTACCTTTAGTGACAATGTACCTCTAATGTCTTTTTTTTATAGACAACGAATGGCTGTTTGCCTTTTAGCAGACATTTTGGTTTTATTTATTTATGTTTACTATTTTGAAAGAAAGCCAAACCTCATTTGGTGTACTTTTTTTTTTTTTTTTTTTTTTTTTTTAAATCCCAGGTTACCTCCAATTATGGAAAAGGAGCTGTTTAGGTTTTCAGGCATCTATTCCATTACTCAAAACAATTGCTTTAAACATCTCACTTATTTCCACCCAAAGTGCCTTTGCAAATGCCATTGCATAAAAAAATATGAATGTATACAACTGCATGTACCAGCTGTGCTACTATAATATCTAGTTATAAATTAGTGTTATATGTGGATGGAATGTAGATATAAATTTGCCAGTTTATGCAATACACCTATTTTATCCCCATACCTATTTGCCATTTACCAAGTGTACCTACCTTAACTGTGCGTTTTATAGGTGGACCATTACAAACAGTGGTCCATCTGGTATAGCACAATTTATCAGCCACTCTCTACCTCATATATCAAAGAAAAGGAGCCAACATAGGACCATTACTAACTGACCAATCATTGGATCATGCAACAACATATGTACAGGTGCTGGTCATAAAAATAGAATATCAAGAAACCCATATCATTCTAATAAAAATTAGAATATCATGAAAAAGGTTATTTTTTAGGAATTCCATTCAAAACGCTAAACTTGTATATTATACTCATTCATTACACACAGACTGATATTGTTTAAGTGTTTATTTCTTTTAATTCGATGATTATCATTAACAACTAATGAAAACCCCAATTTCAGTATCTCAGAAAATTAGAATATTGTGAAAAGGTTCAATATTGAAGAAACCTGGTGCCAAACTCTAATCAGCTAATTAACTCAAAACACCAGCAAAGGCCTTTAAATGGTCTCTCAGTTTAGTTCTGTAAGCTACACAATCATGGGGAAGACTGCTGACTTTTGGACAGTTGTCCACAAATGACCACTGACACTTTACACAAGCAGGGCATTGCTAAAGAAGCTGGCTGTTCACAGAGCTCTGTGTCCAAGCACATTAATAGAGAGGCAAAGGGAAGGAAAAGATGTGGTAGAAAAAAAGTGTATAAGCAAAAGTCATAACCACACCCAGGAGAGGATTGTGAAACTAAACCCATTCAAAAATGTGGGGGAGATTCACAAAGACTGGACTGGAGCTGGAGTCAGTGCTCCAAGAACCACCATGCACAGACGAATGCAAGACATAGGTTTCAGCTGTCGCATTCCTTGTGTCAAGCCACTCTTGAACAAGAACAGCATCAGAAGCGTTTCACCTTGGCTTAAGACAAAAAAGACTGGACTGATGCTGAGTGGTCCAAAGTTATGTTCTCTGATGAAGGTATATTTTGCATTTTCTGTGGAAAGGCAGAAGAGGAGAGGCACAGAATCTACGTTGCAGGAGGACCAGTGTAAAGTCATTAATGGTTTGGGGCGCCATGTCATCTGCGGGTGTTAGTCCACTGTGTTTCCTGAGGTCCAAGGTCAACGCAGCTGTCTACCAGGACGTTTTAGAGCTCTTCATACATCCTGCTGCTGACCAACTTTATGGAGATGCAGATACCATTTTCCAACAGGACTTGGCACCTGCACACAGTTCCAAAGCTACCAGTACCTGGTTTAAGGACCATGGTATCCCTGTTCTTAATTGGCCACCAAACTCACCTGACCTTAACCCCAAAGAAAATCTATGGGGTATTGTGAAGAGGAAGATGCAATACACCAGACCCAACAGTGCAGAAGAGCTGAAGGCCACTATCAGAGCAACCTGGGCTCTCATAAAACCTGAGCAATGCCACAGACTGATCGACTCCATGCCACACAGCATTGCTGCAGTAATTCAGGCAAAAGGAGCCCCAACTAAATATTGAGTGTTGTACATGCTCATACTTTTCATGTTCGTATTATCAGTTGGCCAGCATTTCTAAAAATCCTTTATTTGTATTGGTCTTAAGTGATATTCTAATTTTCTGAGATACTGAATTTGAGGTTTCCATTGTTTCTTTTGTCAAATTAAAAGAAATAAACACTTGAAATATATCAGTCTGTGTGTAATGATTGAGTATAATATACAAGTTTCACTTTTTGAATGTAATTACTGAAATAAATCAACCTTTTCTTGATATTCTAATTTTATGACCAGCACGAGTACATTTGGCACATGAAGGAAAAATATATTTGTTGAATCCAAACATAATAAATGTACATATATTTAATTAAGCAATACATTAATATTAATATATATATATATATATATATATATATACAGTCAGAGTAAGTATAGAAATTCAGAACAAAATAAAACATTAAATAATAAACAAGGGAAAAATGGGTCTGTGTATGCAATGCAATGAATCTAAAACAGAGGTGCTAGTCTATTACCTTTCTTCACTGGCCATATTTTTTAAATGATTTAGCCCATTTATTGCTGCAGATAAATAATCTAGTTTCCCTATCCACCTTGTCTGTCAAAGGGGTCACCATTTGCTGATCAAACCTTATTTGAGTGGTTAACCATTCTTAGAAGAACAGTGACACCAATCAGGCCCAATACAAAAAACAGTGGTGACAGCAGGCATTCTCAGATTACAAGAGTAGCCACAGAGAAGCATGCTTTATTATCCTGAATTTCCCACTGGGGTAAATAAAGTATCTATCTATCTTTCTATCTTTCTTTCTTTCTTATTAGACCGCATGTATGCCAGATAGCAGCAGCAAGGACTGGCAGCCAGTTGATGTACAAGGCTAGCAGCTGTGGCGGAAGTAGGCCCCCCAAGTCAGCAAGTAGGGCACACAGCAGCAATGAGTGCAGGCAGCCAGCCAGCAAGCAAGGCTGAGAAGCAGAAATAAAAGAGGGCTTTCTTGGTCAGCATTGGTGTAAGAAGACACAGTGAGCAAGCAAGAACTCTATGTAGGCTCTGCGTCAGGTCAACGTAGCCTTTAGCAGCTCAAGCTTTTGGAATGATGCTGGGGTATTATGGAAATGTAGTGCCTGTAGTGAATTTGTGTGGTGTGTCCTGTAGTTCTATTCAGCCATCCAGGATAAAATTTACTTTTACCCTTGTGATTTTAGTAGGGCCAAGCAACATTTTACTGAGGCACATGCTCGAGTAAATAGAGTCTAATGACATCCCTGGTTGTAAAGCACTGCCATATCTACTCAGTGTTTACTCCATATGTACTTTAGGTCTTTCCTAATTCATCCTGCTCTTCCTGTTTTTACCATGATTTTAATTATCTTTGCTGTGGGAGAAGAGTAAAATAGATGGGAGTTGTGCTTGCGATGCATCCTGGGAGTGCTTAGGGCAACTGAGGGATGGTTCGATGCTGCCCTAAAATTTGGACAGATTAAAGTATCTCAATAGGCAGCATATTTAAGGTGTCTAAGAATAGGGGCAGCCTACATGTTGGGAGTGTGCACACTATGATTTAAAATACTATGTAGACAGCTCACTAGGTTTTGGCACAGACACTTGGTATTTATTTAGTTTTTATTTTTGCATCAAGGTTTGTCAAGTTAAAAATGCTATCTCATAATCTTTTCATTCACCCCAGGCTGAATACAGTTACAGAAGAAAATCAGTAAGCAAAACAGAATGTTACATTTCCTAATCAAGTAATGTGCACCAAGCTACAGGTCTACAATAGGTACCAAAATCGACAGTCATTGTAAATAGTAGCTGTTTTAGGGGCCATTAGCTGGAAATGGACCACCCTCAACACAGCAGTAGAGTCCGCCGGTCGCCAGCCTCAGTAAGTGGATATTGAGGACATGCTCTCCATCACCAGGGGCCATGCCAGAAAACCATCCCACCATAGAACCGGCACAGGGAATAAGCAGCAGCCAGCACTGGTGTTAGTAAATACTCTCTCAGTCGACATCAGGGACAGTCGACAGCAACCACAGCAGGCTTCTCGATCTACAATCCTAGTGAACAGAGCAGCGAAGACAGGCAGGCAACTGCCGAACCGGCAACTAATGGAAACAGCTCCTCTGGTCAGTAGGCCCTGCCGTCAGAGATAGCAACCTTTGAGCAGCGATGGAGAAGCTTGGTTCCCCAGGTTAGATCTCATGGCAGCAGAGGAGCAAAAACCCAATGCACACAAGACCTTCACAAGACTTCCATTAAACAAAACCACTGAACAAACAAACAAATCAATTGAGACATGGGCATAAGTGGCAGTCACCCGACGGACACCAGCATGTTCTGACCCAGCACTGACAAGACAGACACGAGACACTAACACTTAAACTGTGAAACCATAAGTCTCTAGAGCAATGATCCAAAGCCCAATTAAAAAATGTCACAGAAATGTATATCTAAAGGTAGGAAGTATTCATTTCCTGTCCTTAATGGCCTCTTAATTTAGAAGATCCAGTGAAAAAGCCTGCAGGGCTAAACTCATCATGCTTACCACAGCAATTAACAAAATCCAACAAAGAATGTTCTGACATTTTGAAAATAATGTCCATTCACAAACTAGGTTACATCTAAGTATATATGGAGTGAGTTTTGTGTCAAAAATTCTATAAAAGCTAAAATAAATCTGCAAGCAAAATTCTTATAATCAAGAGCAAAAAGTATATGTTGTGAGTGCAAAGTAAATTCTTAAAAGATACTTAGTTATCTTATTAACTTTGGCAGTTATTTGATATATATTTTCATTTGCATTTGGCCAGTCTTGGGTTTCATTGTTTTTTTCTGCTAAGGTCTTTTGCTTCTGAAAAAAAAAATGTATTTCCTTGTGTACCAATAGTGTTTTAAGGGAATTATATGCTTTAGAACAGTTTTTCTGTTGTAGGAATTTATTTTAATGTGATTTAACAATCTATGGAATAAGTGGCTTGACATACAATCAACTTGGTACATACATTTTCAGTGCATGTTTTTATATTATAAAGTCACCAATAACAATAAATCTGAACACTGCTAACTGTGGCAGAATTATCTTCTTCAGTTTAATTGTTGTTAAAACTGCAAAAGTTGTTTTGCTTTTTGGCAGTATAACCATGAGTCTGAAGCTTTGCTACAGGTGATACATGTTTCAGGATTGTTTCTAGAGATGTAGTCTAACTATGACCCCAGATGGAGAATGTAGAAAGGCTGTGTTATCTCACTGGAAGACCCAAGCACCAGTCATTTGACTGTTGACAGAATTGTAGAAACCCTCCATTTATGACTTTTCCTAGAATGGTCCTTTCTATAAATTCTTCTATAAATTTTCCCTAGATTTTTTAAATGTATGTGAAGTGTAGTTTTAATTGATTTTCGCTCCTTTGTGATTTCTCCTGCATTTCAAAGCTGTAATTCTCATTTCTGACAGCTGGTTCTGCTCATTTGAATCCCCTGCTATTTAGACACAAAAAGGTTTTAAACACACAGAAGCACATCAACTGTTCACAGCAAGCCGCAGCTAACGGAAGTGAGTGAAATCAATTGACAAAATGGAGAACTTTAATTCTTGTGAAAAAAGCTTGTTCCACCATGTTTGAAAAGTCTTGAAAGCTAGTGGGGTGGGCGTGGCTTTAAGAGAACCTGTCAGTCCAAAATCAGTGACCAATGGAAATTCAAGACGAACGCCGCCTTCTTATAAGACCCTCCCTCCTGAAGTGTTCCAAAAGTCAGAAGTCAAAGAAAGAAAGCAAAAGCAATTCCACAAGCAAAAATCAAACAAAGAAAAAATAATAAAGCCAACCGCAAAATGCAAACAAATATAAGTATCAAATGTCTGCAAAGAATACTAAGGTAACAAAGTGTCTTTGAAAAATATACTTTTGATATGTTTTTTTTTTCTTTTTTTTTTGGGGGGGGGGGCATTGTATTCACAACATATACTTTCTGGTCTTGAGCCTAAGATATTTGCTTGCAGATTTATTTTTGTAGAACTTCTTTCAACATAAAATTCAGTACATAGTGGTAGCATACTCCAGAAGCAGGGTCAGGAAACACTGCCTTATATGAACCAAAGGCTGCCTCTTAATTAGTGTCAAGCAACCTTTTATGTTTCTGTATATCCCAACAGCGCAGCAGTTTCTGTGTTACGCTGGAACTCACCGCTGTCTTGTTTTATGCTTCTGAAGAGCTGAGGTGGCGGGACGGCGTTTTCTTTTGCAGAAGCAGCCCTGTCATTGTGTGATAAATGGCATCATCACTGCGAAACCAAACAGCGCCGGCGCAGCTCTCCAAGCGGCCTTCCCCACATATTAACACATTTATTTATTTCTGCTCCGCCGCACCGTAAATAGGAATGTTTCAGAGGCTCACAGCCTCAGATGTCTGCAGGCAATAACGTGCTGGTCAGCAGCTCCGGCGAGTCGTGGCCGTTACTGGTGTTCCCTCACCACCCACACCCCCCACACACACACCTCCTGTGCTCTTTCATTATTTAGTGCTGGGAGGGGTCCAACTTGTTTCCCCGCAAAAGCTGAAGAGTTTGCAGTTGCTGTAGGTGTACTGTGATGGTGAACTCTATGTTCTATAGGTTCTGTTGTGCAGTGTTTCATCCCAGAATTTTTTACATTTAATAAGTATCTTGTTTCCACACATTAGTGGGTGATTCCCATGCATGAGATATTTCGTTCCTTCATTTTATAATAAAGGGAATAGTAGAGCTCTGTAGCACCGCTCTCCTGTATCATGTGAGTATTTTAAGGCCTGTTTTGAAAGATGCATTATACCCTGCAGTCCTCTTGAAAGTCTGCATTTTAGTAGTCTTAGGCCAAGAGACCTCAAAAGGAATTTGAGAAAGACTCAAGCAACATAATCGAGATAGCAAATATGTTACTGATTATACTTTTCTCCCTTAAGGAGTCATTTACTTAACTTACTCAGGCTCAACTCAAATTTCTAGTATAATGCAGTTAAACAAGTTATAAATTAAAAAGGGCATTACATTAAAAGGACCATTAAAAACCAAATATAAAAAGTGAATATCTTGAAGCATTTTTTTTTCTCATCAGAAATGGGTTTTTCTTATGTACGAATTTTCAATGGGTGCTCCAGTTTCCTCTCATGGTCCAAAAACACACATTGGTAGGTGGATTGGCGACTCAGAAAGGTGTGAGTTTATGAGTGTGTGTCCGTAGGTGTGAGTCGCCCTGTGAAGGACTGGCGCCCCCTCCAGTGTTTGTTCCCGCCTTGTGCCTAGTGATTCTGGGTGGGCAACGGACCCACCGTGACCATGAACAGGCTAAGTGGTTACAGACAATGAATAAATGAATGAACATGGATGTTTATTGGGGGAAATGTTGCTTCTTGTCCTTTACCCATTTAACAAAACTCATTCATTCATTATCTGTAACTGCTTATCCAGTTGAGGGTTGCGGTGGGTCCACTTTTGAGTCACCAATCCACCTATCAATGTTTTTGGACTGTGGAAGGAAACCTGAGCACCCAGAGGAAACCCACGCAGACACAGGGAGAACCAAACTCCTCACAGAACGTGACCCGGAGCGGGACTCACAACCTTCAGGTCCCTGGATCTGTGTGGCTGCGACACTACTTGTTGCACCACCGTGCTGCCATTTAATAAAACAGCTTTTAAATACAAAATATTTTGTATTTTTCCTCCCCACAATGGGAAGCATAGTTAACTATGAAGGAAGATGGAGACATTAGGGGGAGTGCCATCACCTGAAGCACATGAGATTTCCAAAGCCAGCATCCATTTAGTTCCTCCACAATTGGTCCAGTGATCCTGACAATTGATGGATTGTTTTAGTTTTCCTTCTAAGTGGAGCAGAACTGGTTCGGAGTGTTTGGTTCTCAGTTAGAAAAACGCACACCGATAGCCAGATTGAGAGAAAGCAAAGCTGACAGTTCTGCAAACAAGTCTATGAGTAACGGTTTACTGGTGTGTGTGCACATGCGAGTGAGAGAAGGAAAGAGAGGGAAAGTGTGAAAGACAGGCAAAATGAAATACATTCATTTATGAGCAACTCATTGATTCATTATCATTGTTCATTATTTATAACATTCTCAAATTCACTATAGCATGCTCTCCACCCCAGAAACATCACTGTATTCTGATCCTGAATGGAGTTGTCTGAATTACATTGTTTGCATGACAAATTACATGATTATAGACCAAAGCGTTAAAAGGAGTTTAATGTAATGTGGGGTTAAATGCCGCGATATTTATGTAAGTTGATGTAGAAAGTGATAGCCGAATTCACAGATTCCTATAGCATATTTATCTATGAATTCTGTCAAATGATATATTTTATCAAGATTTACCATGAAGATAACTACATTTGTCAAATACAGAGTTGTTTTTCAGTCAGATAATTCACATCTATATTGTATTAATTACCCTTTTTTGTGACTGTAATAACTGTATTAACATGCTATCAGTCCTTACCAAATAGACCAAAGAAGACCATATCCCATCATATGAATGTAACTGATTATCCAGTTCAGGGCCGCAGTGGGTCGGGAGCCTACCCTGAATCATTAGGCACAAGGCAGGAGTACACCCTGGAGGGGACACCAGTCCTTCACAGGGTGACATACACACACACGAGTTGCCAGTCCACCTAACGTGTTTTTGGACCGTGGAAGGAAACCCACACAGACACAGGGAGAACACACCAAACTCCTCACAAACAGTCACCCAGAGCAGGACTTGAACCCACAACCTCCAGGTCCCTGGAGCTGTGTGACGGCGACACTACCTGCTGCACCACCATGCCGCCCATCATGTGAATTCAAAATAGTTCATTTTTAAAAATTGCATACACTGATTAATAAAAAAGAAAGTGCAAGACACCATGTTGTCAACATTAAAGCACAATTAGCTATGATTTTACAGACACATTTTTTAATTAAATAAATTAAGCACATATATAAATAACATTTTTAATTAACCCAAATTTGCACATCTTATGCACAGAAATATGATTTTGCTGAGTTTAAAATAACAAAATATAAATATTCCTATTGTTTTTGCTCAGGCCAATGTGTAATGTTTAGCAAATAATCAGTCAAATAGATATTATCTAGCAGTTTGCTAAGGTTATGTTGCCTTGTTTTAACACCACCACAGAAAAAAAATGGCATTGTAAAGACTATGGTACATTTTATTATTCAGGTCTAAATATGTTTAACTTTGAAAATAAATTAAAATGTTACACTAAAATTACATATTTAATTTTGTTCTCTGTAGATGATTTAAACTTTATAAAATCTGTTATGTGAATGCATTGCAGTAAATCAATATTTTTTTTACACTGACAATGAGCAATGCTAGTAAAAATGCTTGTCAGTAATTTTCAAGTGTTAAACAGAGTTTTAATGTAATAAGCTACAAAACTGCAACTAAAATGGTACCCTCAAGAGTATGCCTTCAGGAAATATAGTTAATAAAAACGACGACAAACATGGCACGTTGCATATTCTAAGAGTGTTTGTGCAATGTGTTTTCTGAAATTAAGTTTAGGTGTTTGAAGAATTTTATTCAAACTGTTGAATGTTTAGCTGACTTAGCATTAACCTGTACATGGTTATGGTGACTGGTAATACCACAGGCTTTTCATTTCAAAGGCCCGTGTCAGCTGTAAGGCTGCAGTGTTTTACAAAGCTTTTATTGCAGGAGTGAGGCAAATGTACATAAAATGTCCTTCTCAGCAGAGCAAGTGAATCAGTGCAATACATATGTATGTGTGAGTGTGCACACACTTCTGAGTAGATGATCAATAATAGATGAGCCCTGTCAGGACCTGTCTGCCAGACACACAGCATCAGCAGATGGGCCTGAGAACCAGGCCTGTACTACCACAGACACTCAAGTTCACTCACACTCACTCCCTCCCTCTCTTGCTCTCTCTCTCTCTCTCAGACACATGCAGGTACACACACAGTTTTTTTTATCATGCTAAAACTGCTGAAGGTAAGTACAGTAAGCTGAAGCGAAAGTGAGGTTCAACCAGTGCTCGGTACAATATCATGTACATTCTCAGAAAAGAGATTCCTAAACCTTTACTCAAATAAATTTTGATGCTATTGATCCATACACCCTGACTGAAAAAACCTGTAGTGCTGACCCTGCAGTGTAGCCTCCAATATCATACTTGGATATTACCAACTGTCTTGTTTATGAACAGTTCCTAAACTATAAATATCTTTAAATTCCTTTGGCTCGGAGTAGGATTTTTTTTTTTACATTTTCACTGTTTGTTTATATTTCACTTTACCTAACAGCAAGGTAAAGCTGTTGTAATCAGGGAAATAGGTACTTTGCATCTCAGCTTTCACGTGGTGGTGATGATGAAGATGATGGTGGTCATGTTATATCCTCAGGGCTTGACATAGTCATAAACCAGAAGCGTTGTTCAAACCAGAATCATTGTTTAAATAATAAAAATAGCTTTTTATTGAAACAACACACTGCCACGGTACTGATGTGAACCAGAAATGTATTAATCATTTTTATACTATCAGTTTTTTTAAATATGATTTTATAAACGATTTATATGAGGTTTAATTCTTTTTTACATTTTTTAAATTTTGCATCATGGGCTATATTGCTGCAGCCATTCACAATACACTGCAGCACCCAGAGGCGCTACCAGATGCTGACCAGAGTGTAATTAAAACTTGTGGTACACCCGTTTCTCATTGGATGGAATGCTGGTTATGTGATTTGGTCTGTGTATGTTAACACAAAAAAATGGTCTTGTAATTTTCTTTGTCCAGAATGACTTTAACTCTTAAATCACAGAGAGTTTCTCGCAGGAGGAGGTGAAAATCAAATCAAATAAAATTTATTTGTATAGCGCCTTTTACAACTGACGTTGTCACAAAGCAGCTTCACAGTTTCAAAACAGAACATTTAAATCAAAGCCCAATGCAAGCAAGCCGAAGGCGACAGTGGCAAGGAAAAACTCCCTCGAGGCTGGAGGAAGAAACCTTGGGAGGAACCAAGACTCACAAAGGGGACCCATCCTCCTCTGATCAAACTATAGATTGAATTTTAAATGATCACCAATGAAGTGTCATTATGCTACATAATAATAATAAGGTGAGCAGCTGGTCTGGTCTGGGCCGCAGGAGAATCCAGCAAACAATCTTCCATCAGTGGGCCACCATTTTCTCAGAAAACAGTAAAGGGAAGCAGTTAGTTTAGTTGAGTGCAGCAGAGAATAAGAGCATGTGAATATTTTCTTTAGTGTAGTGACGGATCTGACTGTAACAGACTGGGAGGAGGGAAACCAGAAGGAGCTCAGGCAAAGACATCCTTCCGCTCCAAACAAGAGAAATTGAGAGCACATCATCCGGGTTTACCCTGATTCTCCATGTCCATGAGTTCCTGAAACGACAACCTTAAACTAGACAGAGGTTAGTTGCCAAAGGCTAAACTGAACAAGTGTGTTTTGAGCCTAGACTTAAACATAATGACTGTGTCTGCGTCCCGAACACTAGCTGGAAGATTGTTCCAGAGCTGAGGGGCTTTGTAGGAGAAAGCCCCCACCCCCCCACCCCCGCTGAAGTCTTATGAATTCTGGGTACTAGTAAGAGGTCGGCGCCCTGAGATCTGAGTAATCTTGGTGGTTCATAGTGTGTGATGAGGTCTTGCAAGTATTTCGGGGCGAGACCGTGTAGGGATTTATACGTGAGTAAAAGAATTTTGTAATCAATACGGAATTTAACTGGAAGCCAGTGAAGGGCCGATAAAACTTGGCTGACATGATCAAATTTTCTAGTTTTAGTGAGGACCCTGGCTGCAGCATTTTGAATTAACTGGAGTTTACTCAAGTTTCTGCTGGAGCATCCTGATAAAAGTGCATTGCAATAATCTAATCTTGATGAAATAAAAGCGTGAACTAATTTTTCCGCATCTGGGGGGGATAAGGAGTTTCTTAACGTAGCAAGGTTTCGAAGATGTAGGAAAGCTGTTTTTGTAATGAGGAAAGCTGTTTTTGTAATGATGGTGAAAGGTGAAAGGTGAAAGATTTTGAGACCAAATTAACTCTGTTCAAGACACTTTTCACTGTAGAAGTGACTGCATATAGTTATGCCCTGTTAAGGTGGTAGCTCAAAACTTCGTTTTAGGACACCAGAAGGGAGGCTTTCAACAAAAGTGGCTTTTTGAACTTGGTCAACTCTGGGCACTCCTGATTCAGTGGATGAGCACCGGCAGGCAATAAGATTGCAGCTTTGGCAGTGGCAGAATCGAAATTCAAAGCATGTAAAAAGTATGGACATGAGAAGATAGAAAGACTTCTAGATGGCATTAAATAGGTAATGGAAAACTTGACACACTTTCGTCAGACTTTGGTGTCTTCTATATAGGGACAGAGAAAGCATCTTATTGGCCAAAGTCACTGAAACTAGTTGGAGACATCTGCAATGGAAATGTGCCTGGAGTGAATGAGATTTGCCTGGAATTGCTCACTGACATGACTGCAATATTGCATAGACCTCAAAAACTGTTTCTATGGATTGGTAAAATGAGGTGGTGGTCCACACTTTTTTAAAAAAGGGGCACCAGAAATTGTATGCTAATTATTTAGGCATCACACTTGATGCCTAAATGATGAACCCATCTGATGGTTGAACCTATGATTCAATGTGAATTCCCGCCTGGCAGTCTATGAGACCAAACATTTTCCATCTCAAAGACAATTGAGAGGTCTTGGGGTTTTCCCATTCCACATCATATGTGTTTTGAGAATCTGGAGGAAGCAGACAAGTGTGTTTTCTTGAAACATGATGGGTGGTGCTTTGGGAGTATGGGGTGACAGGATCACTGGGACAAGCTACTCAATTTACCAGTCTATGTCCCCACCCTCACCTATAGTCACAAGCATTGTGTAATGACCAAAAGGACATGACTGCAGATATATCTGGTTTAAATACATTTTCTCAAGAAGATTGTTGAGCACAATCTCTGTGATTGGGTATGTTTTGTTCTCTATATATTCTCAAAGTATGTTCTCTATATAACCAGGCTTCCAACTGTTTCTGCTTGATATAGCTCCTGATTTTGTTCTGAAAGTGAATCTGAAAAAAAGAATTACTAGAAAAACGGAATGCTTTTACCAACTAAATTTTGGATCCTGAAATTTGGTTTCAGATTTCATACTGCTCTTTTACAAAATGCCAAATTTGAATATGAATTCAATATCAAAAGTTATGTAATATGATATCTATAATAGTATTAAGATTCAAATGATTCTTCTAATTTCTAATGGCTTCAATCTAACTTCATACATAGAAAGCGCTGGGGTAGGGTTAGCTTCCTTGATTGTACAGGCAACACATGGTAAAACTTCTCCCACCTGATAATACTTTAAAAAAGACAATTATATGAATCAATTTTTTTTTCCATTTATTGAACACTTAAAACCATTTATAGCTCAGGCTTAAATTTTACAAGGTCCTCTCTACATTTTGAGTGAAATGTAAGAATATAAACCCATTTCACCTGAATGGGCAGATGGTTCATCTGGGTGGGTAAGATTTTAAATCACGTACTTCCTGGAACACCTATGGCCAGTATGAGATTCTGTAGCTATGTTTGTTTGTTAGCAGTGCCAAAATTGGAAGGAAAATTTTACAGTCATATATGAGACATACTGTTAAAGACTTAGGTGCAAAAGCGAGTGAGGATGACAGCAAAAAAAGAACAAGGTGGACATAAGGGGCTATTTTTCAAAGAAACTTGTAAGTCATTTTAAGTCAAGTTTGCTAATGAAATGAATCCATCATAATAATATTAATGGCAATGCTAGGCTTAGGCACACAGTATACAGCAGGCTACAATTGTCTTTAGCTATGAAATGACATTGTTTGGAAAATAACTACACAATAAACGTCCAGCTTCTTTATCAGTCATTAGTTTAATATTAATTTAACATTATATAATTAATTAATTAAATTATACATTTTTATTCAGAATATTTTAAATGCATGTAGAATAGCACATGTGGTATATCTGTCCTTTATTTATCGTTTTATCATGGAGCAAACAGAAAACAGAAAACAGAAAAAAAAAAAAAAAAAAAAACCCCACAAAAACACAAAAAAACAGGCAATTTGGGAGGGGGGTAAATGGGGTAGATTCATAGGTCCCCATGAATGTCAAGAGCAAATCTACACCCTTGTAATAGGGTGTAGGTGTCAATTCAAGTGAATTTACAATTCAATTGTATTTAAAGTAAAAAAATAAATAAATAAATAAATGCACAAATGTTTTATTGAACTAAATGACATGGCCCTCGAGAATCTGTGTATTCAAGTAATATGAGGTATTTGGATGTCAGTGTTGGTGAGATACATTGTGTTATGAAATGAGAGGCATTGATCCCACTGCAAACAGGTTTGTGAGAGTGTTTGGTGACTCCTCAGGCAAATACAAATAATGCAGTGAAGGATGTGTAAACAGCATGGGGGGAGGGGGACTGTCACCGTAATTAGCGGGTGGCATATGCCAGGCCTGTCAGAAAGAGTTGAGCATTGTGCTAATGGGCACACCCTTGCCTTCTGTCCCCATGGAGGATAGGACACAGAGACCCCACAACAAACAAGGGCACTCACTACAGTTTAAAATTTTCACAGTCAATCCAGAAACATACCAAAATGTTCATAATAAACCTATTTTGTTGTAGCTCCAAAATTCCTACTCCTTCGTTCTCTATGCTGCACCTCTAGCATGTAACACATGTTAAAATGAATATACATTTGATACAAGTCATTATTTTAACCATACATTATAGCAAGTTTATAATGGTAAACTTAGAGAGGTCCACTTGCCTAATTTTCACATTAATGGTCCAGGGAGGTCAAATTTATGGAGCCCCTATGAAGATTTGAGGGGGGAAAATTGCATTAATAAAGAGCGTTCCTTATCTAGAACTGTAAAGACTTGTATATAACTGAATAGACGTTTTTCATAAATTTTTCATCCCATTACTCTGGATTCATATAGCATAATCATCGCCATAAGTTGTATCCAAAATAAAGGATTATTTAAGGCTACTATGGAGTTTGTTGAAAATAATTTGATTTAATAAATAATTTATTCATTCATTCATTTATTCATTATCTGTAGCCTCTTATCCAATTCAGGGTCGCGGTGGGTCCAGAGCCTACCTGGAATCATTGGGTGCAAGGCGGGAATACACCCTGGAGGGGGCGCCAGTCCTTCACAGGGCAACACAGACACACACACACACACACCTATGGACAATTTTGAGTTGCCAATCCACCTACCAATATGTGTTTTTGGACTGTGGGAGGAAACCGAAGCACCCGGTGGAAATAAATAATTTAATGGCAATTAAAAGTTAATTATAATTATAGTATTTTTCAGGATTGCTATATTTCCAAATCCCTGCAGTGAAAGCACATGCTTATATCCTGATATAACGTTATTTAAAATGTATTAACAGGAAATTTGTGAATTTCCTTTCATAAACTATGGTGCATCCAATAAAACCTTTTGGCAATAGGCAGTACAAATACAATTTAAAATGTTGAATGGGAAATAAGTTATACCTGTAGATGTGTCAACTGGGTCAGTTCTGCACGATTTCGAACTATAGTAAGTACTTAACTCAGTTTATCTAAGTATCACAACAACATAATCTGAGAAACACTCCCAGTTCCTGTTTACCCTCTCACACTGACCATTAGACTGGACAATAATAATAATAAATGGCATTTTAAAGCGCTTTTCAGTAACATAACAACGCTGTTTACAATTAGACGAACACGTAAAGACAATCACATCCGACAATCAAACAAAATAAGAGGAACAAATAATGCTACATACACATAACTCTAAAATTCAGGAACAAGAGTAAAAACAACATGGGCTAGATTTAGGCTCAATTAAATAGAGAGATTACATGCAGCAGCAAACAGGTGAGTTTTAAGATTGGATCTGAATTGCGATAGAGATTTTGACTGTTGAATTTCTGGAGAGAGGGAGTTCCAGAGGCATGGGGCATGTCTGGAGAAAGCCTCATTCTCTAAGACTTAAACAGATAAAGTCAGGAAAGAGTCATAGTTAATCCACTGTTTACAGCAGGGTCAGATTGTAGTGATTATATGATTCACTTCGAAATTATTCAGAGCTTTGTTTGCTTTAAGTTTAAGTTTGAGTCCTAGAGTTTGACTCACTGAATCAATGGCTAAGAGTTTCTGACTCCTAGACGCTCAAAGAACTCCAAAGACTCCAAATCAGTAAATACTTATGGAGTATATGCCTCCACTCACTGTGCAGAGGCTCTGGACAGCACGACAGGTTTCGAACCATACTCTGAAATTAATTTGGGATGTTTCATAGCAATATATTCCCCATGTTGCAGGACTGTGAGGAAGAGGGGTTTTTCGTTTGTTTTAAAATAAAAACAGACTCCATTTTAAACCAAAATCTCATCACACTGAAGAAAAGGAAAACACACTTTGTTCCCTGTAAATTCAGCAACAAAGTGGCAGATACATCTGTCTTATTTTTTTGTGTCTTTTTGTGTGTTTTGATTTCGTGTCGGTGTCTCTCTTTGTTTCTATATAGCAAAAGATTAAAAACAGAAAACAAAACAGGGAAATTGTTCAGACAAAGAAAATAGAATAAAGAAAGGTACACAGACCGAAGTGAAACCCATGTACATGGTCGACATGGGTGTCAAATTCAGGCGAATAAATGAGAATATTGTCAAAACACGTAATGACAAACTGACACAGCATGTCCCTCAAAACAATAGACGAAAATGGCACGGCATGCACAATGCAAGGCTCAGTGTCTCTACAGATTTAACTTTTTAGTAGTTTTTAGTCTATTGGTTTTCAATTTTTTTTCCACCCAATCTGCCAAGCAAGCATCTTATATAGCTGGCAGATTTAGCTGGGCATTGGTGTTGCTTGCAGTAATATGGTTTTTAGTGATCTGGAACTCCTTTGGGAAATCTCAAGAGTGCTGTGGACTGTTCAACCAGCTCCCCAAGCCAACACATGGCACTGAGACCATAATAAAAGGTTAGGAATGCAAGGAAGACTACGATCTAAAGTAAAGCTTAACCTGAGCCAGACATCAGTGCCCAGTTCTTATCAGATTCAGTTCTTATTGTCACCACAGTTACATCCCTCCAGATTGTAATTCTAAGATAAAATATGGAACTGTGAACTGCTAACCCAGATGCACATTTTATTGTTGCTAGGGACTTCAGTCACTCCAATTTGTCATCTACAATGTCAGAAAAACTGTCACTGTAGTGGTACCCTCAAGAGTATATATTCTGTTACTTTAAATAAGGAAACAATTGTACTTTATTCTGTTTTAATTGTACATTTTAAAATTGTGTTGATTTCATATGTTCCATTTCATCTATAGGACATTCTTTTACACATTTCGCTAATGAAATCTTACCATTCTTTTCTGAAGAAGAATATTTAATGTACCTTTAGGGAACACAACTGAACTCCAGTGTTGTACCTTTTAAAGGCACATTTACAGGGGTTGGACAATGAAACTGAAACAGCTGTCATTTTAGTGTGGGAGGTTTCATGGCTAAACTGGACCAGCCTGTTGGCCAATCTTCATTAATTGCACATTGCACCACTAAGACCATGTGCATCCAATGGTTCAAACATTGTATCCTGAAGGCGGTGCCATGTATCAGGATGACAATGCACCAATACACACAGCAAGACTGGTGAAAGATTGGTTTGATGAACATGAAAGTGAAGTTGAACATCTCCCATGGCCTGCACAATCATCAGATCTAAATATTATTGAGCCACTTTGGGGTGTTTTGGAGGAGCGAGTCAGGAAACGTTTTCCTCCACCAGCATCACTATCCTGCAAGAAGAATGGCTTAAAATCCCTCTGACCACTGTGCAGGACTTGTATATGTCATTCCCAAGATGAATTGACACTGTATTGGCTGCAAAAGTAGGCCCTACACCATACTAATAAATTATTGTGGTCTAAAACCAGGTGTTTTAGTTTCATTGTCCAACCCCTGTACACTGTACATTTAATGACAATAATGTACTTTTACTGAACCTCTACTTGTTTTCTGAGAATGCATGCATACCCAGAGGAGACAAAACTTTAGATCATGTTTACACAAACATGTCAGATGCATATAAGGTAGTCCTTGTCCCCTGCCTGGGTCAGTCAGAACAATTCTCATTGTTCCTGCTTGTGTTTTTTGTGCCTCTCATCAAATGTGTGAAAATATCTGAAAAGACTGCTAAAGTGTGGCCAGACAGGGGCTATCTCATCTTTACACAATCAGTTTTAGAACACTGAATAGAGTATGCTGCCATCTCAAGCCACTTCAGACTCCCAAGTGGACTTAGAGACACACACACACACACCTCTGTTATGAGTTATATATCAGCTCATGCACTGATAATGTCACCTCTGTCAAGCTGCTAAATATCTTCCCTCATTAGAAACCATGAATGAATGTTGAGTTTTGCTGAAGATGGGTGACACTTCTTGTAGATCTGGTAAAGTTGAGACTTACAGTTCCATCAGTGCAAACCTGAGAAGGGGCATTAGGAAACCAAAAATGCCAACAAATTACAACCCTTGCTACAAGTTGAAAGCCATACAGAGAGTCACTGACTACAGACCTTCTCAGCCTGCAGTGCCTCCCAGATGAGCTTAATTAGTTCTGTGCTGAGTAACATGTCACATGGGGTGGACCTCCTCAAAATGGCAACCCCTCACGCTCTTCTGAGCAGAGATATGTTCAGAACTAATCAGAGTAAGCACAAAATAAGAAACACAAATAAAGCTGCCAGCCCAGTTGGAATCCCAAGAGTGTTTTGAGACCCAGTTTTCTGAAGGCAGCACTCCCACCGTGACTAGAAATCAACCAGTTTGTATTGCTCAAACAGACTGACAGAGAACACCATCTCCACAGCTCTTCATTCTGCCCTGACCCACCTGGACAACTGGAAAACCTACATCGACTTCAGCTCTGCCTTCAGCAGGGTCATCCCCACCATGGTGGTCACCAAGCTCAGTGACTTTTGACCCATAACTACTTTCCTCTGCCAAGACACATCATAATAATCATGTTCACAGATGACACCACAGAGGTTGGCCTATGACGTAGCAATAACCCATCTCTAACAGTAACCACAGGCATTAAAACCCACAAGAACGCCAGTGGTAACCTTAGATACTGTTTACTCATTGTGTATTCATGTGTTGTTTTTGTTTGCTGGACTGAAAAACTGCAGGTTCCACTCAGTTCTAACAGATCGGTTTTTCCTTGTTGCGCATTTGGCTTTTGCTGGAGATTTTTTTGTCCACCGACTCAAGGATCGCTTGGACCTCTTCAAAACACCTCAGGGTAATGTTAGTAGCTGCCATTGTGAGTCAGATAAGAACAAATGTGAAAGCTGCTTAACAGATTTTCCAATTGGGTAGTTTATGCTGCAGCTTTGCATTTCATGTTGATTGACAGGTCTCTGGTCAAGCAGCACTCTGCAAGGTTTACACCTCACGATTTAGTACCTTACTCTCCTGGTTGGATTCGTATGTGAACAGGGACTAAAGAAGTACCTGATTCCAGGTACCAGATTTGACTAGTGGAAAAGCAAAAGAGCAGATTCAAGTCAAGTTGTGTAGGTTCCATGCAGTGGAAAAGCTCCATTAGATTATAGGCTCCACTGAGGTCTAATTTAGTGAAGACACACGAACCTAAATCTACTTACTAAAGGGATAGCATAAGGGTAACTTTTATTAATTGCTTTAAGATCATCAAAACTAAACCAATGAAGAAATCAGATGCAGCTAGGGAACTGGAACAGATGGTTAAAACCCTGAGTCTGACCATCCTGGACACTCTGACATTCAGTGGCTTTGGCTTTACCAAAACCTCCATAAGTTCATGTTAATGAATTGGAATATGGAAAGATATGTCTAGATTAGGGCTCTCAATTGATGTGTTACAGAACATTACTTCAGGAAAATTTAGACACAGAACAAAACAAAATACAGACCAGGAGAGAATTTCTTGTTCTGAAAAGGAAATTAGAGGATTAGGTTAATATATCCATGGTAGACCTAATATTACTGAACAGGGAGACAAAAATAAAATGAATAAAATTGAAGCTCCTTCAGCTTCAGAGTCAGTTAGTGTTGAAAACAAAGAAACAGACTTAAGGCAGTGGAAAGTTACAGGAATTTAAAAGACTTGGTTATTAATCCAGCAGTGGGTACACTTTCCACATTAGTGTGGGAAGAAGACTTCATGGACTCCCCCAGGACCAGCACCTGAGGTCCCTGTGGATGAACGAGACAGTCATGATAAAAAAGCCTAAAAATGCTATTTATTTTTGGACATTCTAGACAAATCCGCCTGCATAGGTCTTAAAAGGGCATTATAAAATGAAATGAGGAGAGTCTGTTCATTCCATCCACTGCTTCTACACTAAAGCATAATTGGCTACAGAATGAGTGCCCTGCTGAAGTTTAATAATAATATTATTATTATTAATAATAACAATAAAAATAGAAAATAGAAATATATGGGCGGCATGGTGGCGCAGTCACACAGCTCCAGGGGCCTGGAGGGTGTGGGTTCGAGTCCCGTTTCGGGAGACTGTCAGTGAGGAGTTGGTGTGTTCTCCCTGTGTCCGCGTGGGTTTCCTCCGGGTGCTCCGGTTTCCTCCCACGGTCCAAAAACACACGTTGGTAGGTGGATTGGCGAATCAAAAGTGACTGTAGGTGTGTGTGTGTGAGTGAATGTGTGTGTGTGTGTGTGTGTGTGTGTGAAGGACTGGCACCACCTACAGGGTGTGTTCCTGCCTTGTGCCCTGTAAACTGGACAAGCGGTTAATGAAAATGAATGAATGAATTGAAACTAATTTTTAATGCATTTTTTGTAGCACTATTGATCAGTTTACATTCATGTTGTTAGCAGTAGTAGGACACCAAGGTTTCACTCAGAAGAAGATAGTGAAGCTCTCTTAAATAGCAGTTTCCGCTCCATTTGAAAAAAAAAAACAACAACGCTGCATTGAAAAAACATTATTTGAAAAAATTATTGTTTTTGAAATGTATTTGTGTTCTCCTTAATGCTGTTGTGTTCTGAGCTTTTGTTTAATTTGTAAATGTTGTTGTGATGTGACTCATGGGGCCACTGTAAAAAATATATAAAAATATAAAAGGTCTTAGCTTTTCAGATGGATTACAGCGAAGATACTATGTACATATCTGTCACTTATAGACAAACAGTAAAATACAACATGTAAATCAAGTGTTACAATAATCCAAAAATACCAAATTTATCTATTTTTCACACTGCTAGACAAATCTTAAGTAGACCATTTCCCCCAAGGTTAAACACAGGAGAAAGGGAATCTCAACTGTGATAAAGACACTGTAGTGCTAAATTAAAGATTTTCTTTAATGAGTCTGATTAAGAGCAGTGGCCGGGGAATTGTAGTCTTTTTAGTTGCAGTCACCTCAGCCACAAGGCATAGAATCATGAAGTGGCAGAGGAATTCGACTAGAAAGAGACAAGACTTTCTCCTAGAGAAAAATGGAAATGGGAAAATGGTCACAGGACACCACCCAACAGAGCAATATGAGGCAAGTCAAGTTTCTACCTGCAAAGTACAAGAAGTGAAGTTTAACCATGGATTACAGTGTTTAAATACATCTGATTGGATAACTGCAGTAGAATGGAGAATATATAGCATAATTATCTTGAAAGGAATGGGAATTTTGTAAATGTTACAATATTCCCAATGAAAAAAATATATATATATATATATATATTATATTCAAAGTGGTTGCTAATATGCTGTGTGTGTGTGTGTGTGTGTGTGTGTGGACTGTGTAGCATCTATGTGGTGTATCATTATGTGTGTTGTGTATTAGAGAAAGTGTAAGGTGTCTGAGGTGTTTGTGTGATGTGTCTATTGTGTGTGGAGGGCATGGTGGTTGTATGCCCTGCTTCCTGTCCAGGGTGTGTTCCTGCCTTGTCCCCAATGATTCTCAATAATCCGAGGACCAATTGCTACCCTTATAAGGTTGAAGTGGATGAAATGAATGATGTTTTGGGATGTATTGATCCATAATTAATCATTCAGAACAGCTAATCGACATAATCTTGTCTATATCAATTATATTGATAATTTTTTTTTCAGTTGTGATTTACACTGTTTGTTCATGTACTGTCCCTTTAAAACCATGCTACAAAGCTGTAGTCACATGTTTCTGCCCGTCTGCCACATGGAAGCAACCTAAATGCCATTGCAGACCAAGCAACTCAAGCAGCTAGTGCCAAACAAAAACAAAGCGTCTGTGGTCTGGATGTGTTTTGCTTTGACATTAATTAAGTCACTGAAAAAAAAAAAAGAAGTCAAATGTAAACGCTGAGAAAAAACGTTTTTAGCGAACAAAGCACAATCACACACCAAATATAAACAGTGCTCAAAAACAAGAGGGGAACAAGCTTCCAGAAACATTAGAAAAAGTATCCTTGTTTAATACTGGAGCGTGTTTACAGTATAAGTTTTGTCACTGAACTATGTGGGTCAAAAATACAAAAACAAAATAATTGTTCATTAATTGAAATCATGGTAAAATATACAATTAATTGTTATATTGATTTGCACTCATATTGCTCAACACTACTCTGTGTTAATTACTATTGTGGAAGCATTTGACTCTAGAGGGTATGTGGTGCTGTTTGGCATAGAAGGATTGGTCTTCCATTGTGAGTCCTCCCAAGGGTTTTCTCCAATTTGGAGGGAAGTTTTCATGCCACTGTCACCATGGGCTTGCTACCTGGGGTTCTGTTCAGATTTTATTTGTGGATTTCTGTAAAGTGGCCTTGTGACACCATCAGGTATTATAAAGTGCTATATAAATAATATTGACTTGACTGGGTGTTGCTAGGCTGTTGCCCTAGTATCCAATGTGGTTGCCAATGTGTTGTTTTAAAGTTCCTAAGGAATTCCAGGTGGTTGCTAATGTGTTGCTAGGTGGTTGCTATGGTATCCTGGGTTTCACCCATTTTCACCTTCCATTGAGCCACAGAACATATACACTTAAAATAAGAACGTCACCATACATCTCTATGAATTTAACTACTACAGTTTTTCTTTCATTTTACCTTAAATTATACAATGGTTCCACCTTAAATACTGCAAAATATTGCAGGTCTGTCAAGTAACTGAAGCTGTGAATTCCAAGACAGCTTGTTTGTGTATTCTGAATATGAAAGGTGTGCAATGTGACATATCCGATGGCTGTTAAAATTCAAATCTGAACATTCTGTCAATTTATTTATGTGGGCAAATTCACACTTAATTATAAATAACTTTAAAAAATGTGGTTGATATGGAATTGCTTGGCAGTTTCCATTATATCCAATTTTGTTTCTAAAGTGTTGCTGGGTGGTTGCTGTGGTATTCCATGTGGTTGTCAAAGTTTTGCTAGGTGGTTAATCAGGGTGGTTGCTGCTAGGTTATTTCTACTATAGTCTCGCATTGCCATGGTCTCTACAGAGAGTCTGATACCTGGTGCCAAGAGCTGCCTACTAATTCAAAAGAAATTGGTATGACATGCAAAGGGACCCATCACAAGTCTGCTATTTAGGCATGACGTACGGAGGCAGTCTTTCATGTCAAACCAAAAGGAGAGCCAGTACAAAAAGAAACATGGATGTGTGTATATGTGGATATACAGAGAGTGCAACTGGCAGAATTCTGACAGCACTACCAGATTTTTACCCTGGAATGATCAGACTCTCCATCATCCTGTGGGCAGAGTGTCTGTAGCTGAGACTATTCTTGCAATATCTTGGTGGTTGATGATTTTTGGTAGGAGTTGCTAAGCTATGGTGGCTATGGTATCCCAAGTGGTTAAAAATATGTTGCTAGGCATTTTGTAAGGTGTGTAGCTAAATGGATGCTATAATATCACAACTTGTTGCTTAAGTGTTGCTGTGGTATTGAATGTGGTTGTTAAGGTGTTGCTAGGTGGTGGCAGTGGCATCCTAGGTGGTTGCTAAGGAGTTGCTCTGGTGTTCCAAGTGTTGCTAGACAATAGGTATCCCAGATTATTGCAAAGGTGTAGCTAGACAGTTGCTATCGTGTTCCTGGTGATTGCTAAGGTGATCTAGGCATTTGCTATGGTAACCCAAGTGGTTGTTAAGGGGTTGCTAGGCGATTGAGATGCCATTTGACCAATGTGTGCATGTAGGGCTTTTACATGACCAACCACTTGAAGTGGGACCTAAAGAGAAATCAATGCAATAACACACACACACGCACAAAGCATGGCGACTGCATACAGACAGCATTCTATGGTAAGGCAGGCAGTTGCTATGGTGTTGCAATGTATTATGTATATGTATGTATGGTAGCTATGGTACTTCCGGTGGTTGCTAAGGTGTTTCTAGGGAGGTGCTATTAAAACTGAGATGGTTGCTATGGTTTTGCTAGGCAATTGCTATGGCATGGCACTTCGATATACAGTTCTTAATTTTTCCAATGCATGTACAGTACTGTAATAATGCCTGGTTAAAGCTTTCCATTCCCAGCTGTAAAAGTTTTTAAGAGGATCAAACTCTCACCATATTTTAGTGATTGCAGTTCGATCTGCAGCCTGATTACAAATAGATGGGAAATTACCCATTCAAAAGCCACATCTTGATTGAGAGCTGTATGACGACATCACCAGAACTATAATACACAAACCACTGATAATAGAGCAGGAGATGAAGATAGTAAAGAACACAAACAACATTTCCTTTTTAGTTTCATAGCATTTAAAACTAGTCTTCAGAAATGACTGAGTTTAGTAAGGCTTGTCTGGAACAAATCTCCATCTTTTGACTGAACGCCATGTGCTTTCTCCAAGTCTACCCTAATAGATGCCACTATTCATATGCTGGGTTATTTCGGACGAGTTTCCTGCCATCAGCCTAATTATGGAAAAGGCATTACAGCGCAGTGGGTTTCTCACGAGATGGATAAACATAAACTCTGGGGTTGTAGGAGGAAGTGCCTGTTCTCGCTCCAAAAACACTTCCTCTCCCAAGGCAAAATGGGTGATCTCATAAGCATTCATTCCAGGAGTAATTTTATAAATATGACATAGATATAGTCTTTATTAAGTGTCCCAGCACTATGAATGGTAAAGAAAGCTTTTTGGGTAAACACTTCACAATAACGTCATGCCCACTATGTACCAACTTGGAGTTGTGAGAGTAAAGTTCACATAGGAAGCACTCAGATGAAGAAGAAACACAATTTTAGAGCTCCTACACTTACATTATAATAGTGTGCATAATTTGTGACCATAAATTACACATGCATTTTAGAGCTTGTTTTTTCCTGCTCTGAGGATTTATTAAGTAGCTGATGAGTTGATTTGGGCAAGTTGGAGCTAGGAATTCACAGTTGTGTTGTACATTACATATGAATAGACCTGGCAAAATGGCAAAAAAAAAAAAAAAAAAAAAAAAAAAAAAAATCTATTACGGTATAGATTATGGATAATTATATTATGGTCATTGTCATAAATTTAATACAATCTTTACAGGGGAAGCAAAATGCATGTGTACATTTTACATGTGTGATGTTACCAATAACATTTGAAGCCTTTTCCATATGGTAGACAGGACACATTCTTTTCTTGAATTATGTAGAGATACATCCAAGTCAAACTGCCTTCTTGTAAAGTGTACTACAAAGAGATACAAGCTTTTTGGATGAGATTACCCTTATGATCTTGTTTTTTTTTTTTTATTCACTGGTTCTCTTCCCCCCTTTGTCAGACTAATTAAGATTTAGTGAGGTGCAGTGAGGATTAATAACCTAGAACAGGCCAGTAAAAATCCGGGAACAATCTCTGTGCTTTAGAAACGGTCCGCAGTGCCGGTCCTTTGAAGTGCTTTTGCACTGTACGCACACCTTTTTTTAACAAGGCTCTGTAGGAAGCTGTGCAGAGTCAAATAGGGGTGTTCCTGTATTTCTTTGAAGTAGGAGTGAGAGTGAGTGCTGTCTGGCTGCTTAAGAAGGGACGAGCTGGTAGGGTGGTGGTGTGAGCCGTTGTTTGTGTTTATGCTAAAGGAGCCCCTAGAGAGGTGATTTTACGAACCAAGGTTTTTCAGTTTGTTCTAAAAGTCCCCACCTAGTATTTTTCCTGCTTACTCTAATGTTATATTAGCAGGAAGTATAGGGTTATCTTTATGCTTCCTCTGTTTAACATTTATGCGAACAGCATGGTGTATAAGATACCATCTGAATTTAACATTTTTTTGTATGCTGACCCCTAACCACCGTTTTTGTGTTACAGTTTTATTGGCTTAGTTTATGCTCACACACTGCATGCTGGCGCAACGGCTGTCACCACTACCTGACAGTGAGCTACCCATATCCCATATAGCAGACGCATTTGGACAAACTCTGCCTCACTTTTGGCACTTGTAATCCAGCTACAACACTGGCGAGTGTTGTGTGGACCTGATATGGGCCAAATGCCATGAGGTGGGCTTGACTTGGGTTATGGAATGTGTTGTGTGGGCCAGACGTGGGCCAAAATTTGGCATCTGGTACATTTGAGCATAATTTGGTAGTGTATGCTTAACACGATGGTGTGGTTGTTATTGGCACATGCTGGGGAATTATTCACAACCTGATTAGCTAACCCAGTACTAACAGAGAAAGTTGTAAACATGTTTTTAAACACTGAAATTCAGTCAGGAACCTTGTCTGAGTTGAACAGCATCCAAACTAAAATTCTTTCACACACAGTCTAAAAACATACAAAAATAACTTCACACTGAAAACAGAATCAGAAAAATTATAACTTGATATATGTCATGCTTTTTTTTTTTAAGCCCAATAGTGTGGCACTTTGTACAGTCAAACCAGAGCTGTACTATTTATACTGTAATAGATTAAATATGTACAGTTTTCCAAAGAAAACTGGTTCAACCTCTCTTCCCTTGCAGAGTGCCCCAAGAGTTTGGGGAGGAGACTGACAGCAACAAATGAGCAGAGACGTTAATTTCGCTCAGCAACCCTTTAACATCCGCAAAGGTCATCCATTAATAATGGGCCAGCACTGGAGCTATGGGGCACATGCCCGTCCCAGCCCCAACAACGCATTAGGCCACGGCTCAGCGCCCTGCTCCTTTGTCATTGCCGCTAATTACCTAGTGTGCCTGAACACCATAGACAGAAAGCTCTGGATTCTTCTTTTCAGATTGCAGTTGAAGACATGCAGATGTGGCCTGCTGTGCATGGAGTAAGTGCTGATTGGTGCACCAGCTGTTTCATGAAACTGAAACGAACTGACACATTTGGTGAAAATGAGTTCATCCTTACAGGTTATTGGAGTAACTAGCTATAAGCACTAATCCTGAGTTTAAATTCAGTTATTTAATATAAAGCACATTAAAAGGGGCATTAAATACATAGTTGATAGGTATGAATAAAACATCTTCAAAATTTCGCACGCAAGTTGCGACAAAAGAATGCATTTGTGGGCTATGTACGTGTTGATTGATTTACCTAGCATTTTCAATGTTTAACTTTATTTAAACACTGGAAAATTGTCAGCTTAAGGTAATAAATACCACATAGGAACACACAGCGTATAAAAATATATGGCATCAGAAAAAGCCCATCCAGAAACCAAAATCACTTCTTACGTGTACACAAATGTCTAATAAAATATTCATTTCACCAAGCCCCAAATAAAGAGCTTTATGTGTGCTTGTTTATTTTTTCATTCACTTGCTCCTTTAGTCCACCAAATCAAATGTAATATCCTCTGCCCTTTTCCACAGCACAGCCTTTTGCGCTCTGCAATTGTAAAGGGGAGCTCAGCCACAGGATCTGTTAAAAAATTCACCAGCCAGCGCGACAAAAGTGTCTGTTCAGCAAAGAGTTGGGGACAGGATAAAAGCAGTGTGAACCTATGTCAGCGGAGTCCACAGTGGAGGAGAGCAGCTAGATTCCAAGGGCCATGATGATGATGATGTTTCCTTTTAAATAAGTTATTTGTGCAGTGCCTGAATAGGCTACGTGACCCGTGGCCAGAAAAGCCGAAACTCCCTCTTGCTGTAAAAGAAAAAGTGGTGTGCTGTGGCTATGTTTGTGTGAAAGGAATCAGAGCTGGTGTGTATATATGCCTACAAAGGAACCAAACAAGTCCACTTTCTCTTCTCTCCCTTTCCTTTCATAGTTTTTCAAGTTGTTTTAAAGGGCGTACACCCTACATTTCATTTTTTTTACATTATTTGTTACCCTAATATCAGAGGATAACTTTGTATTTGGTTTTGTATACAAATAAAACATTTAGAGGTCCATTTTTAACTTTCAACTATTTTGAAATTTAACAGACCTTTTTTTCAGTGGGTCTTTAAAGAAAAACTATGTCTTATTTTTACCTTAACATTACAACTTCAAAATCATTGTGAACCTCAGCTGACCCGTACTAGAGAGAATAGAGGTTCTGTCATTGCTACTCTAGCTTAGCGCTGCAGAAACTGCACTATGTAACTTTTAGAGGAGGATAGGATATTTGTTCCCCTCTGGCAAACTCTTGGCATTGTGCATGGGGAATCAGGGCTCTTGTTCTGTCACTCCAGAGCAATCCCATTCAATTGGTCAGTGCTTTTCTAAAGACATTACATAAGCCATGCATCAACAATAGATGCATATTAAAAAATTCACAAATTAAGTGTTGGATTCAAATCTGACAGTATGCTGAATATATATTCTCTGTTATAACTGGCTTTGCTACATTGTGTCTTCAAAAACAAAGACACATTTTTTTTTCAATGCATTACCCTAAAATCAAAAACATTTCACTTCTAAAGGAATGTCTACAATTATAGGGAACTGCAGTTGTCTCTGGTTTGTTTACTTTCAGAAGCTCTGTGTCTTTTAAGTTGGAACGGTATGTTTGTACAAGGCTGAAATTGCCTGTTATAGACTGATCAATAAAGTGTTATTTTTATTCACTTTTTGAATAACAACAGAAACGTGTTTTATTGAGCAGACAGAGAGGAAGCCTAGTATATCTGACCAAGCCACAGTTTTTTCCCCCATTTTGCTTGTATATGAACAATGGGGCTTTGAAAACACATTAGCAAATACAGGTTGGAGATCTAGCAAACAGTAAGGAATATCTTCTGAATTTTATACAAAGTGTTTTTTGATTAGGGGCACAGCAGGTAGTGTCGCCGTCACACAGCTCCAGGGACCTGGAGGTTGTGGGTTCGATTCCCACTCTAGGTGACTGTCTGTGAGGAGTTGGTGTGTTCTCCCCGTGTCCCCGTGGGTTTCCTCCCACAGTCCAAAAGCACACGTTGGCAGGTGGATTGGCGACTCAAAAGTGTCCGTAGGTGTGTGTGAGTGAATGTGTGTGTTGCCCTGTGAAGGACTGGTGCCCCCTCCAGGGTGTATCCCTGCCTTGCGCCCAATGATTCCAGGTAGGCTCTGGACCCACTGCAACCCTGAACTGGATAAGTGGTTACAGATAATGAATGAATGTTTTTTGATTACAATTGCTAACTGGGAGTATATATGCAAATGTGTTAGGTTTTGAATTACCACAAAAAAAAAAAAAAAAAAAATTAAAGCGCTGTTTTTGCAGCGTAGTTTCCATGGTCTGCGTGAGTGCTCTTATGAACTGTATCTTTTTAAATTTACACCCAGCTCCTAATTTAAGCACTTAATTCATGTGTACATCGTTTTTACATGAATGAAATACACTGAACAATCACTGGATAAATAACACTTACCTTGTATCTACACTAATTGTCCATTTTGTCTGTTCCACTGCGAATACAGCAGCATTTTGACTACAGTTCTAGTATAGTCCACGTTCGCCTCTACATACTTTCTTTGCCTCATTTCACCCTGCTCTTCAATAGTCATGACTACCCCAGAGCAGGTATGATTTTCAGTGCTGCAATGACTCTGATGTTGTGGTGGTGTGTTAGTGTTTTGTGCTGGTAGGAATGGATAAGACACAGAAGTGCTGCTAGAGTTTTTCAAGTCCTCAGTATTATTACTGAAGTGAAAATGGTTCACCAACTAAAAATATCCAGGCAGTGTCCTGTGGTTGGCATCCCGTGTCCACTGGTTATAGACTTGAGGATGACCTACACAAACTATGCAGCAACAGATGAGCTACTCTTTCTGACTCTAGATCTAAAAGGTGAACCAACAATGTGTTTAAAAACTTAAGCAGCACTGCTGTATCTGATCCTCACATACCAGCGAAACAAGCACTGACGCATTACTACCATGTCAGTGTAACTGCAGCGCTGACAATGATCCACCAATCAAATCATACCAGCTCTGTGGTGGTCCTGTGGGGGTCCTGACCTTTTAAGAACAGGTTGAAATGGGGATAAGAAATTATGCATAGAAACAGGTGGACTACAGTCTGTAATATTAGAACTACGATGTGGTCCTCTATTTTCAGTGGAGATGATAAGACGAACAATGAATGTAGATACAAGGTAGGTGCTCCTAATTCTGTGATTATTCAATATATTCATCAGCACTATTTTTGCAGTAAGCCACATTTGACAAAAAAGTACATTGAATGCATCACTTTATCAGCACAAGCACTTTTGTAAAACCATTAGCAGACACTGTCTCCTCTCAGTGATATATTTTAAATCAACATGCACAATCAACAGTTTCAGTAACGCAACAGTCCACAAATAAATCTATATCCAGCCACATCCCACTGTGTTACAGTAATAATACTCAGTATCTCTCTTGTCAGTCTTTATTCATAATATCATTTTTATGGGCAATGCTAAGAAGTCCTAAGAGGCAGTGAGAGGCCAAATGAAACTGCACACCTACTCGCAACTACTTCTCCAAATAACCATTTCCCTCTCCGCCTCAGAAAACCAGCATGATTTTCAATTTCAGAGAGTCCCTTGCCTGCCTTTATCTCTCCACAGTGAAGCCAAGCGGCTTTTATTAAGGTACATATTTGTTCCTCACTTCTTTTGCTCTTCCTTGTCTTAGTGTTGGGGGTGGGTTAGTCAGCATCTGTGTCAAAGGCATAGTGGGCTGGATTGCATGAAAGACGAATTTACAGACTGAGGGTGAGTTTTCTTGGCCTTCAGTACGGCTCAGAAACACTTCTGGATGCTTTTTATTTGGCACAAGTACGAGGTTAGTTCTGAATATTTTGGGGTCCCAAGCTACTTTCAGTTAAACTCAGTTTTACATAAGGTGTACAAATATGTTTTAAAGCTTTTGTGTGTGTATCTTCATTGAAAAAATAAAAATTTAAACATTCTCCTGCTCTTTTGTCATTTTACGGTTTGTTGTTAGTGATCAAGAACATAGTATTAATACTTGGCTGGTTAATTTTATTATATATATGAAATGATTATATAAATCATTTTAAATACTAAACAAGAGTTACAATACAATGACAAAAATGAGAATATTAATTAAAATTATACACTTTTATACAATTATAATTAATTAATTTAACATTATACAATTTTAATAAAAATTATACACTACTCAAAAACACTTTAAAACCTATTTTTATATATATTTTACAAAAGGTGTGTTCACAAAACTGCTTTACATAATTCAGAGACCTAGCCCCAAGTGAACAAGTCAATGTGACAGTGACAAGCATAAACGGACTTGGGACATTCGGAAGGCGCTTAGCATGTAAAAATTGCCTTCATCTGTTGCATGACTTGCTACAGAGTTACAAACTGCCTCTGGAAGCAACATTAGCACAAAAACTGTGAGCCAGGAGCTTGCTAAAATGCGTTTCCATGGCTGAGCAGCTGCACGCAAGCCTCAGATCATGTAATGCCAAGTATCGGCTGGAGTGTTGTAAAGCACTTTGCCATTAGACTCTGGAGCAGTGAAAACATGCTCTCTGGATTGATAAATTATGCTTCACTATCTGGCAGTGTGATGGACGAATTGGGACTTGCGAAGATGGATGTGAACAGAACACTACCTACTGGGATGCACAATGCCAACAGTAAAGTTTTGTGAAGATGGGATAATGGTCTGGGGCTGTTCTTCAGGGTTTTGGCTAGGCCTCTTAATTACTGTGAAGGGTAATGTTAACGCTACCGCATACAAAGACATTTCAAGCAATTATATGCCTCCAACTTTGTGGCATCTGTTTGGGAAAGGCTCTTTCCTGTTCTAGCATGACTGCACAGGTACAAAGCAAAAAGTCTATAAAAACATGGTTTGATGAATTTGATGTGGAGTAACTCCAATGACCTGCACAGAAGCCTTAAAAGATCACTAGGTATACTTCCCCTACAGGAACATTCCACCTAAATTTCCAGAGTCTATTTCACATTTACAGCAGTCCTGAAATCAAGGGGGATGGAGCAGTGTAATATGCTACCCTCCTCCAACAGTTACATAGTGCAGTTTCTGCAGCCCTACGTCCAGAATAGCAATGACAGAGGCTCTGTTTTCTTCACAATGACTGGAATTTTAAAGCATAAATACTACCTAGTGTTGCTTTAATTCAAATCTGTAAAAACTGGAATGGTGATAGCTTAGATTAACCCAAAAGTAGATTCAAGCATGAAAATGTTTAGAGGTTCTATGTGGAAGATATGTACTTGTCAAAGAAATATAGATAACACAGTTTACATATAAATATTTTGAAAGCTCGTGGTTTGAAACAGTGCTAACCATCCTTGCGCCAAGTAACTGACCTTCCTGCAGACTTCCATCCCTAATAGACCCCATCTGCTCCATCTGATTACTGAAACAGGTGTATTACATTTGGGATGAGGGAGAAATCTGCAGATTAGGTGTAATGGATGCATTTACTCAAACATACATTTAAGGGAATGTCCACGATTTTGGGGAACTGCAGTTCACTCTGATTTGTTTATGTCTTTTAAGGTGGAACTGTATGTTTCAAAAGAAAAACGACTGCTATTTATTACAGAAGCAGCACTATTTAATTTGTGAAAGCCCAAACTTATTATTTTCACAAAATGTGTATTAAGAATAATTTGCTGCTGCTATTCATATGTTTTTAAACAACTAACAAACAAAAGAAACAAGGAGCTGTGTATAAAAATGAGTAGTATATCATATCAACAAAGCTGGGCGGCACAGTGGCGCAGCAGGTAGTGTCGCAGTCACACAGCTCCAGGGACCTGGAGGTTGTGGGTTTGAGTCCCACTCCGGGTGACTGTCTGTGAGGAGTTTGAAGTGTTCTCTTTATTCTGTTATTAAAACAATCACTTAGTGCACTAGCACATTAATGTTGTGACCTGGAGTGTCTACCGACTCATACACTGTGAAACAACCCAGTCAGCCGAGTCTGTATACAATGGAATAAAACGAGTCATTCTGATTTTGTGCTGCATCTAAATATATATAAATATTTAAAGAACCGTCCCTGAAATTAGTTCTTCTCATTAAAGATGTTTAGACAGGGGGAGACAGGTAATGAATTGTGGGATCCTTGTGGTATTTTGACAAAAAGACTGTCACAGATATTTTAATGAGATCCCAGAACTGTGTAAATTTGTGAAAAAGGAGTATTAAATGTCTTCGTTGCTCCATAATAGAGGAGAAGGAAACCCCTTATTGATAAAACTTGTTCTGCGAGTGGGTGGTGCATGTGGGCACTCTCATTGTAGAAGCTGGCTGAATGTGAGACAGACACAACCCAATCTGGACAACCTTTCTCCAGCATTCAAAAAATGTAAAAGCACATTAAGGGACTTTAAAAACACATTTTGTAAGCATTTGAGGACTGAGAAGACAATCTGCTGTTGTAATGATTGTGAATTATTTCTGTGTCTTTGATTGATATCTGAAATCCTATATGTGACAATTTGGGGTCTCCTATTTTTCGATGGGTGACAGGTTTGATCTTCAGGCCACTTTAGCACCTGGATTCTTGGATTCTATATAACTCAGCCTCTCTCAGATGTTCTATTGATACTCACTCGTCTTGTTACTTACCTATTGCCAATTAAGCTAATTAGGTGTGAGATGTTCCACAAAGTGATAAAATGTGTGCTGACATCAGTTTGCAAAAAACAATCAGACATCTGGCTTTTATCATTTGATATGCTGTCTTTGTACAATATTTTATTAAATCCATTGTTTAACTAAAATTCACACACAGCATTCCAACGTTTGGAAACATACAGCAATGTATTGCTTTTCTGAAGGACACAGAGGAAGGACTAAGATACTGACACCAGCAGTTCTCTGATAACAGGTTCCAAACACCACAGAACTCTTCTCCAGTGCCAAGGCTTTTAACTGAACTACTGATGCTCCAAGGACTTTATTTATGAACAGTCTGGAGGAAAGAAAAATAAATAAAAATATCAACAGACTCTGAGTGTCTTTATTAAGAGGTGTTGTACACAATCAGTTTTACAATGTCTGTTAATATGTACCAAAACGCCCTTCAGTCAAACATTATTTGTAATTCCACAATGTGGTATTGCGATGCTAGTTTTGTGCATGGGAAAGCAATTGCATATTTTATTAAGTAAAATCTTTAGCAGAGTGTCTGAGCAGCCATAATTTTATAAACATAAAGGAACAAGAAAAACAGCGCACAAAGTCCTAGAATAAGACAGAACAGCAGCACATTTATCTTAATGATAACATTGGCAGAAGCATGCCGTTGAGTGATTAAATTTTTGGGAAAATTTAGCCCAGGTGATCATGGTGGTCAGTAGAAGAGAATTTAGATAGCTGAAGACACCTTGCACACAACAATGTGTTTTAATTTGGTTAAATATTCTTGGAGGGCTTTTTATGATTATTCAGATTGATAATCATGACAAGCGTGATCTCATGCTACACATTTTTCTTTTCCCTGAAAAAGTCAATTGTGTTTTTCAGGACATCATGTGTCATGGAACACTGTACAGAGTATTATTTTTATATGTCTTGACAGAGCTTGAACAAATTAATGGTCCAGAATCCTAAAATTTAGGAGCAAGAGGACTATACCCTATAACTATAGCCATAACTTGAAAGCTTGAAAAGTTTGAAATGTATTGTTGGCCAAAATAGCTTGAAGATTTTGGTACTTAAAATTACAACCGTGTTAAATTTATATTCCATATCTGTCTAAAATATCCAACAGTATAGGTGTCAATTGCCTCACCACATAAATTGGAAAAGCTAAATTGAAAAAGTCAAATTCAACTTCTTGATGAAGTCAATTTCAGCTTCTTAAAGTTTCCCATTTAAGATTTTAAGAATTTAAGAATTTAAAAAAGACGGCAACTCTGCCTTCTAGTCATCTCAATTTGAAGTTGACAGAAATAACTTTACTAGCCTTGTAAAGGTGGACATTAAATGTGAAGTATTAAAGGTAGAAAAAAAAGCTAACTTAGTTAATTTAATAGTTAGTTAATTTGGCAAACATAATTATTTTTAAAAACATAAAGTCATTCATTCATTCATAGTCAGTAACTGCTAATCCAATTCAGGGTCGCGGGGTCTGGCTCTGGAGCCAACCCGAAATCACTGGGCGCAAGGCAGGAACACACCCTGGGGGGGCACCAGTCCTTCACAGGGCGACACACACACATTCACTCACCCCTAAGGATACTTTTGAGTCGCCAATCCACCTACCAATGTGTGTTTTTTGGATGAATTAAATGATCAATACAAAAAGAAACATATATTGTTTACGTTTTTCTACAGTATATCTGTATTGGGTTGTAGATCTGGCAATAGTGCTGCTAGTACATAGAATAAAGTCCTAAAAAATATGAACCATATCATATGATTGCTGTGTTGAAATATGTTATGCTACCCAATAACCCACACTTTTCTGCATAAAATGTATTATTTACAAGTTTCGGTTTTGCATAAACCTGAACAATTGCTTCCCCAATTGTTTTTAACTTCAGAAACACCCTCTATCATCAACTGAATTAAATGCAACACTTGTTCATGTTTTTGTTCCCAGCTAAATTACATCTATGCTTAAATACGAACAACTGGTTTGTTTTTAACCTGATTAAGATTACCAGACAAACTTAAGCAGGAATCTTGTAAACAATATATGTTTATTTCAATTTGACTATGGTCTTAGCTGAGCTTAACTGAGCCTGATTTTAAGGTGGTCCAGCATAACTTCAGCTAGACTATTCAGAGATAATATTATTATACAAAGTATTATACAAAACAAATTCAATTTTAATGGAATGTTCCATTAAATACACCTTTAACCTACAATGTTAATCCTACAAAAATGTGGGGTGGGATGGAGGGGATCATATTGCGTTTTGTGGAGATCATATTGTGGAAGTCTTCTTTTATAGGTGAGAGAGGCCGGCACTAACTCAACAACAGAGAGCAGAATACAACCTGTCAATTAAGACAAGATGAAATGAAAAGATTAGAGAAGCGTGTGGGGGTAGGGGCTTGCTGATTTGAGACACGGACTGCATTCAGATATAGAGACTACACATGGGCACTTTGTTTCTTCCCATGGTGCAATTTACATACCTTGTGCCATGCTTCTTCTTCTTCTTCTTCTTTTTAAAAACCTGAATAGTTTATTCAAATAAAGGAGGCCTTTTAATGTCCGTGCCTGACAAATGGCATTCAGTAAAAGGAGCCATAGCCTGTGCAGGGAAAGATGGGCTGCTGCCAAATATTTTTGAAATGGCTTGTGCTGAGGCAATCTGAAGATTAAAAAACATCTCTTGAATTACAATGACACATCACAAAATAAAATTAATGCAGTATTTTCATTAGAAGGATTGAGTCCCAGAGTGTTTCGCTATCCATTAGGTAAAGGGGGGTGGGTTGGGGGGACATGAGAGTACAATGATTCTAGTGTTGAAGACCTTTTAGGCAAATACACAGCATCACACCATTGCCCTCTCTAGCCCAGTCTCTCTGTGTGTCCTCGACCAAGTTTGGACGCTGAATACTAAAGACTGGGGAGAAAAGTGATGATCTTGCTAAAAAGTTTCAGAACCGAGTAGTGTTTTTCACACTGGATACAAATCCTAGCTCTGTTCACTTTGGAATTTCAGCGATGAGCTTGTATTTATTTATTTATTTCATAATTATAATGGCTAGTAAAACTATAAAGAAATCACACTATTTAAATCAACAATTTTTTACCAATGACTTTTGTCGAGTAGTGATACAATTTATTCATTTATACGCCGTCACTTGAAACCCTGACATATTTTTTCTTCCAAGCCATATGTACTTCAAAAAGAAATCCAGTTTCTGAGAGGATCTCTAAGCATGCTAAGAATTTTCACTGGATGATAGGTGGGGTGGGGGAAGGGTGAACATGATAATTGGTTAGGCTTGATGTCCACTGCTCACTAGTGCACAGTGATGTAAACAAAAAAGCAGAGCATCTTTTATAGGTTATACCTATAAGTTGATTAATATTCATGAATAAATAGCACTTTTCTTGTGCTGCTTTTTTTTTGTTTGTTTTATTACAAAATACTGTGAAAACAATTTTTAGAAACACAATGTTATTTAAAAACTCATTTTAACGCACATGGGAAATTAAAGCATTGATATTTTTTAACGCTATTTAATCATTTTACTAAAATTTGGCCACAACTTGCTCCCATAATTCACTCTTTTTGCAGATTGTAGTGACAATTAGCAGTTAGTTCCAAATGCAGATTACATTTTATTTTGGCTGAAAAATGTATTAAATATCAGAACTAACTCTCATTTTCTCTTCCTTCTCTCATTCTCTTTCATCTGTCTTGCTTAACCCCTTTGTTTATCTCTTAAAAGTTGCTTTTTGTTTGAGCAATAAGCTCAAAATGTGTATTTTTATATTATAGCTTTTGTGTCCAATGTCAAACCTCTCCCTGAAACTTTCACTCAGCAAATTAAGAGATTCTAATTCAAAAATGATCAAAACTGCACTGAGATGTTATATCATATTAAAAAAAAAAACAGTCTTCTCTAGCCTTTGTCGCATATATATCCTCCTAAAAATACAAAGTACCACCATCATTTTAACTTTATTTTTGTGATTAATTTTTTTTTATTCATAGACACTACTAACATAAATATGGTTACACTGCATTGATCTCACATGGATTATTTGATCATATTTATTTTATTTATTGTATTCTTTATTTAAATATCTATCCCTAAAATTTTCAGTCTGTAAAGGACAATTCAATGGTTCATGATTAATCAAAGCCAACTCTGCGATTAATTCTTTAAATTTATTTAATCCATCAACAAAAAATTTCAATGCAAATTGTGGAAATAAATTACTTTACCAAGAAACAATGTTGAAAACATAATAATATTTAGGTTTTTATACTGTTTGAAAGTAGCTGCATTAAAATAATTTTATGTCTGTGTTCTGAAACAAAAACATTAGCTTAGATATCATATATTTTATCTGGCTACAAGCAGTCTAAAATTTAACTGAAGGAATTTAATGACTTAAACATCCTTCACAACATGAATGTCTCTCTTCATTATTTTAAGGGAAAGTGGAGAAACATTTTCTGGAATTCTCATGTTCAAGCCATGTCTAGCTGTTGTTATTTTAGTGTAATCTGTTTTCCTAAGACAGACTTTATTCCTAAAACATTAAGCACATCAGTAATTTTATGCTTTTCCTGGACCAAGTCCTCAGTAGTCAGATCTGGTGCGTCCTGCTGAGTGAAGTCAGTTTTATGCAGTCCTCACATAGATTAATGAACATCTGGCAACAAGGTGTTTGGAGCCTGAGATGGGGGAAAAATCAATTAGTCTTCTCGAAATGTTTCACTTTTCTCTCAGCAATGTTCAAGCTAATTGGAGAACGTAACCTCATTAATGGCGAAGGCTTTCTAATGAATGTAGTTAGTAGTGTCCTCGCTTAATCTAACAGTTCGTTTTACAGATGAATTGAGACCACTTTGATCTACACACTGCAGTTTAAAGCACTACACATGGCTTAAACTGTTTCTGAGGTTAAATAATTTGTGAAGGAAATAACATTATTCAGGGTTGTACATTTCTTATCTAGAGGTCTGTGTCTGACAAATAATTGTTCAGGTATTAAAGCTACATTATAACTCCAAATATCTGTAGACACAGCTATTTTTAAGGCTCACCATTGTGGACACAGGCATTCAATTTCACACAGTTATTAAGATCTCTGTAGGAAAGCATTGAAATTGTATGCTTTGGAGCAGCTACACATGAGCTTAAGACTATTTGTAGCACATTGTGTAGCCAACACAGGGATATAGAGCTCCAGACACTGGGCTGTAGAGCAGTGGAACCGTTTTCTCGAGAGCGATGGAGATCTATCCAGTACATCTAGAAGGAGGTGGACAAGCATTTGTAATCAAACTAATCATCCAACATCAGAACCTGACTTCAGTCATGCTCTTGTGGTTGAAACCCAACAAATTCATCATTAACCAAGTTGGTATCATGATTGGGTATAAAAAGAAAAGAATATTAATCTTCAAAAAAAAAAAAAGAAAGAAAGAAACACCCACCAAAATACTTGTGGGTAAGTAGTTTGTGACAAACATTGTGAGAAAATTGTGAAACCATTGACAAAGATCTTTTCTTTAAGATTTCTCAGTCCAAGCTCGCAAAGAATGTAGGATTTTTACCATCTACTGTACATAATAATGTGAAAATATCATGAACTCCAGAGCAATCAGACTGCAGCAAACCTTTTGATTTTGTGAGACCTTTGAGGCTTCAGATGGCATTGTATTACTTAAGTTTCCAGAAAACTGATTAGTACGATATATATAAGTGCATGGGCTCAAATGTACTAAAGAATTACTGTCCCTTGCATCAAATAAAGAAAATGTAGCCTGAATCATTTATGCATGGAAAAAGCCATATATGAATTCTACGCAGAAATGCCACATAGTTATCTGAGCCTGAACTCATTGAAGATCACAAAGACGACCGTGGAAACGTGGGCTTTGGTCAGAGGAGTCCATATTTTAGCTGTCAAATTCACTGTACCAAAGACTAATGTTCAAAACCAAAATGTTAAAAAGCCAGCATCTGTCATGGTAAAGAGGTGTATCAGTGCTCACTTGTATGTGTGAAGGTACCATTGACATGGAGGCATATACTGGAATTTTAGAGAAACATATGCTACCATCAAAATGCCTTTTCCCACAACAGTTAACACAATGCAGGTCTCCATTCTGCACATGCTACAACAGCTGGCTTTGTAGATAGGGTGTATGCTTGACTGACCTGTCCGAATCTTTTGCCAGCATCATATTGTAAATTAATTTAATTAAAAAAATACAATAATTTGGTCAGTGAAAACTGTTTGATTATTTCGTAACAAATCACAGCTCTTTTTCATATTATAAAATGTCCCAAATTTTTGGGAAATAGAGTTTGTAGTTGCAGTTGCTTACAATTTTGCAAAGCCCTCATTTTCTAAATTACCAACATATTCAAATGAAATGGAAGATGAGAAATATATTCACTTTGTTTGTTCAAACAAAATTTATAGAAAAGTTTAGATTTACATCTTATGAAGTCTATGAAAGCAGACTCAGCTAGAAAGAACTGTGCCTCCACCTTGTGGATAGTAATGCAACAAGGTGTGTGCTGATGTTTTTCCCGTCCAGACGCTGAAACCAACAGAAAATTTAATTTACTTAAATTACTATTTAATTAACTTAATGTGGAGTGCTAAAATCAAATAGACAAAATACATGTACAAATGTGCAATTATAACATTCTTCAGTATAAAAAATTACAACCTAAAAATCATCGCATATTATAACAAACTGATTTTATTCAGCACATTTTTTCAAAGTATGTGTTTGTGTTGTATAAAACATAGTTAATGTTCATGTTATCACATGGAATCATTTTTTGGGCCAAAACAAACCCTAGCTAGAAAAGGTTAATGATCTAGCGCAATGTCAGAAGAACCACTTTCACATCCTTAAAATTATTAAACAAATGAAAGCCTAAATACCTTTAAATTTAATACCTTATATTAGTTTAAAAAAGGTTACTGACAATTGCATATCACTTTTCAGTTGATGATTTTAGGGAAGTATATGTGGTTATTAACGATGTTTAAACATAGCAGGAGAGAGAGAAGTGAAATATTATTAGTTACTATTTTCACTACAGGTGTATTGTGATGTAATCAAAACAGAAGACTTTTTAAGACAGGCAAAGGTCATTTGTTAAAAACAAACAAAAAAAAAACTTCTTTTTTTTAAAGAAGTGATATGATGAAATGTGCTTACTATGACCAGAGGCATAAATCAACAGTGTTTGAAAAAAGTTCATAAGGATTTCTAGTTTACTTTATGCATGTGTAACTGTATAAACAGAATTAGTTATTACACACTTCTGCTTCATAGGCAATGTTTTGTTACTGTGCACACAAAGGCCTGCTAGGAGCTATGAAGTGTTTTCACTTCAAAGCAAATGTGAGAACCCTTATGTTCACTGTAGATTTTTTCTTTCCTGTTTCCTCTAATTAGCGTTTTTTCCTTAATTGGCTGCCTGCATGAACCCTTGATATGTTATGTAAACCAATTCATACAAGGTTAATAAAGTGGTGTGGAGAGCAGATCCAAGATGAACCCTGATATGCTGAAGACTTTCAAATAACATTTTTGATCATTAAACTACTTTCACTAGTTTTTTTTTTTTTTCAAAAAAAAAAAAAAAAAAAAAAAAAAAAAAAGGAAAAATATACAGAAAAAAAAGAGGGAAAATATACAGAAAAAAAGGAATGTTGAGGCCCTATGGACATGTCTCACTCTGCAGTAATTAGAATAAAGACATTCAGACAAAGCTGGATTAGTCATAGTATGTCATCTGGGAACAAGTATATGAAGTCATTCTTCCAGTCACAGTTAAAGCCACCAGCATTTTTCAGTCAAAACTACTGTGAATTTTTTAAAGAGTTTTAGTAAGCAGTATATATAAAATAAATCCTGAAACTCTGAAAACTCTGTCATATCAAACTATTGGTCCTATAATCACAAAACCTCATTCCCTGGTAGTAATCCCTGCTGCTGCTTAGGCATGCGATATGAGCCTGACCAGTCTATAAGGATGCTGTGACGCAGGCATATGGCTTTCCCCTTATAACCTTATCTTGAAAGTAGTACTGGCATTTTTGTTCTGGTGATTATTTTGCTCAAAGTTTTAAGAAGCCAGAAGCTCTGCCAATTTTGTAATTTCATTTATTTACTCTCTCTAACCACTTCAGGGTCTACCTGAATCAATGAGGGCAAAGAAGGAATGCAACTTGGAGAGGACATCAATCCACTGGGACTGGGTGAGCCCATCATAAACTCTTCCCAGCAGTGGTTTGACGTCCTTTCCAAGGTGTGTTCCTTGGATAGGACACCTATGGGCAATTTAGATGTATCAGTATAAAAAACAATTATCAAAATGTTCTAAAGTAGCACACACATTTCAGTCAATAGCTACTTCCACAGGGTGCTACAGAAAAAAGTAAATAAGGAAAAATGACCATATAATTGGTTAACTTCCCATACAATGCATCACAACACTACGTCAATAGCTGAACAATTGAATTTACAAAAACTTGGAATAAAGCAGTGATATAACAAGATATATTGTCTGGTTAATGCCAAACTTACACACGTTCACTGCTTAAAGATGAAATAAGGTGCAAAGTATGGTGGACATAATTTAATAGGGGGTGCTCATTTTGGAAATGGGCTTGTAATGTTGTTGCAAGCATGTCAGTAGGGGTGATAAAGGACTGAGAAACTGTATTTATGCAAATGACTGTTGTGATTTGTTACAAAGGTCAAAATTTGCATGATCCATCCTTGTAAGTGTACAAACCACGGTTTCCAATTTTAGCACAAAATCTTGTAGATCATATCAGCCTGCCAGATTTTGGTAGGCCTAAGAAGGGGTTAAAATACAAAGCCCATTTCTACAAAAGCTGGGACAATTTGTAAAATGTAATAAAAACAACAACAACAACAACAACAGAATCGTAAATGGGTTAATACTCTTTCCAGTGTTCCAGTCTCTGAACTTGACTGTATTTTGTAAATATAAACACATCATTTGTCGCTCAGAACACGCTCCACAAATACTGGAACAGAGGCATGTGTATCACTGTGTTACATCAACTTTCCTTTTAATGATGCTGTTTAACCACTTCAGAACTGAGGATACCAATTGTTAAAGTGTAACTGTTGCCCATTCTAGTTTAATACAAAATTTCAGCTGCTCAAAATATATAGTTGCAATTGCCTGATTCTTCTTTGCATGCTGTGCCATAGGAACCAGATCTGCAGAAAAGTCACTCTGTGTCTCTGAGCACATACCGAATGAGGCCTGGCATTTTCTTGCTGAAATAACCATGGACTTCCCAGGAAAACATGCCATGTTGTCAGCAGTATATGTCTATGACTCCTCTGACCACAGCACACGTTTCTATGTGTTTTTTAGCTCATCTGAGATTAGCCTGAGCCCAGAGAACGCATTACCAGTTCTAAATAGCATTCTGTGGCTTTGTTTCTGCTCGCAGTCATGATGTAGTAGTGAAATTTGTTTTGTGACAAGGGTTTTCCAAAGTGCTCCCAAGCCTAATTGCCTATATTTATTACAGTAATATAAGCCACATTGTCTGAAGGCTCAAATATCATGCATTTCAATAGTGTTACCCTACACATATCTCTGGATATCTGCAAACATTTTTACAATATTATGTACAGCAGATTGTGAAATATATTGAAATCTTCCACTGAACAGTTCAAATGTTGTTTTTGAACTATTGGACAATTAACACACATAGTTTGGCATAAAACTGTGAGCAACAACCCTTCATTGTTGAAAAGAGTGAGCCTTTGTTGGAAGCTCTATTGTTCCCTGTCCTGATCACCACATCTGGTAAATTTAAATACATCCTAATAGATGAAATATAGGTGGAATATTTAATAAAGTAAAAGTATTTTCTAACACTATATGAAAAAAATTAAAGGTGAAATAAAATTTTTAAAAAATGGCTTCAACACATATAGCCATTTTAGGCTGTACTCACTCTAGGCAATCTGCACCATGTCCAATTACATCTGACCCTCAAAGTCCAGTTTGTTTGGCTAGTGTGATCACTCCGTACTGTGCCCAGGCCCACCTATTCACGTTCGGTTGGCCTCCGACATGATAGACGTCAGCGTGATCACTCATCACACCTAAGCACAGACCTTGAACATGATTATCAATGCTGCAATATTCATATAAACACAAAGGGATCATTCTGTTCCTCTGCTGAGGGGCTGTATATGCTGGAAGTGTCTGCTGAGATATTTGGTAAAATTCATTACTATTTGCCTCCATAAATATCTTCTTATACATGCAGTTACAATAAATGGAAAAATCACTGAGTTGGGACGGCCAAGAGTGACTGCCCACAAAATGACTCCAAACAAACTACAAAGTGCAATCATAAATTTCTGTGCTACACAACAGCGCCATTATTCAAAACAAAAAGCCACAGACTGTTGACATAAGTACGCTCGAGCCCTGAACGTTAAACACAATGTCAATGCAGGTCAACAGGGAAGTGGGGAGGTGGGTCAACCGTGCTCCAGCACAGTACGAGGCAAACAGGCCAAGATTGAGCATCTGAGCTTACGTTACTATCATTAGTAGTGAAAATAGCGGGAAAACACAAAATTTACCACACCAGAGTGTATGGGCTTAAATAGACACACTATTTAGGTCTTAACCTTTTCAAAGCTGTGTAATAACTTCTGGGCTATATCTTTTATAGGCATTAAACTGACAATTCTAATTCACATCAAACCACTACACACCCTGTTTAGCCAGTATGTTAACTATTATATAGGATTATAGAGAAAGGAAACAATGGAATTTAGAGAAGAATGTCAGTTAGTTTTAATATAAACTGACAGCTTAAACTGCAAAGATTTTTTAAAAAAAATGCAGACTCTACCTAATACCTAATAAACATTTTATGAAGAGCAAAAATGAAGACCACTTTCAAAGTATCTCCTGTTTTATGGCACCATCTACTGTTCAGTATTGTGCTGCGTTTTCAGTACGCTAGAGGCATCATATCCTCTTCCCATTAGAAGCTCACATTTAGCAATGATTTCCTATGCTCACTTCCTACTCATTTCCCCTGTTTTGTAGATGGACTACATATTAAAAAAAAAAAAAGGCCTGAAACGGGATATTCTCAAACATGATCAGTTTCCAAACATTTCCCTGTGAACCTATGCCAGTCCAGCACAAATCTATGATCCTTAAAGACAATTTCACAAAACACATGTTCAAAAGATTGGAACAAACAAGCAAATACTGTGTCACGTCTAGAAAGTGATATCTTTAATGAAAGGGTTTTTCAATATTCTATATTCCCAGAAGTGATTGTGTATAGTAATTTATGATAATAACAAATATACTGTCAACGTACGTCATTAGCTTTAATTTCAAAACTACGAATGACAGAAAATGTATCGAGTGGCAGGGAGTCTGCTTCAAATACATTCATCCACCATCTTTATTTAATTATTTATTGTTTAACATTTTGAAAACTCCAGTTGCTTGTTGCACTGTGATAAAAATGAACAGGGATAGGTGTGATCTAAATTATCTACATTGGTTACATTAACTTCCATTACAAGTTAAGAACATTTATTTCCCCTGCAATCTTTCTGGTGAACGTGTGGTTTTGTTCCAACAGTGAAGATGTATTTCAAGAGGCCTCCACAATAACAAGGCACATTCATACCAGAAATCTTTTTTTATTTTTTTTTTCCCTTAAAGAATTGACAGCTATTATATTCATGTTTTGTATTGCAGATAGATAGATGTTATAAGTTACACTGTTAGTAATTTTCCAAGTCATGCCACAGATTACCAGCTGGATGTCCCTTAAACCACTGCAGTGTAGCTTTAGCAGTGTTAAGGGTCATTGTCCAGCTGGAAGGTGAACCAACCTCTCAAATCTCTGGTAGGCTGAAACGTTTCCCTCAAGAATTTCCATGTTTAGTGGCATCAATCTCGACCAGTTTAACAGAACCTGTAGATCAGTGGTCACCTAACTTATCCACAAAGGGCCCATGTGGCTGCAGGTTTTCATTCCAATTAAGCAGGAGCACTTCTGACTCTACTTGTTTGATCAACTAGTCTACTTCTCTAAACAGTTACACAAGGTGTGCTACTGTTTAATTGGAATGAAAACCTGCAGCCACACCGGCCTTTTGAAAATAAGAACCCAGTCAGTTTTTCCGTTCTGACCAAGCCTAAAAAAAAAAAAACATGGGATAAAATTAGTTGTTCTGATTTCCCTGCCTCCTGGTCAGAGTCTCTCCAATCACAGCGCTTTACGTGAAAGCACGTGCAATTTAAAATAATTGTGCTGACTAAATAGAGTAAAAAATAAGAACAGAAAATAGAAATAACCAAGAGAAAAGGGTAGAGCTTCTGCTCCTTGCTTCTCAATCCTGATTTTAGGAGTGGCTATACTCCTTTAAATGAGCAGGTGCTGAAACAGGCCGTCCTGAACAGAGCTGTTTAGACAGGGGTGTTTTGACCAAAGCATGTGACAGAGATGTAAGGCTTTTTCATTAAAGGCACTGTGGAAAAGTGGTATATGTCCCCTTTAAAGTAGTTTTATTAAGAGATAAACTGTAGATCTCCACTAAAGACCTTTGGCGTCCGTTTACACACACTCAGATTTAACGGCTGATCTTCTCTTGGTAGGTTTGTGGTGGTGCTATATACTCTCCATTTTTCATAATAGATTTAATGATGTTTGATAGGATATTCAAAGTTTATAATCTTTCTTTTTTAAAATTACCTTACAATAATGTATACTTGTCCTGCTCCGTATGACCGTCTGTGAGAAGTTTGGTGTGTTCTCCCCTTGTCCACATGGGTTTCCTCCCATGGTCCAAAAACACACGTTAGTAGGTGGATTGGCGACTCAAATGGCACCTCCTCCAGGGTGTGTTCCTGTTTCGCGCCCAGTGATTCCGAGTAGGCTCCGGACCCTGAAGTGAATAAGCGGTTACAGATAATGAATGAAATAACTAATAATATTTATACTTCACCACAAATTTGTCTCTGAACTCTCCCAAAATTTTTCTGCAGGTGCAAATGCTTTTTAATTCATAATATTTAGCAGCACACATTTTGGCATGAGTTCTTTACACCCATGTACTGGAATATTAGTCTGCCATCTCCCAGCTGATGGTTTAAGGTCTTTCCACAGACGTTCTATGGGATTTAGATCTGGACTTACTACTCAGAACTCTCCAGCACTTTGTTTTAAAGCATTTCTGTGTCCTTTTTAGATATGCTTTGGGTCATTTTCTTGCTGGAAGACATAACCTCTGACAGAGGCCCAGCTTTCACTAGATTCTACAGCGTATTTCCAAAATGTTCTTATGTTTTACAGCCAGAATCAGCAAAGCAACCCCAAAACATATATTAAGTTCAACCATGTTTAAAGGGTCAGTGTTCTTTTCTTTGAAGGCACTTTGTTTTTGTAAAATATGGTTCTGTACCATAAGATCTAGTTTGGTCTCATCTGGCCATATGACCTTCTTCCAGAAGTACTGTGGTTATTCAGCTAAGTTCTGGCAATTTTTAGTTTTTCTGTTTTCTCTAGTCTCTGTAGAAGTTGACAGAATTTCTTTAACTATGATCTGAACAAACGTAACTACAGAATATTAAACATGCAAATACCCACACATTAGTAAAGGCAACAATTAAATAAGTTTGATGAAATTGTATTTGTAAGCATGGTTTAAATAATAAAAAGCAGTACTATGCCATTTGCAATTTTCTTTTCTTTCTTCAAACCCATGAAGAAAGGTCTTTAAAAATATGGTGTTATTTACATTTGTTAAAACCAGACAGGTTTAATACCAGACATTAAGGTCAGCCTGGGGACATACTCCGCTTCACACTAAAAATATTCCTTGCCCTCAAATCTTAATCAAGCTCATCAATGACCTGATCAATCAGCTCAATCGGGTAACATGAGGACAGGAAGATTTATCTATGATTCTATGATCTAAACACCCATCCAGACGTTAGTCTAAAATTTAAATGAGAAGAGGTACTCAGATATGTGATGGAAAAACAAGCAACCTGGCCCTGTGTATGAACATAATGGACTCAGTGGAAAGATTTATGAGAAGAAGAAGAAACAATCTACAAAATATAAGTGATGTAACTAGCAAAAAAGGCTTTTATATATTTATATATATAATAATTTGGATTTGAACACGAATAAGCGGTTACAGAAAACGAATGAATGAGGCCCCATTTATTGGTTTTATTGAAAAAACCTGTCCAAAACGTTTCCCGAGGAATAGAAAAACCGCTGTAAAGATACAATGTTTCTAGGAGAGTATACATACTTAGCATTTTGCCCTTATATTGAGAAAACAATTTTCAATGGTTTAAGTTAATATCTACGTCTATAATATCCAAATATATACAAATAAACACTTGAATCTCTGAATATATACTGTTCCGAACACTGCACATACAGCATTAAAACTACTATTTATTTCCCCCACACTGTTGTAAAAGTGGGTTAGAAATTATGAAGGTTTTCGCTGGCGTAGTGACCGCGTCCCTCTCAGCAACACATCCTCGGACCCGGTTCCGTGGAGGAATTCAAATTCAAAATCGATTAAAAAAAAAAAAGGCCTCAGAACACCGACGGTCCCCACCTCCAGCTCTGATACGGCGTGAGTTTAACCGAAGCGCTGCAGCTTTAATAATTAGGGTTCATCTATCGCACCTGTTTCTTTCTAAAACTCGACAAGAAACTGGAGCTTCGTGCTCTGTTTCGTGGACGTGGAGAGTCATGACGCTTTGTGCCTTTCTTTAATTCATGATTTCTCTACCATGCAGAAAGCTCCGAGGAAGTATTTCGTGAACATGGACGAGTACTTAGCCAGCATCTGTTTGTACAGGAAGATGATGGCCAGAGACGCGTCCTGCCTCTTTCGAGCTGTTTCGGAGCAGGTATTCAGCCCGGGTTTCGTCAGTTTGTTTTCAAATACAACGGGGGGGGGGGTGCAAAGATACGTTAGGTTTAGCTTTAGCAACTTGTGAATCTTACGGTTAGTTTCTGCAGTTTTATTAGCGATATATTACTGTATTGTCCGTCTGAAGACTCTTTTCGCGGTTTGTGACTACAACTTGAATATATTTTCATTGTTATTTTAGCTCTATCATTCTCAGAATTACCATCAAAAAATAAGGAAAGACTGCGTCGACTTCGTGAGGGCGAACAGATCCATCTTCGAGCCTGTGAGTAAAACGCAGCTTTTTGACCTTTTACGTTTGTGACTTTCAGCAATTTTTTTTAAACTTTTTTTGTCTGTCCCTTGCAGTTTGTTGAAGGCTTCTTTGAGAAGTATTTGGAGCGTTTGGAGGATCCAAAGGTCAGTGCTTTTGAGGGTTGGGAGAAAAACTAATGTAGGTAGCTGTATTTCTAATTCTTGGGGGTTGGTTTCCCAGTCAAACCTAGACCTGTTTTAACAGTGGAAGGTTACTATTCAGAATACTAGCTGGGAAACCTACCTAGCTCAGAGGAATATCAGCTCCAGACCTGGGGACATACTCTGCTGCCCAGTTGTAACTACTCTCTCCTCACACCTGAATCCAAGTTCATGAAGGGTTGATAATCACATGATAAGCTAAATCAGGTGTGTTTGGATAGAGAAGAGTTAAAACTTTGTGGGTCTAAAGGACTGGATTCCTGGTTGTTTGGAATGTGTTATTGTCCACATATTGGACTTTGAACTTGAACGGGGAAAAAAAATTGAAGCAGACCTATCAGAAAAAACATGTAATTATATGTAAACCTGAGACATTTATACAGTATTTACAGAGTGTATTTGACAGGGAAGTCTAAATATTAAGACATGTTGGAAGTGTTTAGTATGATCATTATTTTAATCAGATCAAATTCCTCTATTAGTAGGTTCACCATTTTAATGCCTCAAATGGCTGCTCACTCCTGACCGGGAACTAGCTCAATGTCTAATTCAATGGAACCTTTTCAGCTATATTGAGTGGGGCACTGGTTTTTATTTGGTTTTAATAATCATTTCTAACAAAAATATATTAACTTTGTTTCCATATGTTTAACAGCATTGGACAAATGCACATATACAGGGGTTGGACAATGAAACTGAAACACCTGGTTTTAGACCACAATAATTTATTAGTATGGTGTAGGGCCTCTTTCTGCAGCCAATACAGTATCAATTCATCTTGGGAATGACATATACAAGTCCTGCACAGTGGTCAGAGGGATTTTAAGCCATTTTTCTCACAGGATAGTGGCCAGGTCACTACGTGACGCTGGTGGAGGAAAACGTTTCCTGACTCGCTCCTCCAAAACACCCCAAAGTGGCTCAATAATATTTAGATCTGGTGACTGTGCAGGCCATGGGAGATTTTCAACTTCACTTTCATGTTCATCAAACCAATCTTTCACCAGTCTTGCTGTGTGAATTGGTACATTGTATCCTGAAGGCGGTGCCGTGTATCAGGATGACAATGTTTGAACCATTGGATGCACATGGTCTTAGTGGTGCAGTGTGCAATTAATGAAGATTGGCCACCAGGCTGGTCCAGTTTAGACAGGAAACTTACCACACTAAAATGATAGCTGTTTCATTGTCTAACCCCTGTATAAGGCATGCGTGTTGAAACAGTCACAGTGTTACCATGAAAACCAAGGGCATATATAAAACGTTTTAAAAATTCAGGGCTTTTTCCCCAGTTTTGCTTAACACTTAATCTTTTTGGCTGGATAAATAACTCTAAATATGTGACTGCTATTCAACTGTGCCCTCAGGAGACAGCAGGACAAGTGGAGATCAAGGCTTTGTCTCTGCTTTATAGGTAATACGAGTTTATTGTAAATTTTATCTTCATTTCCATTGCTGTTAAATTTCACCTTAAATAGGCCGTGCTTGAAAATCCAGTGCTTGTTCCTTTTTCAGCTCATGGCACAATAAATGATGGGCAATTTATATATTTACATAAAGCACATGCAGTATTGATGATTTGAATCAGACAAAAACCTAGTAGTGTTTTTTAAAATATATTTTTAATATGTGCATACATCTATGGCTAAATGTGATTATGTGCTCTTTGTAATAACACGTATGTCTGGTAACTGTTCTTTTAAGTAATGGCAATATGCTTAAAGTGTAGTGGCAATCATATATGTATTATCATTGTAATTCTAGCTGAGTGAGTCCAAGAACTGCTTGTGAAAATAGTGAATGTATGGGAAAGTGGGAAAGTATGACAGAAATGCAAAGTGTAACTTTGTGCTAATGTTGTAATATAAATCACTGTGTGCAGGAGGTGCTTCGTCATTTACAGGTACCCAGGGAAGCCACCAACTGAAATTGGAGAGGATAATGGCTTGCCCAAGGTGAGGGGATGGATGAATGAAGTTTCTCATGTACTTTGGTTATTGAGCTGAGTAGTGTTTGCTCTGCAGCCAAGACTTGTGTGTGTAAAATGATGTCTTGGTTGGTGAGTTCAAAATCATTTTGCTTTTCAGCTTCCTCCAGCAGATGGGGCTTCTTTGTAAAAGATGGTTGTATGGCTACAAAGTTTTTGAAAATGTTTTTCTGACTTGTTTTTGTAATAATGGGAGAGAAATAGACAAGTTCCAGTGGCACTAAGTTTTCTTGACAAATGCATGCCTAATGTAATGCTGAATGTTCAATAACTTGAATTTAAACAGTGATATGCCAGTTGTTACCCATGCAAGGGCACGGCTGTAAGGTAGGTCAGAAGAAGCCCCAGTGTAGTATTTATTCCAAATAAGCAGCAGCACAGTTAATTCCACTTGATTTAAAAAGTTGGTCTCTTTTAAACTTTTGATTAGTTAAATGATGTGCACTACTGCAGTAAAATCCGCAGCCAATCCAGCTGTTTACAACTAAGAATGGACATCTAGAGTAATTGGGTTGTTTGTTTTGCCAGCATATTCTTGTGAATGCTGTGGTTTATTTAACATTGATTTGTTTGTTTGGAAAATAAGATCAGCATTATCATAAAGAGTAATATAATTGCGGTGCTCTAAAGTTCTTCTTAAATTGATTAAAAGTCTTAACCCATTATGCCTTAATCTCTCCCCAAAGTTGAAATGAATGAAAAAATATTATATTAAGTTTAAAACAAATAAATTAATAAATCCCATTTAAAATGTCCAACATGTATAAAAAGCATGAACATAAATATGCAGACCAAAATCAAACTTGTTAAAAGAATAAATAATAGTTTTAGGATTAGAAAAGTGTTTTTAATCTGCTGTGCTTCACGGTTATATCAGAGCACTGTAAATATTGTAAGATTGTGTACTTGCTGGATAAAAATTTTTTGGCTTGCTAAATGTCAGACTCTGAGGGTGATGGCTGGTATTTAAAGAATATCAGCAGGAAGTTATTGGCACATTTTGGGGGAGGGGAGGATTATGTATCTGATCGGTGGGAGAGAAAGGGTATGTCCCTACATAGTGCACAGCACGGGAGATAAAACTATGCCTTTTGCACTAAGGTAATGCACTGAAAGTCAGACAAGGGATCGAAAGCACTGAATGTTGGACAGAGTCGTCATTGTACTGTGGTACAATGTGGTACTTGATATGGCTAAAATGACTTGGATGTCAAAGCTGTTATTTGTGCACTACACAGGGATTAGGGACCTGATGGGATGGAGGTACATCATCATATCAAAGTGCATTCAGGTTTGTTCATGTTACAGTCAACTGTCAAGTCACGTTCCATCTGAGCAAAATATTTTAATCGAGTATCGAGGCTTGTAATGTGAATGTAGCATCAGTTTAGTTAGTCACTTAAGCCCAGGGTAAAGACTGTACAGTAGGACGAGAGCTGAGGAACACTGAATTGCAATTCTCCACTCTAACAGGTGGCGAGCCACAGGTCCTGATTTATACAGGTGAAATATCATCTGGACTTAGACATACTGTGACCTGTCAGCTGTGATGTAGACTTAACAAAAACTTTACTATGTATTCCAGATTTTGCTCTGTTGCTCAAGCAATGGTCACTATGACATTGTCTACCCAAGGGCCTATCCAGTGGATGCAGCAATATGCCAGTGTGAGTTTTGTTTAAAAACCCATGAATTGCAATCACAGCCTGCAACTTGTGCTGCCGTGACAGGATTCTTATTGAGTTGCTATTTCTAATGTAAGTAAATTCTGTGGTCTGCCACGGTAAGTATGTTGTGTTGCCATTAAAGTGGAACAATGACAGACGAAGGGATGTCATGGACTTCCATGTGCTTTAATTTTGTCTGTTACAGCTCTGCTGTATGAACTGTTGTACACACGTGTGTTGGGCGTCGAAGAGGAAGATCTACACATGGCTCTGGAAGGGTTCAGAGGAGGAGGACGGCGCTACAGGAACAGTCTCTCTGTGTGCAGTGAGGATGCTGGTTATGATACCCCTGAGGACAGGGGTCTGAGGTCTGCACATATACAAACAAGAATTCAAGGCTATGTGATTCTGGTTAACAGAAGGTGCATTGATATATTAAGCCAGGTTCCCGGTACACTAGAATCTCTGGCTATTGCTCCTGGTGAAATACCTTGATTGTAATTCATGGCACAGTGATGATGATTGGTCATGTAATGTGGAAGGCAGTACACTGAAGGACTTCGGATTATGAGTAAACAAGTTGTGTAGTGAGAAAAGTACAGGACTTCTCAGGTTGTCTAATTGCTGTAGTGTGTACATGGCATTACCGTACTTTCATGTTTCCATTTGTAAAAACACTTGAGAATGGTCCCTATTTAGTCCACATCTGGTTGTTGTGGGTTTTTTTATTTTAATTAAGGGGGGTTTGTTTTGTTTGTTTGTTTATGTTCGTTTTCACATTTGCTTTTTGAGGGATGAGTGGGAGCTGGGTAGTCACAACCACTCTGAAGATAAAGCCAAATATGGAGCTGAAGACCAAAAGGTGATGTAAGATGCACAACATGAGGATGATGTGGTTCTGTCATTTATCCAACATTTTTCTGATGAATGTTTAATTTCCTTTAGGCTCCAGATGGACCAGTAAAGCTGGCTCTTCCCTACAAGGTATTAAAAGCCTTAGAACCTGAGATGTACCGCAATGTGGAGTTTGATGTCTGGCAGGATGGCCGCAAAGGTGAGTGTGTTGAATAAAGGCCGCACATTTGTTGTTATACTCATGATATGGCCTTATTGCTCAAAGTGTTTTTGATTTAAACCAGTATTTGAAAACAGTTTTCCACACGGCCAAATGCAAAACTACATTTTGGTAATCGTTTGCTCTTCTTGCGATGAAGCTATAATCAATGTCAGGTATCTGAAATTGCACAAGATTCCAATAATCCTTTTTCCTTATTTTTATTTATTTACATTTTTTTTCCTGACACTACTTGTGGACAACAGATTAAATTTACTTAGTTTGTGAAGTTACATGCTACAAATTATGCTCAGTCTCTTATAAATGTCAGCCTTTTTCTCTGCAGTGGCAATATGTCTCCCATGTGATAGAAATTCAGTGACTGTAAAATTTAAAGTGTTGCTGCTTTAAATGTCAAGAATTATTAAATCTTCCTCTTTTTTTGGCTTTCCAGAACTCCAGAAGACTGATTACATGGTGTTTGCTGGCAGGCAGTATTTCTTAGGAGACAAGTGTCAGGTAAAACAGTCTAAGCTATACATTGTCGTCATACAACATCTAGGATGCTTTTTGAAAACTAGACTCAACCTGGTGATTTGTGTTTTTTAATTAATTAATTAAAATTAAGTATATTGAATGGTTTCTTAAATTCTGGGCAGGTGCGTTTAGATCCTAAAGGGAAGTTCTACAATGCATTCATCCAGGAAGTAGGCACTCACCCGAGCGCTGTGACAGTGTTTATTGAAGAGCTGGGAGAAAAGTGAGTTCCAGAAATGTCACTACATGGTTGATGATGACATGGATTATGCAAATATGATTAGTCATTTTTAGTTCAGGGATTTAAAAAAAAAACAAACAAAAAAAAAAACACCCTGGTACTGGAGCAAGCCAGCCCTAAAAAGAAGTGTCCTGGACACTTAATATTTGAGGTCTTCCTAATTGCCTATTTAATCTATTAAACCCCTTAAATGTTCAGCCACTGTTAAAAGGACAATTTTTTTTCTTTAAAGATATGTAATATCATGATGATTCTAAAGTCAGTGAGCAATTGTGTTAAATAATTATGAACCATTATTGATGTTTTGTTTTTTTTTGGTTATAATTGAGAGCAGCCCTGCTAAGAGGCTTGTTTGTCTTTTTTATTATTGATTGTGATCATGTTTCATGTAGATTGGAATTTTATAGGGATTTATGCCTATACTCAATGCTGATTGGGTGCTTCACTGCAATCCACAAAACATTGTCCCTAGACTTCTACTTATTAATGAGATCACATTTGGTCCCTAGAACTAGGAATCATTGCCATATGAAAACAAATTCAGCTTACTGGGCTAGTAGCTAAATCAGGTGTGTAATGAGATATTATGCAGAATGTGTTCTCTCAATGTCTGACCCTCTTGATTTTAAGGTTTGATTTGTGTTCCAGGCACTTGGTGTCCTTAACAAATCTGAAACCAGTGAATCCTGTCCCAGCATGGAATATAACACCAAGCAGAAAGGGGAGCTCTTACAACCATGCTGACCATTACTCAGGAGAGCTAGGTAGCCTCTCCCATTTTATATGAAGAATATAATGTTATACAAAACAGGATTCTCCTTGAGGATACATTCATTGCCCAAAAAAATCTCACACCATTTTGTTGGACTGCTTTTAGCTTAAAAAAAATGTTCATAGCATTGTTTGCACCACTTTATGCAATATTCCAACATGAATTGCCCTTAGACGTTGCACTAGTTTTGGCTGAGACCTTGTATTGATGAGTGGAGGGAGACTCGCTCCCTATTGAGCCCAAATCAATATCACGATTACGATTAAGGAATGATTATTTTCTTTTTGTATTTTCGACTCTCATAGTTCAGTGACGAGTCTTGTACTGTAAGTACGCTCTAGTATTAAAGCTGGGATATTGTTTCTAATGTTGCTGGGAGCTTGTTCCTCTCGTATTTATTTGCTTTGGTTGCTGAAACTGTGTTTTCTCCAGCATATACCTTTTTACTTTTTGTTCAGTGTCATCTTAATTATAGTCAAAACACAGCATGTCCAAACCACTGATGCTGTTTCTTTGGTACGAGCTGCTCAAGTAGATTGGTCTGCTTCGAAGTTTAGGTTGCTTCCATGTGGCAGATAGGGGTAGAATCATGTGACTACAGCTTGGTATAGCGGTTTTAAAGGGGCAGAACATTAACACACAGTGGGGACATAACAGAATAATAATAATAATTCAAAAGTGGCTGAATAAATTGATAAATGATATAGATTATGTCAATTAGAAGTTCTGGATGTCGATTTCAATTACATTTCTATTAATTGTCCAACCCTACTGCAGGTGACATCACCACACCTCGTTTCACTATTGCATTTGAAAGAGCTCTACAGGAATGGGCTTTAGAGTTACTGGCCTACTGAGGCCCAATCACTTGAGGCTGTGGCCTAGATGTTGACACAAGGCTGCTGTGTACTTGTAAGGTGTTAACTTTGGTGCCAAAATGTTTGACATGATTTTGATGCCCATGTGTGAGGAAATGCAATCTCTTATAAGTGTGTTATGAAATTTGTAAGGTGTGTTAGCCCATTTCTATCCTTTTTTGGGTCAGTTTCTTAGACTGACTGATAATATAAGCAGGCTAATATGTGCATGTAGTTTGAGCATCCCATAATTAGATTGTCATCAGGACCAGTGTTCTTGTTTTTCCAGTCAACTTCATGCATATCGTTTGCTGCAGACCCAGATCTACGTGGCCGGCGAAGGTTCCTGAAGAAGGCCAGAGGTAAAGAAGTACTGATGGCAGTGTCATATGGCCGGCCTCAGCCTGGCCTACCCCCCCGCCTGCAGCCATGCCCAGGGAACCTAGGCCCTGTCCGTGCTCCAGCTCCTCCTCCAGCAGGGATTGCTTATGAGCACTACCGCTCACACCATGCCCCAAGACCGCCTCGTGGTTATGGACCACCCAGGTCAGACATTGTGGTCATGTCATTCTTGCTAGTGCATTGTACTTTTTGTTTTAGGTTGATAGTAAAACTGAAGATGCGCTTCTTGAATGTGGTAGTAATTGAGTAAAGTAGTAAACTCAGTGGACCTCCTCTTAGATGAACTGTATGTGAGCATATACAACCTGTATCTAGACAGTACAGCTGATGCAAGGTTTTTAATGTCTGCATTATTTTAATACGTTTTAATATTTTTTTAATTGTTACTAGACATAATTGGAAACTAAGAGGAGTCTATGTACTTTGGTATATTGGCAAACTGCAAGTAATATACAGTTTTGAGTGGTAACTGTTAGGTTGCATTCACACTGCAGCAAAGTGAAACGCTTTCTTCTCCATCTACTGGTCTCTTTAGTGCATGCCCCAAGAGTGTGCAGAGTTGTAGTCAAAATGTGTGAATGAGAGGCTGCTCCTGCCCCCCCAGCTTCTTCCTTCAGCCAATGTTTTTATCGCCCCTTATTATACAATATTTTTCTCATTGAGTTTATTTAACTTCCAGTGATTTCATATTTAAATATGAAGATGAACTTCCTGCTTCCAGACACCTTCCTCCCTGCTCAATTTGGATTTAATACATGTCTGTAATCGTACACAGATGTATAGAGGACAGGGAAGCCTGAAATTTTGATTATCAATTTTTTCTTCTTTGGGCACATTTCAAAATGGGATCCATATTTAAATTATACTCCTGCCCCTCATTTTCGAGTGTTATCTTGCTCCATTGAAAAAGCCTGATGCATTAGAATCCTGAAAAGGGCAGCGCTTCAGCGTTGCTTTTCTACTGGTCTGCAGTGTGATTTGATTGGAAACTGAGACATCGGGAAAAATAATAGTGATGATTTATGCTTGTTATGAAGTAAAGACACAATGCACTGAAACTACATGTAATGGTCATCATAGTTTTTAAAATAGAAAATGCAGACTTCTACATGCAGAGTTTTCTCTGGTCGTTGGTGCCACCATCTTGCTGGTCATTCACAAAGCATTCATAGCCCTTCGTTTGAAGTGTCCCCCTAAAAAATCTGTTTCAAGGGCTATATAGCCCACCCACACTTTCCCAACAAGAATTGAGACACCCCTGCCCCTAGAATTCAGTTTAGCTAGTGGCTTGTGTCATGATGCAGCCCTTTCCAGGCTGTGAAGCTTTGCCAGCGAAATTCTCCGTTTGAATAAAGTTTCTTTAATGCTTTCCTTCACTGGGCAAACCTCAGCTGTTTCCCCCCAGAATCACCTTCTTTTTAGGCCAGTCACAGTCATTACATTATTGACTTATCTAACAATATATTTCCCCAGTCAGTTTGGCTGACCTCTATAGCCCATTGTGTTTGTTTACATAAGAATGAACATAACCCGTATTTTAACTACTTGCTCTGTGAGGCCTACCTCTTGTGCACCGCTACCACTCCCAGATTCCTCTGCATGGGACTGCTGCAGGTCTCCATGTTAAAAATCCTTCATTTTGCTGCAGTGTGAATTTGTTGTTGGAGATTTAATTTGTCAGACATAGAGTGCATTTAATCCTCAGTGTAAGTTGTACAGCCCTGCTCTGTTGTTCAAGCTGTCCAATAACAGTGCTAGACACTGTTACAGTTGCCTTGGTGACAACTTAGTTACTTTTGCTCTCTTTGCATACTGGTGCCTTGTTTGTTTCCTTCCATCTCCATGCCTTCACTGTTTGGCTCAGAAGCTCTGCACGTTTCCTGAATAGACACCATCTCATTGGACCAGATGTGGCTTACTATCCCAGCCCTGGAAAACGCTGCTACCAGAGCTTTGACAATTATTGTTTCAAATCACGGTAAGAAGAGCTGTTAAGGCGTCTTTGGCCAAAACGTATGTGATATTAAGTTAAACATCTCCTTGGAATTTGACATTTGTTATATGCAATTTCTATTGTTTACCAAGAAACCACAGTAGAATTGAGGGGAGCCTAAATCCTAATCCGTAGTTTACTGAACAGCTGTGACCGTACATGAAAGTCTGCCACTTCTTAGACAACATTTTGATGTTATTCTATGAAGTATTCTGTAGCCAACTGCAAACGTGTTTGTTTTTGAATAGCAGAAGCAGGCGTCAATTGCACTCTGTGAATAAGGACTGTCAGTTCAGCTTCGTGCCCGACCCTGGAGAAGAAGCCCAAGATATGGAAGGGACTATGACCTTCTACGAAATGGAGGAAGCGGATGAAAGTTCTTTTTCCCCTATACAAGTTTGTTGCATACTTGGCAGTCAGCTCACTTTTCTCCTGAAACCATTTTAAAGGAATAACCCATTGTGTTTAAGCTTAATGTGTTTATCTGTAGCATGCAGTCAGTGACCAATTAAACAGGGTAATACTTATACGTATACTTTTATACTATATTAATAATAACTAACTAAAATAATTAACTATACTATAATTTTTTTTTTTTTGCTTGAATTTACATAACTACCTGATCATTTTAAAGGAACACTAGGAAAGATTTGTTTTGTGCTCCTGGGGCCCCCCATAATGTAATTTATTTTTTCAGCACTGTACTGAAATCAGGTGGCACAGCAGGTAGTGTTGCTGTCACACAGCTCCAGGTTCCTGGAGTTGTGGGTTCGAGTCCCGCTCCGGGTGAGTGTCTGTGAGGAGTTTGGTGTGTCCACGTGGGTTTCCTCCGGGTGCTCCTGTAATAGTGAGGGCAATAACCTTGAAGCTGTAATTTTAAATTTAAAAATATTGTTCATTTAAATACTATTTTTACATGTTTTTGCAAAGTACCAGAAAACACACAGAAATGAGTTTCCACATATGATATGAGACATTGTGTTGCAGATATCGGCACCTAACCTGTTAATACACTGAATGATCACCTAACTTTGTATCTACACTCATTGTCCATTTTTATCAGCTCCACTCTCCATACAGGAACACTTTATTTCTACAATTACAGACTGTAGTTCACCTGTTTCTCTGCATAATTTATTATCCCCATTTCTCCCTGCTCTTCAGTGGTCAGGTCCACCATAGAGCAGATATGGTTTGGGTGGTAGATCCTTCTTAGGACTGCATTGATACTGATGTTGTGGTGGTGATTTTGTGCTTGTATGAGTAGATTATACACAGCCAATTGTGTTGTGTTTTTATTTTTATTTTTTTAATAATTAAAAGCAATCATTCAGGTGTATTTTCTTTTTAATGCCTGTTTCTGCAGGGGCAAACAGTTGCTAGCACTATGGTACCTGGTGCAGCTTCTTACTGGGTCCCAAGAGGCCCCAGCCCTATTCCATCTGTCAAACAACCCATAACATCATCTGAGGAGGATCCTGATGAAAGGAGCACAGCTGCAGACCATGGTAGCATTCTCACCTATGTATATGTGCATATTTTATGCTGCAAAGCGGTAAACATGTTTACATATTATCATCTTCCACAGGAGACTACTCAGAGGAGTATATCTTTACAGCCTCTGGTTAGTGTGTATTAAAGCGGTCTCTTTGTGATATGACATATTGTTGTATATTACCTTATTTCTTTTAATGGGTTGTTTTTTTTGCTGGTTTGGTTTTCAGATGCGGGATTTCAGAGCCCGTCTGTTTATGCTGCCTCTGAGTCTACCACCAACCTGGTACTGTTCAATGTTTGCTTACAAATAATTCAGCCAAGCTCTGCTTTATCTATTCCCTCCCCCTTTCACCTTCGACTACAGTGTTTTTGTTGCTGACTTAACATATTACATGGCCATGAAATCTGTCACATATTTAAAAATACATAGTTGTTATGTAATCTGAGTTCTAAGTCTTACCAAGCTATTTCTTGTGTTTTAGACCATTCAAGAGGGAAGCTCTCGTGCTGGGTCACCACAAGAGGGTGTTGCTACCTACAGTTACTCACAACAGGCAAGCTCATTATAAGCTCTGTTTGCTAGAGTTGACTATGCTGCTGAAACGGATGGGGAAAATAAACCCTGACAATTAAAAATGGCTTACTGTGGTGCATTCTCTGCCGTTTGCTTAATATGCTCTTTGACAGTCTTTGATGTATACTGTGTTTCAGGTGGTGGTTAAATCTGCCGTTCTTTCTTCCTCTCAGCCTGTCAACTCTGCCCCAGCTGCCATCTTTACTTCCAACTCTTCTCCTTCCTCAGCCGAGAGCTCTCAAAGCCCTCCCAATCCCTTACAGCCTTCCAGCGTCACCCCTGGGCAGCCCCCACCTTTGCACACACTGGGCAGACCAGGTTTGTTCATTGCTTAGCTCACATTATGTCCCTTATTAAAATGCAGTAAAATACATTGCTTAATCAAATTCGGTAAGCTGTTTAACTGTTTCTGCTATTCTTATTATTAACAGTAGCATGATCGGTCAAGCATGCAGTAGTCTCCATAGATTAACTTGGTCATATAATGGGTTTTATAACGAGCATATTTACTTTCAGCATGGCATTTTCACAGTAAGTCACAAGTCAAATTCTACCCTTGTACAGCCCCTCTACTACAACAACTGCATTTACAGTTGCTCAAAGTGTAGATAGATATATTTCAAGATCTTTGGGTCACTGTTACATAGTTGAACTGAATATAGCACGAAAAGTAAGGAAATTTGTTTGGTAGATTATTTTTGTTGTAACAATGCTTCTTAGCAATAAATCTTATACCATTTGGAAAGACCATTTAATTTCCATTTTAAATGGTACCACATGTGTAAGGAATGTGCATTTGTGAGATGAGAAGTAGGGCTGAGTATGTGTGTTGCGAGCATTATCATCTTGGAGGATGGAGTTTGGTCCCAGACTGTGGAGATATGGGATTGCCACTGGTGGCAGAATTTCATCTCTATCTCTCTGCATTGAGATTGCCTTCAATGATGACAAGCCTCGTTTTTCCAGTGAGGGAGATGCCACCCCACACCATCACACAAAATAAGCTGTTTGACATTGGCAGAGAGGTCTACTGCTCATCCCACAAATGCATGTTCTGTACAAATGTGGCACCATTTAAAAGGGAAATTAACAGGCTTTCCAATGGTATAATATTTATTATCAAGAAACATTGTTACAACAGAAGTAATCTACCATTTTATAATTTAGCTTAATTTATTATAACAGGGTGCATGCATGTTCGGGTTTCCTCAATTACAGTGTCAGTGTTACTACAATTGCTTTTGAAAACAATAGATTCGACTTGACATGGTTCGTTTTTAACATTTGCTCCTGTTCTGTACTTCCTCTGCTCTTTAGTTGTTTCCATGCAGTATCCACAAGCATCTCCATGGTTTGTGAATGAGCTGGGGGAACCCGTGACTGTAGCACCACCTCCACCTTACTCCTATGATCCTAATGGCAATGATCTGCCTAGAGGTCAGAGCAGACCAGCAACAGGTTTTTCATACATTTGACGACACTTTCTATTGTTTTTGATAAAATGTGTTGCTTTGTTACCACAGATTGCAAGGTTCTCCAGTATTTTTTCAACCTGGGGGTGCAGGTAGGTAGTGATGTAATACTATTGCATAATAGAACAATGCATGATTGGTGATATTCAAATGAGTCAGTTATTGACTAAAACAACTCTGTCCAACATTTGAGAGATCTGTCGACTGCTTTTAAGATTAGCATACCATCCCAACAATTCATCTTACATTCATAGCTTCTGCAAAGCTGCATTTCTACCTCAGGCTCAAATAAACGTACGTTTTTTTTTTTTTTGTTTTTTTTAAGGGGTGCAAAACTTTAACCTTTTTGATTGCAACATAATATAACACTTTTCCACAAGTTAACAATTCCCCTGGGCCACAATGTTTGTGCTTTGGTCAAAATACCACAAGGATCTAACACCACATCATTAGGCTCCTCTCTAAACAGTTGTTTTTGAAGAGTTTGAGCACCTGTTCCTTTTAAATGATGAGCTACTTTTCACCCCTCATTTGAGAATGCAGTTTTTAGCCATTTTAGCTTGGTTCTCCAATCTGTTCGGCTCTGGTCTCCAATATTGCTGCTATTTTTTTTATGTGGTTTAACCTGGGTCTTTGTGCAATCACATAAATGTGGATCCACTGCTGTAATTGGAGATAAAGGGGCAAGTCTTCAGTTGACCCCTGAATGGGAACAGAACCAGAACAGATCTTTTAACCTTTAAATATATAATTTTCTTTTTCTTTTAATTAGGCATGCCACTAAAAACTCTTAAATGTCCCCTTTTTGAAGTGCGTGTGCAATATGTGTCAGATAGAAATGAGATCTTTTCTTCAGAGCATTTATCCCTTGGCATTTATTGATGTGCAGTGATTAATCTCTTTGGGTCATGTGCCTACAGACTTATCAGCAGAGTTACTGGAATTCCATGGTCCATATGCAGCAGGTGTATCAGCAGCCCGGAGCCAGTGGGGAACAGTTCCAGCCGTATCCACACCCTCCTGCCAGCCCAGATCATACTGTTCCACAACCTTACCCTGAGCCTGTCCGTTCCTGCCCCCACCCTCAGGGTGAACCGGCCAGCAACGGTCAGCGCCTCTCCATCACCTCTGCAAACTTCCATACTCTCAGCTGGCACTTCAGCTTTGAGCTTGTCACATAGTCTGCCCTTTTTATTCCCCCCTCCTCACAGTTTCTGCTTTTCACAGCTCTTCTCACCCTCACCTTCTGTCTCCCTTGCCTCTTTCCAGGCACCCCTCTGGCTATGGAACCTCACACTGCAGCAGTCCCTGGCACAGTGTTCTTCCCCTTGGTGCAGGAGCAGTGCAGCCAGCCCCCACTTCACCCCACCTACGAGCCCTACGTGCCTGTGCTCTCCACCACCTACCATTACCTCACGCCCTGGACCCCTGGGCCTCTCCCACATCCTCGATTCCACCACACCTCGTACTGCCCTTCATCCCACCCTCATGTTAACTACATCACCACCCCAACTCACCCCACTCACTTCGTGCCACCCAGTATGTAAGGAATCACAAGGGTCTGATCCTCAGATTTAGCACTACCTCACCAGCACAGTTCCTTTTTATTTATATTTTTTTATGGTGTTCACAGATTTGTTTTTGTATTTCTCACTGTTTGTATTGTTTTGTAATGCTACTGTATTATTGTTTGACATTTTCTTAATAAAGTTTCCAAATATGGTGCTTGTGTGTCACTATGTTGCATTTGTCGATTTGAAACAAGGCTATTTATACTGAATGGTCAAGGTTTAGGAACACTTACCTTGTTTCTACACACAACCTAAAATGTCCAGCTCACTGTGTCCCCTGATTATTTACAGGGGTAATTAAATAAAATTCATTAAGGTGAGTTTTCTCAAGCCAAGGTTTGCAAAATAATATAATGGATTGATCAGTGCCATATCCTGCATATTGAAGTAGCCTTGTAGTTATAGCAGCATTTTATGTGGTTAACAACAATGTTGTCATTTACGTTTCAACATATTTTTACATATTTATCCATTAACAGCAAGCTGAAGGACAGGGATTCATGTTCAGGGTTATGAGAATTTCATCCCGTAATCATTCCCTTATTAAAGTTTCTGGTTTTCCCTCACACCACACTGTCGTCCCTAAAGAGCTTTTTTCTTGTACCTTGGTAAATTTTTACTGCTGTCTGGAGCCCTGCTCTGTGTGTCACAAATTTGAGTCACAGCACTCATCATGATGCACAGATCTTGGCTGGGTAGCCTCACGTGTGATTATGCATAAACACGTTTGATTTAGTCTGTGTGTTTCCTGGAGTGCTAAACCTGAACTGTAAAGAATAGATGAGTCACTCCACTTAAAACAACCACTCTGTCAAAATTAAAAAGCTCTTAATAGTTTATCAGTTACAGCGCCTGTGTCCAGACCTAGATCATGGTCCACCTATTAGTGACCCCTGTACTAGAGGATGACCTACACACAGTGTAGCAACAGGTGAGCCATTCTCTAAGCTTTCTCAGACTTAACATCTACGAGGTGTACCAACATATTAGGTGTGTTTAACTGAGTGGACACGGTGCTTAAAACCTCCAGCAACCCTGCTGTGTCTAATCCACTTATCAGCACAGCAAACACTAACAAACCACAATTTCAGTGTCACTGCAGCACTGCAAATGATCCACCAGAGAAATACCTGTGCTGTGGGGGTCCTTAACATTTGAAGAGTAGGGTGAAATGGGGGAAACGTATGCAGAGAAACAGGTGGACTACATTTTGTAAAATGGATCCTGACAGTGCTATGCTATAAATAATGTTAAGCTTAAACATGTGCTGTAAGGTCAGTGGAGACACACGGCAGGCGTTTGTAATCTAGTGATTGTTCAGTGTAGTACTTACTGTACCACTAGGATCAATCATATATATTGCTGTGAAAGGTACATGTTTTAAACCCTGCATCACATGAAAATATCATTTCAAATATTTCAGCATTTTTGCAAAATAAATACCAACACTTTTAGTGTGTTACATGATATATTTGGATGTTCTGAAGCAGAATGTTGACAGCTTTGACCATTGTAAATTTTTTCAAAATTTTGACCAACAAACCTAAGGATATTTTCTAATAATGCTATCCATGCAAGTCCAACTACATATAGAAAAATAACTAATTTCCCTGTTTGTTTAATTTACATTGTCAGCTGTGACTGTCTGACCAGATAATATGCATTCTTTCATTCTTGTAATCTTATTTGAGCGATATAGAAATTCATACCAAAGCAGCTTTTCTGTAAATCAAGGTAAAAAACCCTCACATTGCGACATGTTCTAAGCGTAACAAAAACCTCTCATATCCCACGAAAAAATATAGAAAAATAATTTTATACAAAAAAAAATTATTTGTAAAGTTCCCCGTAAAAGAAGTTGAGAAAGATCAGTTTAACTTATTGACAATAATAATAATAATAATTCATTACTATTGAACCATAACAGGAAAAAAATGCTTCTGAAATTTTTTAAAATGCAACCTCCAAACAAAAATGAGAACAATAAATCAAATATTTGATTTAAAATTTCACGATTCTAAGAAATACACGTGTCACTTTTCTGGACCAAAAAATAAATAAAATAAAATAAGCGTAGCTCAGGACTTAGAAGATTTGAAGTCCATCCAAATGAGTAATCTTTGTTTGCATTGACACACCTGCTATGGTTCTGTCTGGAATTACAAAAGGCTCAGGTTTCAAAGTGTGATGAACACAATATAGTCACTGAACAGAAACACACTACATAATCCTTCATCTGAAACGTCCTCTTTAAACACTGCAATGACATCATGAAGTGCATGCATGTGGAGTTATTGTTCAAATGCATATATTTTCTGTGGCACTTGGCATGAAGTTTCAGTGCATCATTCACTTCGAACAGAAATTTGTCCTCCAACAGCAGGAGCCCTAAATAAGATGATCCTCGCGGGGTCATTTCAGTCTTTACCTTGATGGAAATGTTTGAAACATAACCATGAATTATTCTCAGAATATCAAGAGTGCCTTATGACTTTGAAGGATCAAATGTAATATGTTCTGCATAGGGGGCACTTTGGCACTTTTAGCAATGCTGCTACCTTCTTTGATACACTGCCAGATCAGCAAAATATATCCATACCTTTCTTTGTATCATTTAAGTAAATTTATCCAGTGTTTTTTTTTTTTCTGAGATGCTTAATGCCGGCTTGTGCTTTCAGACAAACCAGAGAAGCATTATCAAATAAAAAAGCATGTGGGTGATGTGTTGTTGACCGACAGTTGCACAGATTAACTATAACATTATGACCACCTCCTTGTTTCTACACTCACTGTCCATTCTCTCAGCTCTTCTGACCACACAGGAGGACTTTGTAGTTCTTCAATTACAGACTGAAGTCCGTCTGTTGCTTTGCATACTTTGTTTACTCTCACCCTGTTCTTCAATGTGTGTTAAAGTTTGTTGTGCTGTTACAAGTGGATCAGACACAGCAGGGCCGCTGGAGTTTTTAAACAATGTATCCACACACTGTCCATTCTAGTAGACACATCTACCTCATTGGTCCAGCTTGGAAAATCCAAAATGGTAGCTCATCTGTTGCTGTACAGTTTGTGTTGGTCGCCCTTTAATCCTTCATCAGTGAACACAGGATGCTTTTGGCTGGATATTTTTAGTTGGTGGACTATTCTCAGTCCAGCTAATGACTCTGAGGGTTTAAAAGACTCTCTAACTCAGCCCTAACTCTCTAACTCACCCCCATCACATCAATCACTGCCACCTTGAAAATCATTCCTGCACTGTGGTGGTCCTGCGGCAGTCCATTGAAGAACAGGGTGAAAGGGGGCAAATAAAGTATGCAGAGCAACTGATGAACTACAGTTTGTATCAAATCTGATCAGCGGAGCTGTGAGAATGGAGAGTGAGTCATACTTTTATGGTCCATCAGTGTATATGCAAAATCTGTTTCATATGCATCCTCTACTGAAAACATACTTTTAAAATATTGCTTAAAAGTGTAAGGTTAAATATATATAACCTTACACTTTCACGCAATATTTTAAACTCATCAATAATTTAAAAATGCCACATTTAAGTTTCTTCCCTGTAGAGGTTTTTTTTCATTTCATTTTCATTCAAGTGTTTAAACATTTTTTATGACCAAAAATAATGTAACTAATAATTGCGAGTCTATGCTGCAAAGAAAACTGATGACATTTGGTTTGTTGTGTAATGTTAAAAAATAAATAAATAAATAAATAATAATAATATTATTATTTAAAAAACAGTGGTGCATCTGAGATGCAAAAAACCTAAATGTTAACATTCCCAATTTTTTATACAGTATTTAAAGACTACTTATTTGCTAATTATTGTTTGCAGTAATAAAAGCATATTGAATATATTGTATTTGTGAATATTGTCCATTGCCAATATTGTTAGTACACAGTTGTTTTAGGCCAGAAACTGTCAGTTTGGGACTGCCTCAGCTGTCATGGCCTGCTCTTGGAGCCTAGAGCTGCGTTGTGACAGATTCTTCCTGCTCCCAAAAAGAAGTTCCCAAGCTGTCACAGGAACCAACCCAGCCCTGACAGATGTCCTCATTGGAGGACAAAAGGTGCGAGCTGGAGGCGGTCAGGCTGGAAGCACAGTGCAGAGGAGGCAGCGAAGAGTGGCCGGGAGGCCGTAGTAAGAGACTGTCCCTGCCATTCGCCTGCTGAGATGTGGATTGTGTTGTGTTTTGATCTTGCTCACTGGGTCCCACTACCAGTGCGTGCAGGTGCAGCTCGCTCCTTGTAGCACGGTCCTCTGGCCGAGCCTGTGGATCCTGCCATGAGGTCTGCGGCTGTAAAACTCTATCCGAGATGCTGTAGGCAGATTGCTGCTGTTGTGGAGGAGGCTGACTGTTGAGGCTCTGCGTGTGTCCATTCATGCGATGAAACAGCATGCCCAAGCGACGCAGCGAGTCTTTCTTAGAGCGTGAGAAGCACTGCAGCCGACTGCTTGTCCTTACAAACGAGGATGGTGACCACCTGCTCTTTCTCAAGCCGTTGCTCTTTGGTCTGTCGTCAGGTAACTCTTCCACACCCACCATGGAGCGGAAAAGGGCAGACACACCGTACTGTGCCTCACGGTTCCTCCTGTCCGCCTGGGCGAAGGAGACTGAGCTCCTGACTCTGGAAGACTCAGCCCTCTCTCCGCCTCTGATATCGGCGTGCCTTTTCTCCTCTTCCTGCTCAGCCACATCGTCCTGCTGCGTGGCCTCACTGCTGGATGAGTATGTGCGGCGTGGGGGCTTGCGGTTTCCTAGCAGGTCCAGGACCTCATAGCGAAAACTGGAGATATCCTGCTTCAGCTCCTTAATGGATGGCACAAAGAAATTGGGATATAATTAAGACATAGCAAAGCTTGTGTACAAAACTATTCAAAATGGTTCTGGAGGCAGCGCTGCCTTCGAGGCAGAACAAATATCACTGGTTACCCACCAAGAGGTGGGAATGAACTCGATTGGTTAACATGTATAAATCAAGTGTACAAAATATACTTCTTTAGAATCTGCCTGAGAGGCAGCCGATGATTAGAGCGATTTTGAACACAAGCCACAGCAAACCACATAAATCCACATCACTTGCAGTTGACGTCACTGTAAAGTAGCCAACATATTGGGGACCGACTCATTACTCAAACACACCACTCAAACCAAAACTGTGATGTTTCTTTCAATACTTTTAGTCATCATTTACACATTATTATTTTAGAAATATAAAAATGGATCCCATGGACATATTTAATCATATCAGGTGTTTAAGCAGAGGTATGTAACAGAGTATAACTGTCCTGTTCTCCTCATTACGCTACACACTATTTTCCTCTACCCCCCAAAGACACAAAGATGTAGTGGGCTTCGGTTCTTCTGAGTGCTGTGAGACTCTCTCCAGCACAGGAAAAGGAGCTGAGTATGAGATGAATGTATGCATCTTTCCCATCTGTTTATATTAGTGCTGCGCTCTGAAACCAGACAATCGGCCCCCGACACGGCACTCACACTAAAAAGATAACATAGCTGCAACCCATGGATTTGTCCATGAAATCTGGGTTGACCCTTGAAGGAGACATGTAGGCACAACAAAGAATGGCAAAAGCTATTATCACTAATTATCACTGTCTTTAGGTCATGTTTTGTTGCCAAAAAATAAAAACATTCCTCATGGGGATACAATAATTTTAAATCCCTGGAATCTACAGCTATGCTGATAACTGGAATAGATGAAGACTTTCCTTGGACACAAATAGGGATGAAATAGTCCATCTAAAACAGACAGCTGGACACAAGACTGACTCATAACAATACGAAATGTTCAAAAAGGATTTTTTTCTCCTTAAATCTTTGGACACAAGGCAGAAACAAACCCCACCAGTCCGTAGCAGGGCAGCTCTCTCACACACACCCAGTCACACTCTCTCTCTCTTTCTCTTAAACACTCAAAATCCTCCTACCAAAACATGTTTTTGAATTGAATGGTCCCTGAGCAAACCCATGCAGACACAAAAAGAACACACTCCACTCCTCAGACAGTACCCCAAAGCAAAGATCAAATCCAGGACCTGAGACCCTAGAGCTGTGTGTCAGCAACACTCCCTGCAGCACCAGCAGGCTGCTCCAATTCACTTTACTATTGGAAATGCATCCAGGGAAAACACACATGCCAGCATTCTGTTGAGACAACTGGATAAACGAATGAACAGACGTGAAGTAGACAGACGATCTAGCTTGATACACCATATGGCCAAATGTTTGTGGGCACCTGCTCATCCAACATTTCTGAAATGAAAGGCATCATCAAGCAGCAAGTCTTTCTTTTCACTGCAGTAACAAATTCAACCAGACTGTCTCAGAACTAACAGATTTTGGAATATTTCTCGGAGTATTTGAATGGATTAAGGAAGTTGAACATTACTGAGATGAGGTACAGATGTTGGATGATTATTTTGGGATCACGAAAGTGAATTAAACTCATCTCAATGGTTTTGAAAGCTCCTCCTTCACTCCATACAGTATGTGTGGACTGTGGAGGTTACTCTTTTTATTTTTTTACCATAATTTAGTCATAACTGATCCCACAGGCTATCTAGCCTTGTGTTTCAGCTGTGATTTTCACTTGCCCTTGACCACTTTAACTGACCACTCAGAAGTGCATAGCATCTACATAACACAACCAGCCACTCAAAAGGTTGGGTTTTTCCAATTGGAACACACTTGTGCTTATGAACAAACACAATCGTGCATCCCACTGAACTGATTCCTTTGGTGATTTGCACTTTTTTTTTTTTGCAAGTTACAGACTCTCAACAATGTCATACAAATGAAAAGGCAAAAATGTCAAAGACCTGAAAATAGCGCAAGCATTTTTTTCAAAGTTTTGAACCTAATAATGACGTAAAATATGTTTTTTTTTTTTTTTATTTTAAGCTTTGCAAAGATTTTTTTTTTTTATTTCAGCTTACACTTACAAACTGCTTTGTCCAACATTCTTTGTGCCGTTGCTATGGAAATTACATTGCAATGCATTCTTGGCAAGTTCTGCTTCTGAAGTGAACATCACTACAATGGCGTCAGGGATTCCACAGAGGGGAAGTGGTGAGGTAAAGTGGGCGAGGGCATGAAAAACCAGAATGGAAAATCAGGACCAAGCTGGCGCCCCCTTCAGGGTGTGTTTCCGCCTTGCACCCTGTGATTCCAGGTAGGATCTGGACCCACCACGACCCTGAAGGGGATAAGCGATTATAGACAGTGAATGAGGGCCAATCTCCCTCTACTACACAATGCTGTGAGACCGGAAGGTTAAATGTGCTTAAATGTGCATGTGCTTTCTCCAGGCATATAAAACCACACATTCATTCATTCATTCATTCATTATTTGTAACTGCTTATCCAGTTCAGGGTCACAGTGGGTCCAGAGCCTACCTGGAATCATTGGGCACAAGGCAGGAATACACCCTGGAGGGGGCGCCAGTCCTTCACAGGGCAACACAGACTCACACACACATTCACTCACACACTCACACCTATGGACACTTTTGAGTCACCAATCCACCTCCCAACGTGTGTTTTTGAACTGTGGGAGGAAACCGGAGCACCCGGAGGAAACCCACGTGGACACGGGGAGAACACACCAACTCCTCACAGACAGTCACCCAGAGCGGGAAATGAACCCACAACTTCCAGGCCCCTGGAGCTGTGTGACTGCGACACTACCTGCTGCGCCACCGTGCCGCCCATGAAACCACACATCCAGTTAAAAAAATGCTAATTCATTGCACAGCTAAACATGCTTGGAGGAGAACCTTACTGCCTGTATTGGTGTGCCAGCAAATGTGTGCACATACTAGTTAGCATTACACTAATGACGCTTTTACACTACATGGTACATGCACTACATGATTCTACTCAATTCTGCTTGCCAGTTTGTTGCCACTACCACAAAGCAAAATGCAACTGGTGAGGTTACAAAGCACCCTCTCTGACAGGAACCGTGGGCATTGGGAACTACAACGATGGATGTAATATTAAATGCCTTTTATTCATCATGTTTTCCCATTTTTTAGGGGACTGAACACAGCTTAGATGCTCATCAGTTCAGACAGATCTGTGGTGTTATTTCAATCCTCTTTGCACTGTCCATCTCTCGCTGGATTATTTCGTCTTACACCAATCCAAGGAACGTTTGTACATCTTCAAAGGCTAATAATTGCTCTGCAAGGTTTACACGTCACATTTTAGTCCCCCACTCATCTCACTTGGAACCACAAGTGAGCAGGTATTAAAAAAATATACCTGCACCATGAACAGGCAACAATCTTCAGTAAAGTCAAGTCGTGTAGGTACTATACAGTGGAAAGCACCAAAGGTGTTTGAGAAGCAAGGCCAATTATATTCCCTTTGGCATACAGTCACATATTGTTGTCATTGTATTACCAGTATATTAGGATTTCTAGAAGCAATTGTGTTCATTGTTCCCCATGGAAAGTCATATTCATCCTTTAATACCTGGAAACAGCAGGTAAAAAACCCTGGGCTATTGCTTTTAAGATGGCAATAAGGAACAAACCTTGAAATTCTCCTCTGTCAGTCCCTCATCTGTTTTAGTCCTGCGGATCATGGCTGCCACATATCGCTTCACCAGATTTCTGATCACCTCCTGAAACAATCAACAACAAAATGAATTACTTCAATGGAATGCTGACCCAGAATATTACACTCTTAAAATAATCACGTTTAGCCCTCACAGATCTTTTCAGAGGACTCTCTAGACACCAAAGGAAGTGATATAATCTTCCTTACTGATGGTGGGCCGGAAGGATGTGGAGAGGATACTTAGTTGTGTATAAATACTATGAAAGTTTATTATGGAAGAAAACAAGTTTTGGGCATGTTTATGACATATGGGCTGACTGGAGGTAAAAAAAAAAATCTGGACTTAATACATTTACACTCATTTGCATATTCAATAAAGGACAAATCATTGGTAATTCTTCACAAGGCTTGTACCTGCTTTGGGACACATTAAAGCACTCACAGCATGCTAGAGTGTGGGGAATAATATCTGGCTGCACTGGAGAAGTGAGAAAGAGAAAAACAAACCTTGTGCTAAGCTTCTCAACAAATCAATGAGACAGTTCACACTTGAAATCATCCTTGGTTTCTGTGCCCTGATTTTTTTAGCTAAAGCCTTTAGGAGCATGGCAGGTTGTGCTCTTGTACATATGTAGATAATGAATTGTAACTAAGTGGGTAGAGGGCTTAGGCTTTTTTTGTGTGCATGTCTATCAGGCAAAAATATAACATCACAATATCTCAAGACGTTTTGCTGATATACTACACGCATCACTGCTTTTCTAAAAGAGTAGTGTACATACTGCACAGCAATAAATTATATTAAACTTATTTACTCTTCAATAATGATATATGCAGTTGCATAGTATTCTATATGTACTGATGAAATTCCACATATAAAAAAAGGATCTAATATAAGAACCTAATTTTGGATTATTGTAATTGATCATGATGTGCAGCTTATTGTGCAGCACATTACTGTCACTGTTCTATATTATCTGAATCCAAATATGCCCCTCCTGGCAAAGATAAACATTATCATCATCCATTTTTAATGCATGCGCTGAGAAGAATGCACACAGCATTTGAGAAATTGTCCTGCTAGATTTTATATAAATAAAAGAAAATAGTCCCAGTGCACTGGTCTTTTAGGTGATTTTTTTTTTCCTGTTCAGTGTCATCATAAACCATTGTCATCATCTTCTTTTGTGCTTAATCTATTTCAGGATTGCGGTGCATCATGAACCAGTATTTGTAAATTGCATTCATGAAAAATAACCAAATTGTAACAAAAATTAAACAGCATTTTTATGTAACTGAATAAATAACATAGAAATTCATATCTACTTGGTAAAATTTACCTTAAAAAAATGACAATCCTTCCAAAAAAGTATATGCCATATCTATTCTCTCTGTGTTTTTAAAGTCAAACAGTACTAAAACTGTCAACAAAGCAATGTCTGACATTTTCTGGGCTGACAGGAAACCTAAAATTAAATTAAAGGTATTGTGGCTGCTAAAAGAACAAGGTTTTTGGGGTCTGCAAACAGAGATAACTACATGCTTTCCATACAATTGATATATCTATAAATCAGTGAATAAATAATCAATTTATTTATATAGCACCTTTGAACCAAACCGAACAGTAGTTCTTAGGGCTTTATAGGTGACTGATATTAGGAGATTAAAGTGGATTTATATGCACAAACATCTGAAGAAGAATACAAAAAAGAGAGGTAGCTATATAGATAAAGATAATAAAAGATATATAATAAAACATATTTAAATAAACACAAAAAATGTGTAATAATATATATAAAAAACACTAGAACGTGTAATAACGAAATAATAAAAATAGATCACCAGTAAAATCTTAAAAACAAATATAATCAAATAAACAACAATGATGAAAGTGACATAAACTTGTTTAAATACTAAGACAAAATAAAATTAAAGAAACACTACATGAAATCTAGGCTGTTACGGTTCTGCCCTGTCCCGTGTGTTCCTGCTCTGTCTGTCTCCCTTGTTTACTGTCATGCTTTGTCTTGTTCTCCCCATGTGCTGTTTGTTTATGTCAACTATGTGCTTGTGATTCCTCATGTGATCTCCTGCCACACCTCCTTCTGTGTCATGTGACTCTTGTTCCCAGGTGTTTTGTATTCCGCTCTAGTTTATAAGCCCTGTCCCGAGTCTCAGTGTTTGCCCACCATTTTACACCTATCTCTCTAGGTCTAGGTCTAGGTCTAGGTCTTTAGCATTCTCTGTTTAAGTTTAGCTGTTATGTTCCTGGTTCTCTGTGTACGTCTCTCAGTTTAGCTTTAGCTCTCTCTGTTTAGTTTCAGGTTTAGCTGTTACTTTCCTGTCTCTCTGTCCAGGTCTCTGTGTTGAGTTTAGCTTTCTAGCTCTCTCTGTTTAGTTTAGATTTCTATGTCTCCTGGTTTAGGTTTTGTCTTATAATTCTGCGTTTTTGTTCAGGTCATGTTTGTTATGATGTTTCAAGTTCTTTTGAGTTTAGTTGTTTTTAGTTAATTTATTCTTTGTTTGTTTCCATTGTGTCATTTTCGTTTAATAAAAACCTACCCTGCATTTGCCTCTGTCTCCCTGGGCACTTAATGACACAAGCGAGATAGATATGTTTTTTTTATTATTAAATATGAAGCCAGAACTGGTGAAAGTACATAATTCAGCGTGAGCATACAATCTGAATTTACTTGTGTTGATATACACTGAATTATTTGCAAACTTTATCTCCTGTGAATTTGCTGGGTAAACATCTGAACGAATTGCCACATACTGCTAAGAATAATCTTTGATAAATAATATATTGAGGAAAATATTCAGAAGCATGAAGCATGAACTCACTTAATGCTCTTACAAAAATAGTGGATAATCCAGAAATATTATTGCAGTATACAGAATCAAACATTGCATGCTGGCAATAGATAGGCTTTAATATGATATTTGAACTCTTTGCAAATGGAGAATTTATACAGCTCTCTCTTTGAAAGCTTGGTATCACAAATCTTGGTATCAGGGTTTTACAAATACTTACAAGTCAGTAAAACAAGTAGAATTAAAACATTTATCTTGCCAGTTAAAGAACCACACTAAAACACAAACATTTTATTTCAAAATTTCATGGTTGATTTGGCCAAGAACATCTTGGTGTGCACAAATAGGTGATAGATAATAATGTTCAGATAAGATCCTACAGTCGCCTTCCAGAACCCGAATTTGTAATAGACACAAAGAGGCACAATATATGTACACAGAAGGATCACTAGATTAGGAACACCTACCTTGTATCTATGGACTCATTGTCCATTTAATCTGCTCCATTGACCATACAGGAGCACTTTGTACAGCACAGACTGTAGTCCACCTGTTTATCTGGATACTTCTTATCCCCCTTCCACCCTACTTTTCAATGGTCAGGACCGCCTCAGGACCACCACAGAGCAGATAAGATCTGGGTGGTGGATCTGTCACAGCACTGTAGTGACACTGATATGGTGGTCATGAGTTTTCAGCTGTTGTTGTGATTGCAGTTTACACTCCTCCCGATTCTCATGCCTAAAGTTTTAAAGTTAGCCATGGAAGACCTGAGCACAGCAATCAGCAAACAACAACCAGTTCACCTGGATGGAGTTTTTATTGTTGTTGGAGACTTTAACCACTTTAATTTATGGACTGTGTTGCCCAAATTCCACCAGAATTTAACCTGTCCTTCAAGAGGAGACAGGATACTAAATCATGTTTACACCAACATTGAGAATGCCTACAAGGCTGTCCCCTTCACCAACCTGGGACAGTCTGATCACCTTTCATTTTTCCTGCTCCCCAAGTATGTGCCATTCATCAGATGTGTGAAACCATCAACAAGGACTGTTAAAGTGTGGCCATAAAGTGCTGTCTCCTCTCTACATAATCAGTTTCAGGAACACTGATTGGAGTGTGTTCTCTTCTCAAGCCACTATGGACTCTCAAACACACTTGGATACATACACCTCAGCCATTATGAGCTACATTAACACATGTATTGACAATGTCACCTCTGTCAAACATATTAAAATCTTTCCTAATCAGAAGCCCTGGATGAATGCCGAAGTTCACCTAGAAGAGGAAGAAACACCTTTATTGATCCCCTTTTCTTCTCTGCATTTGACTTATCTTTGATAGTGAACTCAAATACACACACTAATGGCAGTGAACACACACACACACATAACCGGAGCAGGGGGGCAATCACATCGGTGGCCAGGGAGCATTTTGAGGGTTAAGTGCCTTGCTCAAGGGCATTTCAGCCATGAATAAATTTTTCCTTGCTTCTCCCGGGAATTGAACCGGTGACCCACCAGCCTCAAGTTCTCATCTTGGACTCCAAGGTGATGACAACCCCCCATTCACTTTCAGCACTAAGCAAAGTGAATGGACGAAAAGCTGCCAGCCCTGATGGCATCCGTGGGCGTGTCCTCAGAACGTGTGCTGGACAGTTAGCCCAGGTTTTTACTGACATCTTCACATCTTTCACTGGCCCAGGTGGTTAAGTCTCAAGAAACTCAGTCATGCAGGAGAGTAAACAGTCTGTTGAAACATATTTTTCATCGTTGAAGTTCTTAAAAATATTTTAGAACTCATCTCATTCCCGTGAACACAATGTTGTGTCTGGTCTCCTCTCGTTTGATGAGTGTCTGGTCACACCCCTAAATACAGGTGTATTTAGTATTTAATATCGGTGTATATTGCCATTTTATTGCCAATATATTTGTTATATATTAAAAATAATAAATAAATAAATAGTTGGAGCTGGTGCTTTTCATCATCCTCTTGACAATACCCCATAGAGTCTCTATGAGGTTTAGGTCAGGTGAGTTTGCTGGCCAATCAAGCTCAATGATACTGTGGTTATTAAACCAGGTATTGGTACTTTTCGAAAGTGGGGACATCTGTCAAGTCGGCAGTCTTCCCCATGATTGTGTAGTCTACTGAACCAGACTAAGGGACCATTATAAAGGCTTAGGACTTTGGATTTTTTTTTTTGTGAGGACTATATATATTAAATTTAGATGTGATAGAGTTTTATCCCCTGACCACCTTCCCTGTTCTTTCAAGGAGTTAATCTTTTATCCTATGGATAGCCCTAGACCAAATTTCATCAAACAAAATAGGTACTGTACTGTTCAAATCTACATGATGATGATAATGATGATGATGATGATTATATGTCATAATCATATTAACACAGGATATTATGTGCTTTTGTAATCTACTTTGCTCACACTAATGTCTTTTTACAATGGAGCCTAGTGGTTGATGAAGTAGCAGGTTGTTCATTTCCTTGTGGAGCATAACATTTATGTTTCCAGACATTTGGAGCCAGCTTTACAATGGTCATGTAAGGGAGAGAAACACATCTTTCAGATCCAAGTAAGGGATTTCATATTATGAATTACTTCTTAAATTTCAGGTAACCTAATATACATCTATACAGTCTCGATAGGCATAAGAACACATGAAAGTGTCATTTGTAGCATAAAACATTGTCAAGTGGGTGAAATGTCCACATTAAAATTGGCCAATATAATTATAGTTTGCAGCTAACTATTTTCATGTTTTGTACATTTGTGATAAAACCCATTAAGCAATTAAAATTCACCTGGCCAGTTCATCAGTCTGCATTAGAAAAAAATGAAAAATGGCTGGGCAGTGATGTATTAACATACATACTACATACAAGTGAACAGATTTATTCAGCAATCTATGACATACTCCTTATACTCCTTCAAAATACTCCTTAACTCCACAAAGTATACTCTATGGCCAAAAATATGTGAATATTCAAAGGTCACTTCCATATGTACTTGTTGAATAGTAGTGGTCTCCTGTGTCCACAAAAGTAGGATTCATCCTTCAGACTGCCAGATGGTGAAGCATGATTCATCACTCAAGAGAATGTGTTTGCAATGCTCCAGAATCTAATGTTGTTGTGCTTTACACCAGATAATGCTTGGCATTGTGCATGGTGGTCTTAGGCTTGTGTTCCGCTGCTTGGGCGCCATGGTCCCCATAGAAACCCGGTCAAAACCAGACAAACAGCTCCTGAGCTAATGTTGCCTTTAGATGCAGTTAATAACTCAGTACTAAGTGCTGCAACCAGGGACAGATTTGGACTAATTTTGTGTGGTAATGAAATTTGATTTATATAAGATTTGTGGCAATGGGACTCGGTCTGCACGGTCAAATCTGAGGTATTTAGGACATGGAAACAGACAAAGTCAAAGCATTGTCATTTTGTAAAATATTTTAGGAAACAAAAAACCTGTGAAACTTCTTAACCCAGAGACTTGTCACTCATTTATGAGAAAATAAAACTTGTGGAAATTGGTATTAAGTGTTTCTTAGTAGTTCTTTATCAATTTTATATTGTTCTTGTAAATTGATTTAGTTCATTTCCTTGTCATGTCAACAATAACAGGTTCTTTGTGCAATAACAAATTACGTTAGTATGCTTGGCATCACTGCAATCCATTATGTATCTGGAATAAAGAAGAGCTCCTTAATGTGTCCCCTATTAAGCTGCATAATACATAACTTGCATAATACATCAGAGCAGTAAAGATGGCATGATACCACTTTTTCTTCTCCAGTACTGATTTTAAAATCTTGAGTATCGAGGTCAGTACCAATCTGATGTTACCTCCAGCAAGATTTGAAGCTTTAAAAATATATATATTTAATTGTGTATATAAAAGCAGGCAACTACTCAAACAAACAACAGCCCCATATGAAGAAACACATAGCTACTGACACAATATCCCAAAATGTGTGTGTGTGTGTGTGTGTGTATGTGTGTGTGTGTGTGTGTAAAAGGACTGGATCACAGTCATTCGATTTTTCCCCACAGAAATGTAATCCAGTATTTTCTTCAGACTTTGGGTCAATAATGATAACCCCCTGAGTACCAGGGGTTATAATCACATTACAGTAGCTGAGGTAGTCTGGTTTCAGACAGAAGTAATGTGAGGATATCGTAATCAGATTTCCTGTCAGATATGTTCACATTAAAAAGCTGTCTGTCATGAGAGGATTATCCACTGAATACAGCAGAAAACATACTTCTTACAAATTAGGGTCTGAGCCTTGGCATATTAAGTAATACCCTGAACGTTCACGGGATTAGCAACACCTAACTTGTATCTACACACATTGTCCATTTGAATTAGCTCCACTGACCATACAGGAGCACTTTGTAGTTCTACAATTACAGACCTGTAACCCACGTTTTTCTCTGTCTACATGCTTTCATATCCCCATTCTACTCTGCTCATCAATGGTCAGGACCCCCACAGAGCAGGTCTAATTTTGGTGATGTATCATTCTCAGCGCTGCAGTGATACTGATAGTGTGATAGATGTGATAGTGTGTATTGTGCTGATACGAGTGGATCAGAAACAGCAGTGCTGCTACAGTGTTTAAACCCATTGATAAAGTAAAAATGAACTATAACTAACATATTTAAAGTTACAAATAAAAATTTACAAACACTGAAGAAAAGATGTCATATGACAACAGATGATAAACAAAATTTGTTTTGCTTAAATCCAGTGTGAATTTTCTTTAAATACAAAAAGATAGAATTATGGGTTATTAATATCGGCTACACCATGGTGCTAATTATCGGTTGTCGTGTCTGCCCATAAAATTCAATGTCTCTGCGTCTCTATTTCTAATCATTGAAGGGCAGGCTGAAATGGGGATAAGAAAGTATGCAAAAAAAAAACAAAAAACAGGTGGACTAAAAGTCTGTATTTCCAAAAATTTAAACATAGTAATAAGCTATAACAACATTTGTTTAGAACACTGCTCTTTTGCTCATGACAGATGAATGTTATGTAATGTAATGAATGTTGTGTATTTTTTTTCTCACCCTTCTCTCACCCTTGTTCATTCACTCATTTGGGTATCAGCTGTTGGAAAATATTAACACTAACATTCATAATGTAGCATTATTACAGAAACAACAAAATTACCTGATAGTGCTGGTTCTGAATGAGGTTGTCAGCATGTCGCTCCTGCGAAAAACATAACAGGGAGAGAGAGAGCGATGCAGTATTAATCAAAGTTGCCATCTGACAGTTTAATTCTATTCAAACAGTATGAATACACTGGTGTTTTCTGTTTCATTTAACAGCTGCAAGATACAGTTGAAAATAAAGTAATGTATATTACTGCTGAGTGGATGCAAAATGTTTAAATGTTTAACCAAGTCGCAAATTAAGTGCTGTTTGACCTATATTGAGGCTGGTTTACTAATCGCATTTATAATGGCAGTTACTTGCTTACCTAGTCCAATGTATAGAACCAAATGTGCAAAAACCAAGGGGGTATAATTTCTTCTCACTTTTAAACAGGTCGCTTTTTATGATGGCATACAGTCTTCTAAGCATTTCTGCCCAGTGGGAAATCCATTAAAAGAAAAGCTGAGATAGTTTTCATTGTTTGTCTTTATTTTTCACATATTTAAATGAACAATCTGTAGGGTATTTACTGTACTTAGTCATAAAATGTCCAGGGTGTGTGATCATAGATTAAGGAAACAATCAAAGCTAAAACTGCTGCCCCCCCAGCAGCCATTAAATGACAAAGTGAACAGAGTTAATATTATATTTTACCGGACCCAAAAAGCCCCATCGCCCTTCTAAAAATCTCCATCACCAGAGACAGAGTACAATGAGAGGAAATATAGGCCTTGTGTTTGAAAAGTGGAGGCAGTTTAGATGCAGGAAAACTACAGAACAGTCAGAGCTGACTAATTTCCTCCTGAACAGGTAACAGCAAATCATTTCTTTAAAAAAATATAGAAGTACAAATGCCCATGTATAGATTAAAAGGAGTAAAGGCCATAGGTTATTTGTTTTATATAAAGAAAGTGAGGCATAGCGAAGTTTGAAAGGTTCAGGAATGTGTTTTGTGTGGTTTATATGAAGAAGGGGAATAACAACATAATTGAAAGGTGAAAATACCATTGTTTGTTTGTTTTAAAGAAATAGATGCAAATTTGTGTGTGTGTGTGTTTTAAACAAATCGAGTAAGAATTGTGTTCGAAAAGCCTTGCATATTCACTTATTTAAGGTAGAACGTGGAACTCAATCTTGGTAGAAGATCTTGGCAAATATAAGCAGTTCCCTAGTAGGTAGATGTTTTAGTGACATGATGTACACTTGGTTGTTTGTTTTCAATTGATAAAATGGGAAATAAGTAGTGTTTCAAAACGAGTTTTGTTTATAAATCCTAGCACTAGCTTTAGCTTCGCATAGCTGTTTAAACGCTTGGTGTCACTATTACAGATTGCTCCTTTAATCAACTTTGTCACTTTTAGCATAATGTAAGTTTAAATACTGCACATGCTGGCACAGCACAGTTTACACTGGCAGCAATTCCTTTCACAATACAGTTTGCAGAAGCAGGCAGCACAGTCAAATTTGCTACCCATTAACACTCAAGTGGAAATGCCCCTCAGCAACAATGAGGCATGCGAGAAAAAAGAAAAGGCACATTAATTTTATGTGCTGTTTTCAGATCCTGAAACAAACAAACAAAGAAGTATGACATGAACATTTTACTGTGCTATCCTTTACTATGTTAATGTTACCAAATATTTTGGATTCATCACTAGCTAGTTAATGTCAGCTATATTTTGCAGCAAGACATAGCACTGGCAAATTAGCTCAGAAATGTACCAAGCTAAATAAACACACTTGTCCAGATTAAGCCTATTTTCATTTTACACTTTATAACTTCAACAATGTTTGTTACAACAATGGGTTGTTAATGTGGTGACTATTTGCATAAGGTTTGCTGGAATCAGTAAAGGGTTAATTCTAATGTGATTAGTGGGGTCAAATGACACACACACACACACACACACACACACACACACACACACACACACACACACACACACACACACACACACACACACACACACACACACACACAGCTATAAATGACACAGTGCCTAAGCTACCTAGAGGAGTGCAAGCAGAAAATATTTCTCCTTATCAAACAGCAACATGGAGCTCCTCTGCTCAGTTTAAAAGTACCCCTCACATTTTACTCACTGCAATGCCAGTTCAGAATGCAAAAATAAACTCCAGCTGCCTTACGTAATGATTTCTGAACCCAAAACTGTGCGTTTCAGTGCGCTGTGTGTGTGGGAGAATGTGGGTGAGCGAGTTTGCAGGAAAGGGGCATATAAAAAAAAAAGAAAAAAAAAAAAGAAAAAAAAAAAAAGAAAGAAAAAAGCCTAGTGGAGCCCAGCTCGTAGAGCAGAGAAGTTCAACTGATGGGAAGACGTCAGGGGAATTGGCATGGTTGAAGAACCGTTGCCTAGCAACCGCCACTGGCCTACGGCAACTTGAGGCTGGACGAGCAACGTGCACTGTCTTCTAGCAAAAAACCAAAACCTGACTCTGTTTGCACAGAGAATGTATTCTTTGTTTTTGGCTTTTTCACAATCGTATTCAAATCATTTATTCACACTGGTTATTGTTTTCAAGGACTTATTATAAAGGGTTATCATCATACGCCAGCTGGAACAATAAGAGAAAAGCTGCAGACACTCTACACAAAGAAGGACAATACCATGCTTTAATGTTATCATTAGATAACAGAACAGGTCTTCCCTTGGAAGAGGTAGTGTTCTTTTCTACACTATGTAATGTGTGCACATGGGACACGCATGAACCACTGTTTGAGAAATGCACACTCAGTTTGTTCCCACCCTAAAAATTCACCCATTCAGGTTTAGTCCAAAATGTGCCATTTTTGTCACCAAACCCAGATGTCCTTGTTACTGAATCACTTCTAGCTCCGCAAGACTAATCCTTGGCCCACAGCGGGCCGAATTTGAGCCCGATTTGCTTGTACCAACAATCATAAAAATGTCTCCAGATTTTAGGCTAAGCGTAAAGTAGAGGTCTGCGTGGGTCTGATTTATTTAATCTGGCTCCCACCCGCTCCTGTTAGAGTTCACCCCACACCACACCGGCCCGCTCCCGCCAAAAATCTGTGCCTGCTCTCGCCTACATATTTAACAAAAAAAAAGAAAGAACCTTCTTAAATAATTTAGTACCGCTCCCCTAAAGGGACTGGGTGTTGGGGTGTCGTGCATACTCACACACATACAGAGGCTGCACAAATGCACACACACCTGTACCCACCACATACACACTGAAGAAACTGACTGACCCTCTACAAGCTCCACTATTTCTGCAGAACATTAATGCACAATTCATGTGGTGTCCACGTGATTGGTTGGTTCACAAATATTTAGAATGACCCAAATTCATTATTGATTATTTAGCTATATGTTTCATCTGTTTATTGTGCATGGTAATTATCAAGTGATTGTTATCTTTTTCGACAATAATATTGTTTTTATTAATTTGTGGGATTCTTCTACATGTTTATGTTGTCCTGTTCCTGCAGTCAGTGCACTAGTTAACCACTCTCTCCTGCACAGGACACGTAAATGTAGTCCCACGCTGCAAAATATTGTTATGGGACCAGCAGACCTCTAGCGTAAACAATTATCAATTCAGATGTTTCCGTAGTGTAGGGAGTCATAAATCCAATCTTTACTCCTCCGATATTCTCAAAGTGCAGTCAGTGAATCTTAAGTATAAAACGTTTAATATTTACGACTCAGAGTCTCACACCTGTAGTGTGGGGTGCACACCGATTCTCAGGTGTGAAACACAATGTTAATGTCATGCCTGAAAGACTGTAACCCAGGGTTATTCAACCTTTTTTGACAACCTGCGCTGCCTTGTTTTTACATCTCCTTCCCTGTTTACAAAATAAAATAAACATGCTTGAAAATTCAAGCTCTAAAGCCTGCGTGCCCAGATGAGCCTGGTCTGTGCAGACAGCAGGCCACTGTTAGTGCTGTCACCTACAACTAACCCATAGCAAAGACTCAGCCCATTTCCACCAACATGAAACCAGTTCTGTTCCTGCATCAGATAAGTTAGTTCCCAGCTGGAACCAAAAATAGTAGGTTCTCCAGAGTGAACAGTGATGGTGTCCATGGGTGTGATGAGCTCAAGAAGCTCAAGAAAAAAGCACAGAGCCTCAAATAAAGCATTATGTTGCAGTGCAGTTGGAAGGGCCACATACATCACATTATATTATCCTCTGTGTTCTGGGTACTCAAGTAAAATCAGCTTGGCACTACCCTTTAGCTTTACCACTAGTGAAATCTTGGATCTTTTTTAGTCTCTGCTCACATCTGGTATGAAGCGTGCCGAGTAGGTACTAAATGTGACATGTAAACTTTGTTGAACACTGATTGGCCTGAGAGACTTGTCAATCATCTCTAAATGCATACCTCCAGCACAAAGTAGCAAAGTTACAACAGAGGTCACATTTGTATTTATCTGACTCACAACAGCAGATTGCAGCATGCCATGGTGTTTGAAGAGGTTCAAACTCTCCTTGGATCTGTGGCTGATGAAAAACTGGACATGAAACAAGGAAAACCCGGGGAATCTGTGAGAACTGGGCCACGGAGCTTTGTTCAGTCCAAAAAAACTAAAAACAACAGGTGAATTCACAACGAGTAAACAGCGTCTAACGTTACCGGTGTTGTTGTGGTTTTCAAAGCCTGCGGTTCTGTTAGAGACAGGGTTTTGCATCGTCACCACGTACATTTTTTTTTGAGGGAACGATCAAATCTCTGAAAAATGTCATGATGTGTGATGTTTTCAAAATCTGTTAGGATTTTAAAAATTCTGTAGTGTGGGCCACACATACTATATGTCCATGCAAAAAATCTAAATAAATATTTACACAGTCCTCATACTGTATTAGCCAAGACATATTTACTTGGCTAATACAGACATATTACTATCTTGAAATGACAGAGGCTCTGTTCTCCTTCGCACATGTCAGTTCAGGTAAAAATACTACATGGTGTTGTGTAAAACTACAAAGCTATGTAGGTAAAATGTAACAAAAACAAAGCTCATTCAAAGAAGTCTGTACCGTAAATTCCTTGAGGTTCTCGTGTTTGTGCTGCTCCTCTGGCTTGGGCTGGCCATGGCCACAGAGGCGGCTGTGCAACCACACACACAGATACCACACAGACTTTGGGCTGGGTACAATGTTGAAGGGTGGGGGAAGCGTCCCTCCTTCATCAAAGTAGCTCATCCACAGTTTTGTGCGGGCAAACTTCCACTCTATGTCAGCATGGTCCTGCATGGGGGTAGAGAAGAACAGATTTCAGAGCTGGACAATGGACAGCATCCAATGCTGCTAGCCACTCGAGAGGATTTTGACTGGCTATTGTCAGTCCACTCTTGTGTTAGAGCTAAACCTATTTAGTCCTTGATGGGATAATTTATGCATGACAATGCATGCATTTGTTTTTTAGCCAGCTAATGTAACAGTTCCCATTTGTGACACATTAAAGGGTGAGATAGACTATCTAACTCGTGCTTACATAAGCCCTCCCAAAACACTCTCCAGCAGAGGATAGATCTTAGCCTGATTAACTGTTCAGACTGCCTAGTCAAGCCCAGGGACTGACAGAAAACATGCAAAACACCTTACAGTGATTCACAACAATCATGAGGACCTTTTAATAGGCTTTCTGAGTCATAGCATGAACTATTTATAATACAGGTTAAAACTAACATGTAGTTATATTTAATCTGAATATAAAGGCAGTCCTTGTGTTTTACATAAGTGAATTCAGAAACAAAAAAGGAAGTAAATATTGAGAATAAAATCCATTTTTTGAAGATAGTTTAAATAAGGATGTAATTTATTTCATATTTGACATTTGAAGAGCTGTAAGATATTAAAATGATTAAATACATTTTATTTGTAGAGCACTTTTTAAAACTGGTCTCTTAAAGCAGCTTTTACGGAACTCCACGTCCTGGAATTGCAGATATGACAGAGGCAAGGAACGACTCCCCCAGAGCATGAGGAGGAAACTTGAGAGAAACCAAGACGCAAAAGAGAGCAATAAGTGTACTGTAGTCTAACATATGCTGTTATGACTATATTAGTAGCTGTTTAGAATATATTATACAACATACATTAACAAATATCCATATTGGCCTCCCTGGTATAAAGACCTTTTGTGCATACTAATGCCATGAGGTCTATGTGGACTTTCTACACTACAGCTGTACACATTAAACACCTCCACTGCATCAACAGCTGTAAATTTATGTTATGCTCCCTGGTGACCAAAACCATATTTTATGCACCACAACAGTACAGACTACACACCTGAACTATATTAATGACTCTAAATTCACACAGGCCTCCCTGGTGACTAAGGCCGTACCTGGCCCCATCGGCACCATTAGTGCATGCTCAGTGGCTCAGTACCACCAGGTCCATCTGGAATTTATGTGTTATATCATATATACTACATATATGCTAAAATTTGCCACCGTGCTGCACTTGCCCTATCAATTATTCCCTAATCCACAAAATCCATAATGGCCTCCCCGGTGACCAAGGCTGTACTTAGCCCCACTTGCACGGTTTATAGTGTGAGGTACGTGAATACCGGGCATTTCTAATTAGAGCAAAGGCCCAGTCTCATCACATAGTTGGTGACCATGAAGGTGACACCCTCCGGCTCCAAGCAAGAAACCCAAATCTTGAGGCTTGGTCTGAAGAGTGGGTTGGGCATGGTGCTGCCCACTAGTCAAAAATGGCTGGATATCATGATGGGTGGACAGGAGCACCCAGTCCAGACAATTTATATATATATAGTGTCACATCAGACTGAATGGGCAGTTTTTCAGCTTGGCAAAGAAACAGATTATATCTGTTTAACATTCTTAGTTCTGATATTTGTTCACAGGTGACAGGGTATAATTAGAGTCAGGGCTGTAGTTCTGGCAAGACCAATTAGAGCAGCATAACTAAAAAGAGACATGAGAGGCTCCCTTAGATATCAGTGCCCCTCCATCCAACTCCATCAACAAACCTGAGTAAATGCATGAGAACATAAGCTGACAGCACACATATAGCAGCTGACTGACAGAGGGACTAATTCAATTTGTCAAGCAGGGTCGTTGCAGACGGACGAAAGGACGGATGAGATCATTTTTCGTTTCATTTCATTTGTTTCACTGGATGCCCGTTTCCTCTGGGAGGGTAGACGGCTGCCCTCACCATCCCAAACGTAGACATGCCCCTTGGTTGGCCAGAAAAACAGTGTGATCAAATGCAGCACTAAGATCAAGTAAAACCAATAAAGAATCAAAGCAGCCTTGGACAGAGGATAATAAGCCATTTACTATTATAACTAGTGCTGTTTCTTTACTATAATTAAGTCCTGATTGAAGTTCAGCAAATACTGATGCTAGTACAAGCTTAGTCACTAAACCACAGCTTTCTTTAAAATCATCGGTATGAAATGAAGAGTTAAAATAGGTAAGATATGACCTAAGATATGAATACAAATAAGTAAAATGCAATAAAAATTATTCATTTTTGATTGGCTCATTCTTTTGAAATGGTATTTAACTCTTCAGAGTAACAGAGGCATGTTTACCACTGCATTACATCATCTTTCCTTTTAATTACACTGTTTGATCATTTGGGCACTCAAGGGTACTGTTTTGCAAGTGGACTTTTTGCCCATTCTTGCTTGATTTAAGACTTTAGCTGCTCAACAGTCAACAGTCATCGCTATCTGATTCTCTGATGTGTCGTACATTTTAAAAAAGAGACGGATCTGGACTGCAGGCAGGTCAGTCAAGCACATGCACTCTATGTCCATGAAGCCATGCTGTTGTAGCATGAGCAGAATATAGCCTGGCATTGTCTAGCTAAAATGCCATTAGATTGCCTGTGAAAAGATATTGACATAATGTTAGCTTATGCCTTTCTCACATCTAAAAATATGCTTCCTCGTCAGTGGTAGCTTTTCACATAGGCAAGTCAGTCATGCCATGGGCACTGATGCACATTCAACATTATTTCTATTTTAAAAAATACACTCAAGTTGGTGAGCCAGAACATTAAAACTATTTAATTGCATTTATTTTGCGCGAGGTAGCCTACATGTTAGCTTTAGCTGTGCAGCTTTGCCATCTATCTTCCCCAATCTCAGGGCTGTACTGCCAGAGTCAAGAAACAGCTAGCTTTCCCTAAGGCACTTTTACCTGCTAGCAGGAAGTTTAATATCTAAACACATCTGAGAATATTTCCAAATTAAAAACAAGACATTTTAAAGTAAAGGACTTAAAGTATTCTGACATGTTTTAATATGAAAAACATATTAATAGTTAACATATTAATAGAAAAACTCAAATAACACAATCAATATTTGAAGTAAATTTAATCTGTGAAATCCTTCATGAAGAAATAAATAGAAAGCCAAAATTGGGACCTCTGTAATTTCATAGAAACAAAACTGAACTAAAGATTTTTTTAAAGATTTTGAAGCAACTTTTTAAAATGTTAAATGTGTATTAAAGTACTGTGAATATTATAGATAACATATACATAGCACATTATAGATAATTATATAATTTTCAAACTTACAGCAATAAGCTGGTATGAGTTGTTCATCATAGCAATGAGCATGTTGAGAAGCACCACCAGAGAGATGACGTTGTACGTGCCGAACATGGTTGCACCCACAAACTCTGTGAACTCGTGCCGAGCCTTCACATTGGTCACATAAAGGTTGAGCAGACCAAACACAGACCAGAAGAGAGACTGGAGGGTTTCGAATAACCTGATGCAAAATGAGAGAAAGAAAAAGAGGGAGGAAAGAGACAGAAAAACGGTAATTGTCATTAGTCCTCATTTTCCAATTAAAAATAATTAAAACACAGAGGTTTAACACTGTACCCTTCGCATAGAATATACAGAAATATGCTGAGTGCACAAGTCATAGCTCTGTATGAGACAGATGAGACGTGTCCTTTCAATTCAATTATTAAATACCGGAGGCACTATTCACGTTCTCTCTTTTCTGAAGATACACTTACATGCGCACACTCTCTTTCTGATGACTCCTCCTTTGAAAAAAAGGCCTAAAACGCCACTGATAGAAATACTGCGGTGCATAGAAAATCCATATATCATTTAGATTCTCTCCTTTACAGTCTGAGGAGATATTTAATTCAGATGAAATTTCGGGGCATCCTTGCAGAGTTACACTAGTCAATATTGTCCTTTAAAATGTTGTGTTTTTTCTGTAAACACAAAGACAGCAAAGTATAATTGCTTAGGGGAGAAAGAGGAGACAGAGAGAGTGAGAGAGATAGAGTGAAAGAGAGAGAGACTGTCAGGATTCACGGAGCGGACTGACGGAGGCGGACGCATTTGCTAAAACACGGTATTTTAATTATAATGAAAGAAATAACAAAACAACGACAGGAAACAGTAGTTACAACACAACACGAAATGAAACTAGACTAACACTTAGACAGACTAGACTGGGGAGCGAAACGACGATGAGAGAAACTACGGAGACAGACAGATAACATGACTGACATGACAAAAGAGAATGTGAATGAAATGAACGACAAACAGGACGTGAAACAAGAGGGCTTAAATACTCACACAAACGAGACACACCTGGACAGATAACAAGGAGGACGGGTTAACAGATGACAGACGAGGAGGCGGGACAAAGGCGGAGACTAGAACATAAACAAAACATAGCCATGTGCAAATAAAGCACATGGCGGGGACAACAGACATGACAGGACGAAGGCGTGACAGAGACATGATGCCTATCCACGACTCAGGGGCAAACAACAATATTTGTCCTCAACTAACACAACCTCATTATTCAATAAAGGCAGAAGAAAAGACAGGGAAGAGAAAGAATCCTGAATAAAATTTGAATAAAGAAAAAAAAAACTAAGAGGAAGTTTTCTACATTATTTTTGTTTTTGAGTAAATCAAATTTGCTTGCCTCCCAAGAAATGCCTCAATGCATTCTGCTTGCACTAAAATCTCCAATTTTGAGCATGCTGTTGTTGCAGTACCTAGAGGTGAATATTGTCATATAAAGAGGTGATGGATGAGGCACAATTTCAATAACACTACTGCTGCCTTTTTGAATCAAACCATTCTAAATGACTCTTCTTGATACAAGACATGAAACAAAAGGAACATTTTGTTTTACAACTCACTTACTATTACATTGCAAACAAAGTCATGCAGACATAAAAACAAACATTAAAAATATAGATTAAGCTAGTGCTGTTTTTGTTGCTGATTTTCAGTGGCGGACAAATGTACTTGAGTTAAAGTACAGATACTCAGTGTAAAACGTTAGTCCAGTAAAAGTAGAAGTCCTCGATTTAGACCTCCACTTGAGTAAAAGTACAAAATTATTTTCCTTCAAATGTACGTAAGCATCGAAAATAAATGTACCATAATTTATCATGGTTCTAATGTGATATTATAATTTTTGTAACAAGACTTGTGCTTGATCAACATATTGTATGTGAAAAGACTCTAGTGTCACTTTTGGTTCCCCGGTCTTTAGGATGGAATGTCATTAATCTGTTTGACACTGATGAACACAACAGAAATAGCCAATGATTTATTACAATGAATGTTAGATCAACTGTCACATACACAGAAGGTGTTTACCCTCCAAACCAACAGAGGTCGCTGTCACACGAGTATTAAACCCAATATATGATTCTGCATTGAACCTATGCCATAGGTCACTAATCAAACTGAACCCAAAGCTCTAGCCTGACTCGCACATCTCCAGAAATATAACTAACTACGCGTCCATTGATTCAGACCACAATGACTGTGATTGGTCCGTAGTCAGATAAACATGGATCAAGTTGAACTGAGGAAGTCCAAAAATATGAACTCCTCCACACTACGGAGACTGCAGACAGCAGCTAATTTACTGCCAGAGATTTCCTCAGACATTGGTTTGGACGTGACAGAATAAATAAAAAAGTTTAAACAAAGGAAAAAACAGGGACATTGCAGAAAATACAAAAAATGCAACGAGGAGTGGGAACACATGGGAAAAACGTGCCTATCCTCCTCCAAAATTGCTGTTTCTACATTGCTGAGCTGAGATTAGCATTGACAGAGGTTATTTTCTCCCTATTACAGCTCAGTGAAGCATCACAATTTTGAAGCTGTAATTTTAGGATAGAAAAATATTACAAACCGTTCTTTTAAGCTCTCTGTTTTATCTTTATAGTTGGAAAGTAGACCTATTTTTTTTTTAGCTATTTGTGCAATTATGAGCTATCTGTTTCTTAAATATGTTTTACCAGATTCTCGGTTTTGTTTTGGACTTGTTCAGCTCACTGTACTGATTTTCATGTACCTCGCTTTAAGTATTGTGTTAAATTACACTGTAAATTGTTAAAAACTGTTAAATAAACCTGCAAATGATTATCACAACTGGAGTGATTAATGACATCAACAGGTCCGTAAACCATGTAATACACATTTAACCTCCTTAATCCTAAGGATCCACACAGATTACATTCATAACTGCAGAGTGTGAAAATATGAAGGATAAAAAGCACTGTTCAGTGGAAGCTGTGATAAATAACAATAATTTCAGCAATAGCTGTTTGCTTAATGGAAACATAGGGCACTACTTGCAAAATAATAATTTCAATAATAACAAACATAACATTAATCTACGATTAAGTTGTACATGCTTGTGCATTAAATATAACAGCGTTAGGTGATTTTATCTTCACCTCAAAATGAAACGAATTTGCTAAATCACGAAAACAAAAACAAACAAAAAAAAACATTCATTACAAACCCCATTTACGCCAAAGTTGGGACACTTTCCAAAAACGCAATAAAAATTAAATGAAATGAAAAACTAATTTGACAAATGTGGGAAACAATAAAATGTTTGTGACCTCAGGTGGTATTGCCTGATAACACATGGAAATGGGAGTACCTTGGAAAATCATTGTCACTTAACACAGCCTGCTGCTGCATCAAGAAATGCACCCTGAAACTGCATTGTGCAAAGGGGGAGCTATATATTAATTTTTTGCAGAAACACCGCTAAGTTCTCTCAGCCTGCAGTCATCTGGGATGGTATGAGACAGTGAAACAGAGAGTGTTCTGTGGTCAGATGAGTCCATATTTTATCTTGTTGGATGTCAGATTATACGTGCCAAAGCTGATAAAAAAACCATCCAGACTGTTACCAATGGAAATTGCAAAAACCAAAAACCAGTGTCTGTGATGGCATGGGGTCATCAGTGTCCATGGCATGGGTGATTTATGAAGGTACCCCCTGATGTGAAGGCTTATATTGGTATTTTACAGAGATGTATGTTGCTGTCAAGATGTCTTTCCCCAGGAACACTATTTCAGAAAGACAATGCCAGGCTTCATTCTGCACAAGTTACAACAGCATGTCTTCACAGACATAAAGTGGGTGTGCTCGACTGGCCTATTCAAGGTGTATAGCGCATCATGAAGAGGAGAATGAGACAACAGCAAAAGCAGATTGTTGAGCAGCTCAGGTCTTGAGCAATTAGTTGCAGTTTTTTAGGTTTTATTGCAGTTTTAGATGTGTCCCAAATTTTCTGTAAAAGGGGTCTGCACTATAAAATCCTCCTGGCTTCAATCTTGTGCAGGCATCAAAAACCATACGGCAGGAACCTTCAGTAATGGACCTATGGCAAGTGTAAAAATGTTTCAATGCTCTTTATAGTGGATAAATGCCTATGGGGCAAAATTGTTAATACCTATTCAAATGAATAGAGAAATGTGACTTTATATAAGTCTTGTTTATTTGTGGTTTGAAGTCATAGCACTTGTTTTGACAATTTGTAGTCTGTGCTCTGCCTTATGAAGCAGGAATTACCTAGATTGCATTAGGGCTGGACAATAATTTAATATCAATAAGTATCGCAATATTAAATGTTTCAGTAGCAGTGATATAATTTTTATACACATTTTCAATATTTCAGTATATATTATTTACAGCATCTGTCACTGATTTATGTTCATTACAAGGTGTTGCCCATTTCACTGCCCTCAATTTTAAAGTTAGTTTAAAAATATTAATTTTGACAAATCAAAGAGTTATTTGTTTGACTGTGATGTCATATTTCTTTCAGTTCTTGGCAGATTCTTCGTGGCTTTTTTATTGTTCGTATCAATATCGAGATTATATCCTATTGACTGAAATTAAGAAATATATTGTGATATAAATTTTCGCCATAGCTTCCAGCTCTAGTTTGCATGTCTGGGAGGAAAATGCACCATTTTACACTAAATGTATAGACAAAACTAGCACTATTTTGCACTTATTTACTTATTAGACTAAAGAAATGGGGAAAAAAGACTAGCCATGGACTAGTCTTTCTACTCAGACCATATGAACATATACAACATTAGCAAGTGCTTTCAACACAACAACAAGCAATGTGATACAACATAAAATGTTTATACAAAAGTAATGTACTCACCAAATTGCAGATTTTGAATTGTATACATTGTAATAAATTTTATTTTATTTAAAAATGACCTCTCCATGGCATTTTTAAGTACTCTTATTTCAATATTCAATGTTTCCACATAGCTCATAAAGCTTTACACCCCTCTACGGAACACTTAACATTGGTGCATAGTGACTTGAGGCTCACACACTGCTGCTCCAGAGTGATATTGGCAATGCTTATCTAAAGAGTTGTGTGCAACTCTGAAAACTGTATTGGCAAGCTGTAGCTTAAAGTAGTGAAGTCACTAATCAGAAAGAGTGCAATTTGTGGGACACACAATATAGTAACAGAATTGCACACAGTAATTAAGTGAATTAATGATGTGAAATTATTATGCAAATGAATATTAATCCTGTAACTTAAAAGCAAAGTCTAAAACTGTAGAGAACTGCAGTTCTGCTCTGCTTTTAAGGTGGAACAGTATGTCTAAGGAGAAAAACAACTGTTGTTTGTATGTGGCAATATATAAGTCTATATTTCCAAGCTAAGGAAAAGGAATAAAGCAATATAATTTCTTTTCATGATTTCCAACTTTTGGAGGGCTCTTTGTTGTTAAAGTGCCATGAGCAGAGAGAGAGAAAGCCTAGCATGTCTGACCTAGCCTTTTTTTTTTTTTTACCTGTTTACTGACACTGGGGCTTCATAAACATATTAGACCAGTTTCCAGTGCAGACTGGAGCACTTGCAAATTTTGAGGAAATATCTCTTGAATTTTATAAAAAGTGTTTTTATTACAACTGTATACGTTCCCTCTAATGGGTTTAAAATATCCTTAATGGTTCCACTGTTCCCAGATTTCACTCACGTGGAAAAGGCGTTGTTCTGCCTCTCACAGCGGATCCCTTTGCAGTGGTTGGGCTCATCTGCTGCCTCAGTCTCATAGTAAAAATAGAGCTGATTGAGGCCATTGGCAAAAGCAAGCAGGACCAAGCAGTAGATGAAGAGGAACTTAAGGATGTCCAGGAGCATGCGCCCCAATGAGATTTGCAGAGGGCCCAGGTGCGAGTTGGCTGTGAAGAGCGAGATGAGCCGCAGGGAACTGAAGATGTTTGCGATGGCAAACAGTGCCTCGGCAATCAGCGTTGGATGCCACATCTCCCACTCCTCACGAGGACGAGAGCTGTTGTACTGTATTAATGCCAAGAAGAGAGGAAAATGTGATTAAACGGCAGACAAAAATGATCTGAAAATTGTGTGTGGTAAAGAAGCTTACTTTAAAATAGGCCACCATTTTGAGGGATATAGTGGCTAGGTAAAGAGAGTTCATAGCAAAGTCCATCAGGTTCCACCAGTCGTGTACATACTCAGTAAAGCCTCCGTCCCACATCTCTTTGATCTCAGCCCAAATGAAGCCTGCAAAGATCAGAACACAAAATTCACCATGTTAAGACATTAAGGCATATCAACATGAAAGAAAGGGATTAAAATTCAAGGATAATACTGAAGCCAATCTGCTTGAAGATAGGTCTCAGTAGACTGTGTCTACCGTCTCAAAGTTTTCTGATTCACCTGGCGTCCAGAAATAATAGGATTTTTAGATAAAATGCCTCAAGCCTACGCTTGAATCAACTTTGGCACCACCAAGAAACCTCAGTGAATCTCAGCACATTCAGGCTGGGCTTTGATTAAATCAATTCATTCTGATATAGAGCTTGAAATGTACATTTCTTTGCATTCATCTTTAAATTAATAAAAACCTTTCTCAATAATTAATGAGTGAGTATTTGTTCCATCAGAGTGATAAAGCTATAGCCATCTTATCGGCACATAAAGTCTGGCTTTATTGCTTGAGAACTGTGACGCTCCATCACTTGAAATGTAGTCAAATTAGCATCAAGCTGTTACTCACAGTTCTCTGTTCTGGATGACTAAAGGCACATGCAGACACACCAAAGCAAGAAATATGGACATGCTTACCAAGTACCCAAGGTAGGATCATCCACTCCACAATGGTGGGTGGTGGCCCTTGCACATGGAGGTCAGTTCGTACTATGTGCTGCGAGGCCAAGAGCAACAGGAAAAGGAAGGTCAGGTATGAGGCTGTGTGACAGATGAACTTGATAAAGGGTTTCTTGATGAAGAGGCCCAGCGTGCTTTTAGGGGCTAGCAAGTAAATGATGGAGAAGACGGGGAACATCAGGCCAATGATAAAGCAGGTGACCAACTTCACCACCCAGTGACGTCTTCTCCACCCGGGGAAACCATCATACCACAACGTGGCCAAGAGCTGTTGGCAGTTTGGTTGAGCCACAAACTGGAAAAAGAGAGAATGGGCAATTAATACTGCTAGAATTCAAATATGCACCTTTAAAACATACTGAAATATCTATTGTTATTAAATGCATAATTGTGTGTGTGTGTGGTGCCTTGTGTTTGACTGGTGTCAAGTCCAGGGTGTGTTTCCTGTCTTGCGCCCAGTAACCCAGAGTAGGCTCTGGACCCACTGTGATCCTAAATTTCATAAGAGGTTATTGACACTGAATAAATGAATAAATTAATAATTCTCTGCAATTAATCACAATTGTTTACTTCGTTCATATTCCATCCGAAAATATAAATTGTCCTATTCAAAAATACTAGAAAAGTGGACGAAAGAAAGATATAGACATATGAGTAGATAGAAATAAATAACCTTTATCCAAATTATGTTCAAGTCGTATTTGTTGGAACATAACATCTCCAAGACATGAAACAGTTCTTTACAGAGCCACACAGATGGGTACGGTGGCCCCCTGAGTCACATCACAACAACATTTACAAAGCTCAGAACACAACAGCATTAATAAGAACACAAATACATTGAAAAAAACCCCCGCTGTATTGGAGAATAGGTCACACTGGAAATGCCCACGGACACAAGGGGCACTGTATATGCTTTTTTGGAAATGTATTTGTGTTCTCCTTAATGCGGTTGTGTTCTGACCTTTTGTTTTCTTTGTAAATGTTGTTGTGATGTGACTCAGGGGGGCACCGTACCCACCATAGATAGGCCCTTTAAGAACACAAATCCCTTTTTCTTTACTTCAGATTTACTGCTGAAGATGGGTTTTTCAAACAAGTACCATGAAAATACACAGTAACATCAAACTTTCTTTTGTGAAATACTTCCCACACCAAACAACAAATTAGCCATTTAATATTTATTAGTTATTATATTTAGAGCTGTCCCAAATAGCATTATTGGAGCTTCTGACCTTCAGCTGTAATATTTGAGGGGTGTGACGGGTGGTAGTTGTCATTCAGAAAATCCGTGCCTGAGGCCCTCTTTAAAATCCAGAGGCTGTGCCCACACACTAGCCTCAATTTCCAACTTAAGAGCAGTGTATGCATGGGTTAACCACGGAAAGCTACATGTGCTGATTACATTTAAGGCTTGTTCGAGATGAATTCCACCTCAGCTTGGTGGTAAATGAGAGTAGCTGTTTGCACATTGGAGGGGAAGGGAGAAAATAGCAGTTGGAAAGTAGCCACCTGCACAGAACATGAGTCCTGCCAGATCTCAAAGCATATCATTAATATCATAATTAAAATAAAAAAAACTATAGAAGGATCTATTTGCATTTTGAGAAACAAACATTAAATATGACAACGAAACTTGTAACCAATGAGGATTAAACAAGTCATTGTGCCATCTCTGACTTGTGCAGCTTGTGGAGATCAACTGCAGCGCAAGATTATAACATGACATGCCGTTAGCGCAGACACAAGTGGGACAAAAAATCTTACTGGCATGCACCACACAGAGCCAGGAGGGATTTGTTTGCACAGTGCCAGGTTAAGTCACACAAGTCCATGGAGAAATCGAATGCTATATATTCTACTAGTGCAATGAAACAGAGGTGACTAAACACTACAGAAAGAAAAAGAAGCAAGAATACAGACAAGGAATAGATACAAACAACACGAGATCGGGCAGGAGTATACAGAAACTAAAGCTGAATGGAGATAAAAAGGGCCAAGTCACACTGAACAAGACACACGAAAATTCCAAAGACCCAGACAAAGGCAGAAACAGTACAAAGAGCAACAATAATACAAAGACCATGAACATCAAGAATACTCAGAACACAAGGAAAAACCCCAGGGAAGTCCCAGAAGATGCCGAAGAGATTATATGTCTCTACTGGCCTGGGAAAGCCTCGGTATCCCACCAGAAGAGCTGGAAGAGGAGGCTAGGGAGAGGGAGGTCTAGTATGTATCGACACTGCGAGGATGTCCATGAGGTCAGCAATGATAGCATGTTGTTTCAACCAGTCTAAACTCATATGGGCAAGAAATAGGCAAACTGAGAGTGGGCTGAGGGCTCAGAGTGGGCTGAAGTATTACAGGACACCATGGGGTTGACTGAGGGCAAGCCCTATAGTGTTATGCCCACTCTGGAGTACTCTTAAGTACACTGTGTGCATTTGGCTGCCGCGTCTCACCAGTGTGTGTGTGGATTGAGTGTTGAATGGAATGGTGTTCTGAGCAGTGTTGATTGTAAAGTATCCTTGGGTACCTAGAAAGACGCTATATAAGTATAATGATAAATAAAAAAAAAATAAAAATAAAATAAACCTGGACATTTTAAAATGGTGATTCATATCTCCCCTTGGGAAAGGCCTCTGGCAGTGACTGGGCTTTCGTTAGCCTCGAAATGTGGATGGTGTCTAGGGGCAAGCTACAAAAATGAGATAATGCTTCTGCTATTTTGCAGTCCTTACCTTATATCTTAGCACACAAGCTGTCTGAAGATTTCATGTTTGATAAAGAGTTTAGTGCTTGGGGAATTTAATTAGAAAAACATTTCTAAGGCCAAGATCCTGTACATCATAAAACTTAACTTGCATTCTGAGCAGTGCCATATCTTGTATTTTAAAGTAGCCTAGTAGTTATATGTTAGTTTTATGTAGTCAACTACATGTCAAGGTGGCATAGTGGTGCAGCAGGTAGTGTCGCATTCACATAGCTCCAGGGACCTTCCCGCTCTGGGTGACTGTCTGTGAGGAGTTGGTGTGTTCTTCCCGTGTCTGCGTGGGTTTCCTCCGGGTGCTCTGGTTTCCTCCCACCAGAGGCGATTGCTCTAAAACTGCAAGGGAAGCTCAGCTTCCCCTAAAATGTCAAAAAATAAATGATCAAATATATACTGTTGTGTGTACATGTCAGTGAATAAATATGCACTACAACATGCTCAACTTTTGTTCAGAATCAGGTTCTTATCGCTGGTAAAGACGTGGCTTTCCTCTCAATCATTCGCGCAGGTTCACAGTGACTTAAACAGTGTGGGCGCTGAGCGTCCACAGAGTTCAATAGCGAAGCAGCAAAGTGCACCAAAACGAGACGAGTCATTGGATAAATGCTGGGCTTTGTCCCGCCCATCGGACGCTTAGCGTCTCTGGGGGTCTATGGGGCAGTGGGCTGGCCTGGACGCTCAGCTTCTGCATGATGATTGGATGATCTGTCTGAGGCTGAATCCCTTTTTGATTGACAGCGAAATGAGGGAATCAGCGATCCTTGGGAGATCCGTGGGAGCATTAAATTTTATTCTGTTCTGAGTTGAACCGGAGACTTTCTTAATTCTCTCAGCGGCATTTTCTTTGTTAAAAACAACTAGCGACAAATCAAGCTTTTATTTCTAGTGGGGTTTTTTGTAGCTGCTTGTGTTTGGAGACTGACTTCTATTACTCTTTCTGACTTCTATTGCAGTTTCTGACCAGCGGGTGCTGCTGAGCCCCTCCACCATCACAAAGCACTCACAGGTGGACACACTTCACATGAGCCAATGCCGTTTAAGCAGCCTAGCTCTGCTGGCCATTGAGAGGACACTAGTCAAGTTCCTGGAAAAGACGCTTTGTTGGTACGTCAAGGTCACAGATCATTTTCTTGAAAAGGAACAGAGGGTAGAATTTACGTATAAATAAACCGACACATTTTATGATGCAGGCCGAAATTGAGCTTCCCCTCCTTGATAGACCAGCATCTGCCACTGCCTTCCATGGTCCAAAAACACGTTTGTAGGTGGATTGGCTACTTAAAAGTGTCCGTAGGTGTGAGTGAGAGTGGAGTGTATGTGTCCCCCTCCAGGTTGTGTTTCCACCTTGCGCCCAGTGATTCTGGGTAGGCTCTGGACCCACCGCAACCCTGAATTGGATAAGCCATTTCAGACAATGAATGAATGGTTATGTGAGTGTGAAGACACTGACTGCACAAGTAATGTCTTGTATACTATCATTTATGTGCCACAAAATACTAAATAACATACACAGTTGGAAATGGTTTTCTGCAGTGAGAAAGTAGTGTACCTCATATCTCTGAAGAAACCTCGAGTTGCATTTCATGTACTGTGTAAGCACCCATGTCACATCATATTGTGTATTGTGAGCAGATGATTCAGGAGCACTGACCAGACTTGACAGACGATTGTAACATGCAAATGAAGTTGTCATCCAAGCATAAGAAGTTTGAAATCACAAAGATTTTGTCCAGCTTAATTACAATAACATTTCATGGAAGGACACGCATTAACTCTTAGCTATTATGCACTGAATATGCCCTCATCTCTGCTGGTCTTTGCACATTCGTGTTTCATCAAGGTTATTCAATCTGTCACTCGGTCAGTCTAGGCAAAAACATCTTGAACAACATCAGGCAAAAAATACATGCAATCCCATTTTCAAATTTGATCAAAAACTTGGTATTAAAAATATGAGCCCAATTTAATTTCCTCACCACTTTTTCTGCTTCAAAATGTACATTAAAATCCAGATTACATTTTTATTTCCATGGTCAGTCATGGAAAGGCTTCTGCTCAGAATTTCCTCAACAACATGGCTAAGGATTTAACAGCAATGATTACTTTAATTCATTCATCCATTTAGAATCTGCAACAGCTTCATTCATTCAAACGTTACCTGGAATTACTGGGCACAAGTCAGGAACACACCCTATACAAAGCACTAGTCAATCCATTCCAATCCAGGCACTCACACACTCTTGAACAATTTCACACAGCCACATCCACCTACCCATGTTTCAAAATAGTTGACTCCTGGAGGAAACCCATGCAGACACAGGGAGAAAACACTGCACTGAGAGTGACCTGCAGCAGGGTTGGAACCCACAATCCCAGGATCCTGGAGCTACCTATTGTGCCACCACATTTTGTGTGTTGTGTTTACATTGATCATGGAAAAGAGCAGTAAATCCACTCATGATGCTCTGTTTATTCTTATGTAGAGTAAGAGCAGCAATGAAATAATGATCCCTGATTCATAAACTACTGGTTCTTTTAAAGTTGCTCTTTTCAATAAAGGGGTTGAATGACACAAACATCATATAATGAGGCATTACCTCTTTGAATAAACACATGTATCAGGAAATTATTTGAAAATCAAATCAGCTGGATGCCACTGAGTCATTTGTCTCCAAAAATAACATGACTTGGATGATAATTTCATTTATGAGAACCGGTTTGGTAAAATTAATTGCAATTCTCATCACTAATCTAACTCTTCTGTCCTGCTCTCAGTTTATTAACATCCCCAGTCTGATGAAATAGATAAAACTCTTCTGTAAGATCCTTTAAATGTTCTCCACAAGTCACGTGAGAGGACAGAGAGCATCAGAAGTGGATCTAATTCTCTACTTCACATTTTTCAGTGTAAACACAGCTGTAAACTCTTTAGCACTTTATTCCCTGAGGGCTTTTCCCTGGTGAGTTAATGGACAGGAAAGTGATGTGCAGTTGCAAGTCAACGAAATAAGGCTCATATTCAAAACCAAATTTGTGATCAATTGGTTGAAGGGCAGTATGAAGGCACAACATGTGGTGTCACAGTTACACAGCCCCAGTGTTCTGCGGTTGAGTTCAACCCTGTGTTTTTCCAAACCAAAAACACTCTTGGAAGGTTGACTGACTGTAAAATCGTGCAAGTGACTGAGTGAGTGTGTGATAGACTGGCCTGTTTATCAACTGATTGTAAATCTGTGGATGGTGTATGAACTGACAGCACCAGAGGGCTGCCACAAAGTTGTTTTTAAGAAACTGTCATAAGAAGTGTAGACCAATATTCCTCACATTAAATAGCTTAGAGAAATGAGAGGGCTATATGTCCATAACGATTGCTCAGCACACACACACACACACACACACACACACACACACTCCCAAACAAAACTACTGCATAGTTCACATCACATGCATTTACAATGGCTCAATATACTTTACATTAAGTACATTAATTAAGATATGAATCTTGTCTTCTGCAGCTAAACAGTGGAGTGAATATCCACACACATGAGTGAATCCCCAACTTCATTTTTGCCAGATAATTATTCTGCACTCTTTAGGTGCTGGAGACTGGTATGAATACTAACAGTACACCAATTCATCATAACATAATGACCACCTCCTTGTTTCTACACTCATTATTTATTCTCTCTGTTCCATTGTCCACAGGATCACTTTGTAGTTCTACAATTACAGACTGGTGTCCATCTTTTGCTCTGCATACATTGTGTGCCCCCTTTCACTCTGTTCTTCAATGGGTAGGACCCTCACAGAGCAGGTATGATTTGGGTGGTGGATCATTCTCAGTGGATCAGACACAGCAGTGCTTCTGGAACTTTTCCTTTTGGAAGTCCTCAGTGTCAGTGCTGGACTGAAAATAGTCCACCAACCAAAAACATCCAGCCAACAGCGTCCTGTGGGCAACGACCTGTGTCCGCTGATGAAGGACTAGAGGATGATCAACACAAACTGTGCAACAACTGATGAGCTACTGTTTCTGAATTTACATTTACAAGGTGGACCAACGAGGTAGGTGTGTCAGTGATTGGAGATGCTTTAAAAATTCCCACAGGACAGCTGTGTTTGATCCACACATACTGTTTCAATGTTTTCTTTAGTATTTGTTCTGTGGACTAACAATTATTAAGAGCATAACATTGAGTTCCATGGCTGCCTTACAGTTGTAAGGTTGGTAGATATTACAGCTTTTGTAATTCACAGGTAATCTATTACAGTATGTGTGAATATGCCTACAAAGCAAACTGATTTCCATTGAAGTGCAGAGTGCAAAAAGCTGACCTCACTGAAAAGAATGGTGCAATAAAATTGAGTGCAAATGAATGCTCTCAGTACTCCATTTGTCCTTGCCTGGTTTTACTAGATTTCTATCGCTCTCTTTATCAAGCATTCAGGTGACCATTTGGAATCGCCATGTCGGTACAATGGTCTGTTCGGGACTTTTGGCCTTGGACCGTAAGACATGAAAAATACCTACTGAAGAGCAGAAAAGCATTGTGCAGTGTCAACCACAGGAGCAGTTTCTTTTCAGTTAAGTGGCAGCAAGTTAAGTGTGTGTATATTCTGAATAGAGGAAGCTACAAGAGTGCCATGCCACTAACTGACAATCTAAACATACAGCAAAGAACTCAGAATTGAGCAGACTCTATAGTCACAATCAGCATACCAGCTTGAGGTGTTTTGTACCACACTCATTGTATAGAGACTGTTTCTTGCTACTATTTTTTTTATGTCTGGACTGATATTTTTTGCTTTGGGAATGTAGAGGTCCAATCCCTGCATTTGCACTTGCAGGAATGTGATGTGCAGCAGCTGGATGTCATTTATTTTCAGTAAAAGCTGGTGATATCTTTACATTTAACATTTAACACTGCTACACATTAAAACTTTGCATTACATTTTTAAAGGCTCAAATTTAAGTGCATGGCACAATTCTCATTCTTGCAAACCTCCATGCACAGACATCACACATCTCCCAGAAGTTCCAGGAATCTCTCGTACTTTTACAGGGGCTCCCTGACTCCACATATTATACAGGCTCCCAGAAATGAACTGTAAATTGAGAATGTGCCATTGAGTGCTAAAGTGAGAGAGATGCTGTGTCCAAAATGACTCCCTATGCACAGATCCCTATACTACTCACTATAAACTGCACTTTTATAAAGAATTGAATTCAGGAGGACAATTTCAGACACTACCTCTTACAGGTTTTACCAAACAGCGCAGTGTATTATGGGTTTCCACTATCCACTAGTGTCAACTAGTGTACATTGGTTGTATACCATCTTTTGCTGTGCATTGTGGGATAGTTTGAGAGCACTGGAAATTGCCCGCTATTCTTTTGGACACTACTACAAAATGCTGTAATGTTTTGTTCACAGCCAGAAAAAGACACACAGGGCTTAACAGTCTAATTCTCTTTCTCACTAGCCATCAATTTAGAGTCATGCAGCACTATGGCCGATTGTTAAATAAAATTGTAAAACACATTTTTAAAAACACATCTACTTAAAAGTGTATGTCTGCATAATGGGAGGCAAGTATAATGATGGTGTTGCTCTTTGCGTTGTTTAAAAAATTAACTTCTCTATTGCTCATGGTGGGTTAATGGTTGTAAAAGACACGTTGAGGTGTGTTTAACAATGTTCACTCATTCGTTAACATTGCTAATGTTAATTAAAGGAGCTACTATCTCTGATCTACTAAAATAATAATATATATTAAGCACGCATTTTCTGCATATTGATTCTAAATTTGTTTACATATACAGACAAAATCACTAAACAAAGTATTACATAAGACAAACATATAATCAGGTGTCTTGCAAAATCAACAAATTCATTGACCCTGAGTGCTGTTAGTTTGAGACACCTGGCAAAAATGCCACCAAGTGAGACACATCACAGCCACAAGGAAAGTTAGCAAAAGAAACAGAAGTGTCACTAATATCATGACAGCCAATAAAATAGTAAGAAAAGGAAAATATATGTGTGCAAGTAAAATTTGTATTTTTGTATTTTTATGTTCTTTCGCAGGCAATTTTCTTTGCTCTGTTTCAGGGTTGTGGGGGTGGGGGTCTTATTGCTACCTCTCTGCAAATGAGTTTTTTGAGGATGGGATGTCTGTATGCATAATGACTGCCTGTCTCCACAGTTAAGGCGAATAGCAAATCACGTTGCACCTCTGTAGTGTAAATGGTATATGTGCAGATTACACAGTTTACATTTTTACACTAATGGTGTTGATTTAACACTGGTGAATTTGCTGTGTACCAATAAGAACCGAGCAGGGTCGTACATGAGTAGTCTCTGCTACTCCATGGCACTTGGTGTTGAATTCATGAAATCGTGACAAAAGTCAGCTTGAGTTCAATAATGCCTCAAGATGAAGTGCAGCAAGACGCTAAAAGTCACTGTTGGGGTGACTGTATTATTGCACTTGAAACCACACTAACCAGGCCATTATAGCAAAACATCCACTTTGTCAAATTTGATGCCTTTTGTTGGTGGATTTTTGAAAGGCAGAAAAATTCTTAATTGACAATGAGTGTAAAATGACTTTGTAGAGATTATGAACCTAGTTATGAACTAGTTATGAGATTATGAACTTATTATGAACCTAGTAAAATGAAAGTGCTCTCTTTAGAATTCTGCAAACAATAAATATATAGTACTTATGTATAGCTGTTGATTTATTCAGTACATGAACCCAGTTTTCTCTTACGGTCAAGCAAAATATGACAGAAGTTTACAGTATGTATTTCAGCTTTCCTCTAACAACACTAATTCCAGCAAAAGTGTACCTATTGAACAATTTAGTTTTGTTTCACCCCTTTCACTCTATTTCATCAGCCACCAACAACCTTTTAAAAACCCTCTCTTATACCGTCATATCTGAGGAGTGAAGCAATTTCATGTTTCATCTTTTTTAAAACACTATTTATAGGACCTTTTTTATACCCATCCATTAAAGATTCCACTAAGGGAAGGTACACGGCAAATTCACCAGTGTTGAATCAACATCATTTGTGTAAAATTGTAAAATTGTCAATACTCTCAGTGTTAATTTAACACTAACAGTGTTGATTTAACACTGGTGAATTTGCTGTGTAATATGGTTAAAATGTCATATCACAATACTGAAAGCAATTTTCAAGAAGAATATAATATAATTATACATTGATGCACTGCAGCTGTTTTCTCATTAAAAAAACTGATGGTACAATGGTTTTCATTCAACATTTCCCATTCTGTACTGGTCTAAATCTAATTAAACAGAAGTAATTATACTCTCTCTGTAATGATAAAAATGTTCCAAATAGGAAGTGTTCTTTAAATGGATCCATGATATGATTATTAATCCCAATAGCAAAATTTATCACAACAATTATAAAATATCATTATAGTGTTATCCCTCTAGATCCCAAAGACTGCTTACCTCCTTCTGGTGATACTTAATAGCCAACTTGAGCTTTGCCAGGTCTCTGCATTCCCGAGGGTCCAGCTCCTCACTGTGGTCATCACGGTGGTTGAGGATAATCTCCAGTTCACGGGAACTGCGTGCTTGGTCCAGCAGGTCCTTGGCAAATAGCTTGCACTGCTGTGAAAGCTCATCATACTCCTGCCGGAACTCATTCTCCACTTTACTAAGTTCCTTCAGCTCCCAGCCTAATCGAAATGCTGTGAGAATGGGGTCCTCACTGGACAAAGCAATAAGAGAAGGGCTAGCAAGGGTTTTGTAGATGTTTAGCCGAGAGCGGGAGTGCCTCAAGCTGTCCACTTCTGAACTGGACACACACTCCACGCAGTCACAGCGGATCTGGTGAGGCCGGGGGATGGTTACCTTGCGTTGTACCAAGAGCTTGATGATTTCATAGTTGTTAGTGTGGGCAGCCAGCATGATCGGGGTAATGTCTGGAGTGAACTCTGAAAACTGTGTGTCCATCATCAGAGCAGGAACCTAATAATGAGAAGAGAAAAGGGTAAAGTCTATATGTATGTGATTTTTATTGCTTTTGTCAAAACAGGTTTCTAACCTGATACAAACACTGTTCCATAAAAGATGTCTGGAAACATGGCTTGTAGTTCATCCTTTCATTCACTGTCTGCAACCTCTTATCCAGTTCAGGGTCGAGGTGGGTCCGGAGCCCGGAATCACCAGGCAAAAGGCAGGAACACACCCTGGAGGGGGCGCCAGTCCTTCACAGGGTGACACACACTCACGTATTTTCTCACACACTCACACCTATGGACACTTTTGAGTCGCAAATCCACCTACCAACGTGTGTTTTTGGACCGTGGGAGGAAACCAGAGCACCCGGAGGAAACCCACCCACACATACACGGGGAGAACACACCAAACCCCTCACGACAGTCACCCGAAGTGGGACTTATGATTTGTAGCAAAATTATTAAATAAAATGCCTAAAAAATGACAGAATATTTTCAAGTATCCATTTACTCCTTCTAATTACCTTTAAGCTGCCCATATTTCTGACAGTAGTTTAGTTGTTTGAGTGATCAAGCACCCTCCAGTACCTTTGAAGTGACAATGCTGATCCAGATTTAATCATCCACCATTTGTACCTTACTTTACTAATGTTCATTCAATCAGTCGGTCCTCAAAATCCTTCTGTCAGAAGACCGATGAATGTTTGCCTACCAGTTAATGAAAATCTAGGATCAATTTCCAATTTTCTATTGAAAATATCCATTCAAACCTAAAAAACAATAAATCTCCAAGGACAGATTCCCAGGGGATTTCTACAAATGCTTCTGGTACCAATACTAAATAAAGTTTTTAATTATGCCCTCTCCAGTGATGACTCACCACATACATGGTGAAAGGACATTATAAGAATGAGCTGCGAATGTGCCCCACAAAGAGGGCAAAGAACCAACAATGTGCTAATTTGCTAAGAAAATAATCACAGTCTCCTGGCTGAAGCTGCAGCCCCCCACTGTAACACAATGGATAGAAAAAATTTAGGATGTTTAATATATGGATTATGGACACATTTAAAAACATATTTATTTTTAATTAAATGGTCCCCATTTATTTAATATTTTTCAATTTATGTAGTTAAACTAATTTAGTTTTATAACTTGAAAGAATTATAAATGCTATATGTATGTATTTTTATTAATATTTGTTATGTTTGGGGACAAATATCAACACTTAATCCTGGAAATTATATACGGATATTGGCAGGTTGTTGAAATCCATAGAGTGTTTCATAAAGTCATTTTTGCCTGTGTTATTTTTGGAAACAGGGCTGTACTCTGATGCAACTGATGATAAAAAAAAGAAAACAAAACAATAAAAATAAACAAAAAAAAACATATGCATTCAAATATTTAAGCAAACAGTGTACCATTTGATTTTTTATTTATAATATTTAATTTTTTCTATATATAGTGGGGCGGTTCGTTCATTTGGGCTATAGGGCGACACACCTGTAAAAGGAAAAGGGAGGACATATGTTTCTTTCATTCAAAAACAGTAAAAACCCATGGCTCTATATTAACTAAACTTTGCCAGATGGTTTGTCCCGCCTCTATCACAGTCCAATCAGCGTTAGGCTTTGTTCCATATAGTCTCACCTATTTTTTGGGGCAATTTCAAGATGGAGGAGACCGCTCTCATAAAATCTCATGTTAAGGTGTCACTACCGATGTGCGCGACCTGCCTGATTTAGACAGCGCATACGCTGACATTCACGCATATAGCTTATGTGCTTGTTAAGTGTGACACCACACGTCTGTTATCTCAGGAGTTAATTAAAAGGAATACATTACACGTAAAAAGGTGTCTTTGGCAGCACTGTTTGCACATTCACAGCTCATTCTGATGTGTGTGATCTGCTGAGCTGAAGAACTGCGGGGAGAGAGAATTGCTGCTGCTCTGTCTCTGGGAGCAGAAGACCTGCGTAGAGAGTGCTGTGACTCCCACAGCTCTGTCTCTGGGAGCCAAGGTACCGCGGAGGAAGAACCATGTATCCTGTTGCTCTGTCTCTGGAAGCAGAGGGATTGTGGAGAGAGACATGTCTCCCACTCATGGTCACCCCAACATACTTATCATACACAAGGTAAGGCATGTTCCAAATGGCCCCCTACTGTATTAACTCCATTGCTCATTATGTAGTGAAGTATACAGTGAATAGGGCAATGATTAATTTTGTGCACATTCCTGTACAGAAACCTGGAGCTGCCAGAGCAGTGTAGAGAGAGCATCTAGCGATCTGGTCAGTACGACATTGGTAAACTTCACAAAACTCTTTATTCTGGAACTCTTGTACCTAAAATTAAATATCTGAAGACTGAACAGTGTAAAATGTATAGAATTTTATATGAGTTGTAATAAAACTGGTCTCTCTTCAAAACGTGAGTGTGACTCAATAGCAATTTATTTGTTTATGACCACAGTTGTTTGTTGATTCGCCATCAAGGCAATTTAACTTTTTTTTTTACTAAATTTCTTTACTTTATTAAAGAAGACCTTTATAATGAATTCCTGGATAAAGCTCAATAATAATAATAATAATAATAATAATAATAATAATCATAGGACAATATCTTTTCCTGGGAAGTCCATGGTTATTTCAGCAAGACATTACCTAATTCTGCACATGCTACAATAATGTCACTTTTGTAAACATATTGTGTCTTTGCTTGATTTGCCTGCAGTCCAGATCTGTCTCTAGTGGCACATCATGAAGAAAAAAATGTTGATGGTGACAGCAGAATTTTGAGCTGCTCAGGTCCAGTATCAAAGTGGGTTATCAAGAGTGAATGGGCACAAATTTGTTGTATCTTCAGTTTGCAAATTTTAACTTTTTAACTAAAATGAAAAGTGATGAAGCACAGTAGTAAACATGTCTATGTCCCAGTGTTTTTCTTTTTTTACAGTGTACTTCTGATATTAAATTATAAAAATGTTCATAAATACAAAATACAGCTAAGTAGGTTGTTAAAAACTACCTTTGTTAGTTCAACAGAATTAACAAACCCCAGATTCTTGATTTTTGTTTTGATAAGTTTTGTCTTAACTTTTGCATATAAATGAACAAAGGTATTTTTGTGATTCCAAATTTTTTAATTATAGTAAAAGTTGAATGCTTTGAGAGAGCCTTTGTTGCTAGCAGTTTCACTTTCCTACTCCGCCATAAAATAACATATCTGAGTATTCAGTACATTGAATTCTCTTTTTTCAATTCACATTCAGTACTGTACGTTTGTGGCACCTCTGTAGGACTTTGATATCTGAATACTCAGTCAAAGAGTATAGCGGTTTCCATTTTTCAGTGACTTCAAAGGCTACTTTATGATATTCGCCCTGATCTCTGGGCCTTTCGCTTGACTTTAAAGAGCCTTGCAAATGAATTTCAGGACATCTGCCAGAAGCACTGTATATTACCATAATTGTGAGGGGAAAAAAAGACTTGAGAAGGAAAGGCAAGCAAATTGATTTGGAGTGTCTCAAAAAGCACTGTCCAGTGTTCCACTTTCACAGAGGAGAAAATTTTATTCTAGTTCATTTTTTTTGAGGGTGGAGGAGCCCTCAGATACTGCTTTACACTTTTTCATTTTTCTCCTGCTGTGCTCACAGACTGACTGTATTATGATTATGAGCTCAGCCAGAGGGCTGGTCAGCTTTTCCAGCCAGTGCCTGTCCCACCCTCTGTAAGGAATTATATTCTTCCTACTGTATATAACTATGCTAAATTTGTGTTCTCTTTGGTCAAATGCTGATTTTCAATTTTACTCATTTTCATGGCTGAATACAATGAAATCCAGACAGACTATTTTTCTAGAAGATTAGGGACTTTTACTGCAGTAGGGGTTGGAGTTGGGGATTGGGTTTTGGAGAGACAATGATGACATGAATGCTGAATGGCTGAGCATTGAGGGAGAAAAGATAAGCTGTAAGTGTCGTCTGAGATTTTTCATCATGTTTTCTAGGACAGCAAGAAACGGACAGAAATGCAAGAGCATAATAACAGTGGGCAGCTGTAGTCTAATCAATGGGGAAGCCAAATTGTGACTGAGAGGTCAACAGTTTGATTCCATTGAATGCCAGGAAACCTGGGAATGGAGGAAGAGCACCAATTCCTACTTAAATATTCATGACCGTGGAGCAAAGCACCTAACTCCAATTGCTTCCCAGGCACTGGAATAGCTCCCTGCCAGTCTGGGTGTGTTTGTTCATTGTCTACAGTGCATTAGGGTTGAATACTGAGGCACTATTTTGTGGTACCTTGTGTAATAACACTTGAAAAAAAATAGATGTTCATGTTCATAATAAATATTTTCCCAAATATAGTTTTAAATAACACTAATACATTACAGTACATCTGCTAAAGTACTAAATGTCCTGCTAAAAATGATCTTTGAAGCATCTCAAACCAGACATTAAATATCTTTGTATGCAGGATTGAAATTTTTTAATTGTTCCCTGTCACTGAGGCTTTTGTGTACTATCCACATATTGCTGTCTTAGAGAAATCTGAAACTGTTCCTTTCTCAGAGTAATTGCTGCTCACATGAAATATTTCACTACTGCTGTCAATGTTCTTCCATCATGGCTTTTTGAGGCTGGCTTTGCAACATAAGGCTACGATGCTTTATCAATTATAAATGCACGCTGAGCCTCAGGTAGTCCTTGGCTGTTTAAGTAGGTAGTGTTACAGCACTTCTTAAAGAAGCCAAACCTGAATGTGGGCGTATTGTGTAAATTTCAGTCTACTTCAAAAGATTCATTCTTGGCCAGAGTTCTAGAAAAGATTTTGTTTCATTCTGTTTTGTTTGAAATTGAGCTTCATCTTTTTAACATCAAGTCAGGATTTTGAACTATTTACAGAACTTATTCTCATTTTCTGGGTTTACAATATTGTGGGGCAAAAGGGTTTGAGCTTTTTACCTTAGAAATTCAATTAATTTAACTTGAAGATTTCAAACATTCACATACGAGTGTAACTGCAATTGCACATTAACACATGCCATTCCTCACCTGCTTCTCTCCGCTGGGCTTCCTGTGGGACAGCAGTAGCTCCACTGCCCCCACCACCTCCTTGCGTATAGCGTAGAGCAGTGCGTCACCCATGTGGATGCCATGATTCAGCAGCAGCTCCATTACCTCAAGGTTCTCATTCTCAATGGCAATAAGGAGCGCACTGCGGCCCAAGGGGTCCAGACAGTTGATGTTGATGTTGTAGTAGATCTCAGCTTCTTGAAGTGCCATCTTGACCCCAGCATAGTCGCCTTTCTCTACAGCGGTTAGATAGGCCCGCTCCTCGGCCGAAAGCTCGGCCTCTGCCCGCACAATCTGCAGTGGGATGCGGTCACGGTACGGCGAGTAGCTCGCCTTCTTATAGTAAAGCTGTGCCATGGGGTTCATGAGGACTCACTGATACAGGCTTCACAAGGTCACAGACAGCTAGAGAGAGGGTAAGTGAACAGACTGTTAGATTTCAAAAGCATGGGATAAAAAAGGATTTCATAATAAGTGCTGAACCACAGAATACCTGGTAAATAAATAGATACTTCTGAAATTGAAGAGTTTCATTGACACCCCATTTCTCTCCACAGGACAATATTGTGAAATTACCTTAAGTGGTTCTTCTATGGCATCACTCAAAGAAACTTTTGTAGCACATTTATTTTTAAGATTGTATATACAGCTATATATAGTTGTATGTAAAAAGTTGAAATGCTCTGGTCAAATTACCTGTATTTTTGATTTTCTAAATACAAATGAGTCTCAACATTGTCTACATTTTTTTTTTACATTTTTATAGAGTCTAATAATCCGGGGTGGGGTGGTGGTGGATTATAAAATGTGCCATAACATTTACATAGGCCACATTTTATATTCCGTTCCCCAAATTGTTGATTTTAGCAAATAAACAGTAATCATTCATTACTGTTTCTAAGATGTGTGTATTAAAATGTAGTCTGGAGGAGACATGTCATTTTTTCTTGCTGACTTTCACAGAATATACTCTTTGACCAGAGAAACCCAAGTTAGTTAATATAAATGGATGTTTCTCATACTGGAGTTTCTTTGTGAGCAAGAATGATCAAGAGCAAAAGCATTGTGAGCAAGAGCATCTGTTAAATGCTGCAAATGTAAATGTAAAAATTCAATACATTCATTTTACAGAAGGATAGGGAATTATTTATAAATTTTCAGAATGTAATATATTCAAATACTGAAACAATCAAAAACCTGGAGTTAAAAAAGTGTGTGAAATCAATACAATTTAAAAATGAACAACTGGAACATAGTGGAATAAAGTTTCCAAACTAAAGGCACAAAATACCACCAGAGTGACCACAGTTTTTCTGAGAGTGCATCAACCCCTACAAGGGTAAAATAGTCAGATGGATAAACGTTTGATGGAGCTCTGTGCTTGATCCCGCTAAGCTTGCTGGCCCTCTGTCTTTCTCCACCCCTAAGAGATTCACAGAACAATGAAAGCACACTCTTGGCCGCAGATCTGTGTAGCAAACTTGCCTCCTCCTTCATCATCCTCTCACGCGGAGGGACACCATATTCCTCCACAGGTCTCTTCCTGTCTCACAATGACCTCAGGAAGACCATGCATATTCATAATGACTGCCTGACTTCAAATGGATGCCAGGAGTGGGGAGCTCCACCAAATCCCAACCATGTGATTTCTTTCTACCTGGGGACATGGAATCGAGTGCAGAAACACAGCAAAAATACTTGACTGGAGCTGCGCTGTCAAAGTGATATTCAAAAGGTTTTTTGAGGACCTGCTCATGCATGAGCTGGTATTTTTTTTCTTTTTCTTATTTATTTATTTATTTATTTATTTATTTATTTATTTAGGGGGTGGGGGTGGGGCTGTCCGTGAAAACTTATACAGGATCTGTGATGACTTTCTTCTTGTTGAATGGATATGTGAATTCATTTGTTGATTATAATCAGTTAGACCTATGCTGGCGAAGCTTTTCTTTCAGATTGTTTGAAATACAAGTCCCCTCCCCTCATGTCTTCATTGATTTATGGACATGCGGCAGTTCTAAACCTTCCATTTTGTTAATTTTCAGTTCGCATGTACTTGAAGCATTAGAGATGCAGAAACAATAGCGTTCCATTTACATAAATCATTCACAGAAATCCAAACAAATCTACCCAGCTAAATGTGCCGTAGGGTTAATACTGTATAAGTTGTTTAATAATTTATCTAGAATCATTAAATATGTTGCAGTGAAAGCTAAAATGTGTGGTGTCAAAATTTTGCCCAAAGGGTTGTTGGTGCAAAAGCTCACCCATACTCAGACAGTACTAGAGGACCTACACTTTGTACACACAGACGCACACAGACTTGGAAAACCATAAGCACACTATTCAGACATAGGACCTACAATCCTGCAAAGTTTGGTGGTTCTAGCTTAACATCTCGATACACAAAAACACACACAAACATAGTAAAACCACACCCCCACAGAAAAACTACATGAAAAAACCCTCAAAATGGCAATCTGAGGGAATGTGAAACAGATGGACCAGTTTGTTTGTGTTATCATTTCATCATTCATATCTGTAAAACCACATTTTCTTGTTCAGGGTCATGAAGGGTCTAGAATAGGGCTGGGCCCAAATACTCAGCTATTAATTTTTTGGGTATGTATTTGGTTTTTTAAATTTTAAGAACTTTTAAGAATTTGAGAAATTGTTTTATTTAGTTATTTTTATTTTTTGATAAATGTGGCTATTGATAAAGGCAACGCTTCACTCGACCCATATTCAGGCTCTCTAGCTGTAAAAAAAGCTCTAATCCCCAAGCATTCTACCTATATTTAGCTTTGTCAGCATAAAAGTCCTGAATGAAGCCTAGTCTAGTCTCACACTGTATTACCTATCGCCACTTAACATGGCCAAGAACCGCCTACTATTGCAGAAAAAAAATGTGACTGACACTTAAAAGGACCAATCACAAGTCTGCTATTTTGGCATGATATGAGGAGGCAGACGACCACATTGGACCAGTACCAGAGCCAGTACAAAAGAATATACGGAAGTGCATATATGTCGATGTACACATAGCATATCAGAATGCAATTTGCAGAATTCTGACAGTGAGGCCAGCTTAACACACTGAAAGTATCAGACTCTCCATTAACTTCTGGGCAAGATGTTTGTGACTGAGTCTAACACAACAACAGCCTACTTACAATGAAGCCTGGAGAGCCTACAGTTCATTTTGTCAGCTATATACCTCAAAATACAGCATTGCCACATGCATGAGTTAACGAGCGTGTGAGCTAGGAGACATTTCTGGATTTTAAAGCAAATATCAGAATATCGATTGAGAATTATTGCAGAAACTTCAAAGCCCTAGAAATGGCATTTGGGAGAGCCCTAGCCTGGAGTGTACTCAGAATCAGAGCATGCAACAAGAAACCCATGCAGACACAGGGAGAACACACCGCACTCCTCACACTGTCCTGAGGTGAAGCCCATAATCCTGGAGCTGTGTCAGAGTGACGCTACCTGCAGGACCACCACGTCACCTTTTTTCTGTCAGTGAAAGGTAAAAATGATGAATGTTCAGAGAGTCATATTTTATGGGAAATAATATTATATTTGAACAAATTCTATACAAAAACCCTACACTGAATCCCTTAGAAAAACACAATCACAGTATTAAGGTGTCCACATTCCTGCAAAGTTTTGTGTTTCAGCCTTAAAATTTGAAGTGAAGAATAGTGACTGTTTAAAATTTGAGTGAGGGGTAATTTTCAGTCCTCATAAAGGGGGAAATCCCTGATCCAGTGGAGTTTACTCATTACAAACACCCAAAACTTAAAAAAATTTTTAAAAAAAATATTTACCAAACCATAAATCTAACCTGTTTAGATTAAGCAAAAATTGTTTGTTTTATAGCAGTTTAAAACACAAGAACATTTTACAAAAGTTCAAATATGAAAAATGTACTCAAATATGAAAAATTTACATTGAACTCTATGTAGGAAGGTGCAATCCATAGTAATGAAATGCTCGAAACTCAAAAACTCCTAGAGAGGGGGAAGTTCTATACCATTTAAAGTATAAATGAAGTTTCAAGGTGAAACTATAAGGAATTTAGAAGACAATATTATGATGAAAAGGGGAATTTAAAGCGCTGCAGTGGTAATGACATCACTCTAGCAATTTTCCATTCCATTGAATGGAGGAAAGTTAAATGTGTGAAAAAATGAGATGGAAGAATGTGATTGATCTGCAAGGGTGATGTGTACCCAGGATGAACCCAGGTGTGACTATGATTTTTGGTGGGTGTAGCTTGAAAATGGAATAAATTAGAGCAGTCATTCAGAATGTTACGGACACATCTGACACATGACTGAAGGACCTACTTTTTATTGAAGTGTTACTCACTCTGATGTCCTTGTGCTATGACGCTTTCAAGGAAACTAATTTTTCCAGTCATTGGTTCTAATTAATTTAACTTGCTCACAAGGGATAATCAGTTAATGCACATACATAAATGTAACAAGAAAATAGGACAATGTAATGACTGTATTCTGGCCTTTGGAGAATATGCCTTATAAGCAAAGCTCACCTCTCCTAAAAGTAATCAAGACTACTTTTTTTAATCAATGCAATCTTATTTTCTGATAGGGTTAGCCAATGTAATACTAAAATAATATGATACATCCATCCATCCATTATCTGTAACCGCTTATCCAATTTAGGGTCGCGGGGGGTCCAGAGCCTACCTGGAATCATTGGGCGCAAGGCGGGAATACACCCTGGAGGGGACGCCAGTCCTTCACAGGGCAACACAGACACACACACATTCACTCCTACGGACACTTTCGAGTCGCCAATCCACCTGCAACGTGTGTGTTTTTGGACTGTGGGAGGAAACCGGAGCACCCGGAGGAAACCCACGCGGCCACGGGGAGAACACACCAACTCCTCACAGACAGTCACCCGGAGTGGGAATCGAACCCACAACCTCCAGGCCCCTGGAGCTGTGTGACTGCGACACTAACTGCTGTGCCACCGTGCCGCCCTAATATGATACAATGTAAGTTAAAATAACAAACAGCTTAAACCATTAGACCACAATTTTTATGCACATGCACCTCATTCTGATTACACCCTAATATTAAACATAACCCTAACTCTAACAGCATTCTGCGTCCACTGATGAAGGACTTTAGGACAACAAACACAAACTGTGCAGTAAAAGATCAGCTAATGTTTCTGACTTAAATCTACAAGGTTTGCCAACGCAGTAGGTGTGTCTAATAACTTGAACAGTGAGTGGACACAGTGTTTATAAACTTGAGCAGCACTGCTGTGTCTGATCCACTCATGCAACACACACTAGCACAGTACCACCATGTCAGTGTCACTGCAGCACTGAAAAAGAAAAAGGTGGACTGCCGTATTTAACTGTAGATCTACAAAGTGCACCTGTATGGTCTGTAGAGCAATGAGTGGACAATAAACAATGACTGTAGATACAACTGTACTTCTGTTTGTGTAATTATGAGTGCATACAAGATAAACTATCTTAGCTATCTAGCTGTTGATACTTACACTGTGTCCAAAACTATACCCTATTCACCATATGGTGCACTATTTGGGGGTTCCGACAGTTTAGTGTAGTGTCCAAAAGCACAGTCGACAAATTTTACTGTACTCAAATAATCCCACAATGCACCACAAAAGTTAGTGTACAACTCATGTACACTAGCTTACATTAGTAGAGAGTGGATACCCATAAAAGACTGTGCTGTTTGGTAAAAACCCACATGAGGTAGTGCCTGAAATCGTTAAGTAAACTCTTGAATTAAATTTCCTATTCTAGTGCACCGTATAGTGATAAATGTAGGAAATAGTGAATAGGGAACCATTTTGGACACAGGGCCAGTCATCCACACCTGACAACAGAAACAGCACAGAGCCAAATTAAACAGTTTTTATTGCTGTCCTGTAAAGATAAAAGTTATAACTCCAAAGCCAGAGTATACAACCACAGTATTTTTTTATGATTCTTGATGTATCTCAATGAAATTGAAATTTAGCTATACATTCATGTGTATATTTAAACCCAGCAGATTAAAAAAACAAAACCCACACACATCTATAATTACCTTTGTTGGATCAAAAAAAAAAAAAAAGAAAAAGAAAGAAAAAATTTAATCCAGTGTTGTCTAAGTAATGTAATAATTATGACAAGGCCTTTTCAGCTGAAGGACATGCCCTGATATAAACCAATAATGTTCTGTAATTTAAGCACTTTTTTGTGCTTGGCTTTGATTGACATTATTATCCAGATTCACAATGGAGGCATTTATATCCCAGAGTAAGAAAACTACTGCTGCTGGAAGCACATTGCAGTGTTTAAAATCTCTTGGCATGGTGCTGTGGTAGAGCATGCCAAAAGCCAAACAGCCAAAGCCCAGTTTTACTGTGACCTTCTGTCAATGGTATCATTGTAAACTTTTATTGGATAGTGTGTAGTTTGACAAATCTGTGTTAGTTTGTGCTTCCTAATATAATTATGTAAGAATGAGCAGTGAAAGTGCTGATTGCAGTGCATTAGTGTTTCCTCTGTTTGCTGTTCTTTATTTTCCTCACTCTCTCATAAAAGCTTAACGAGACCTCTGTGGGGAATTATGGGCCCATGTTTAATTCAGTGTGATTGAACGGCTGGACTGACACCTGATTTTGTTGGTGAGGTCAGAGAAAAAATGTACGTAGATGTGTATACACACATACTTGAACACATCCACACACACACACTTGCAAATTCTGTTGTTTACAATTCTTGCAGGTATAAATAGGTGTTAGAATTGTACCCGGCTTTCAAATATTTCTTGAATACAGAATGCAGGGTTCTGTGGGCACCACCTGCATCTCTGACATGGTGGTTGGTAATGTGTTTTGCCACCAGCATTAAAGTATATATTGATTAATTTTCTGCTTGTGTGAATCTTGTGTGCTGAGCTTTCCAATGCAGATAAAAAAGCTGCCTATTTTGGTTTTGCAGCTAATACACGTGAACCTGAATGCTGAATGTTTATTCAGACAAGTCCAGATTATAACATTTGCTTAGGGCTGCTCATCTGCTCCAGTGTAGTGGATCACACCAAACTTCAGCTAAAAATAGTGCTCTGTATCTTTTTATGTGTATTTCTGCACACTATAGGAAACACCATTTTACATAAAACAGAAAATGTGATGACACACACACCTTTGTCTCTTTTCTTTCCTTTGAAATGTCTTCTTGACAGCTACACATCCTTTCAGACTCAGCATTTACTTCCTTCTCAATAGAAGGGCAGATAAAAACTGTGTACTTTGCAGATCTAAAGTGAGAGAGTAGCTTTGAAGGAACTCTAGGTAAGATTTGATTTTTTTGCTCCTGGGGCTCCCCCAGTTTAATTCATTTTTACAGCACTGCACTGAAATCAGTGGAGATTGGGGTGGGAGAGTTGTTTTTCATTACTCTCCTCCAAAAGGTGCATAGTGCAGTTTCTGTTGTGCTGAGCATGAATTAGCAATGACATGCCATTTGAAAGTCTACAGTTCTGAATGTTTTTGGGGGAAAAACTGACAAACAAACAAAATAGAACAAAAGGACATGTTTATTTTTATTATTTTTCATAAAAACTATTGAAAAGAAAGATTAGAATGTCTATGATAATTTCTTGAACTTCATAGATATCAAACAAATTAGGCAAAAACGAATCATGAGATTGGCTAAATTTAACTGCAGCTTTCACATAGATGGACTAAAAAATTTTCTTGCAGTGAAGGGCATCGGCACGTGAAAGCAAATGATGGGTATAAAACTGGTATAATGGGCAGTGCTTAGTGTCATTAGAAATCCCTGTCTGAAAATGTTCATGCCCGACAGGACAAGTGATATTAAGCACTGCTTAAGCATTTGGACAGTTTTGAATGCTGAACTCTGTATAGTGACATTAAGTTAAAGGGTGCATCTCTAACTTTTCACAGCACTCTATATTCATGTTGATATAGTCATTCAATTAATATAAACATTTACAGATTTTTCCATTAAACCAGCGTGGGCAGTACATATCTCATGCAGGGAAAGGGCTAATGCCTCAGATTCTGTGCAGTTGTGAACATATCCTGGACACAGTCCGAGCGCCAGTGTACCAAGGGCAGTGTGAGAGTGCAACTAGAGCAATGGCGTTGCATTTGTTTCAACTAGAGGAATTACTCATTTGAAGGAAAGGAACAGCAAAACCCCCAGTGGGCCATACAGGCATGTGCCTGTGGCTATAAGCAGTGGCTGAGGAACATTTCTTTCTGAGAAGGGAACAAGTGCAGCACAGTGTTTTCCTTTTTTTGACAGAGAAAAAGAAGCAGCATGAAGCAGAAAGTATGAAATGGGACCTATCACACTGGCAGCACAATTTCCTCCACGGTCCTAGCAAAACGTCCTGGAGCATACACACTCATCGATTAACTCATTTAATCTCATGGTATTTGAGGGAACATGCATTTAAGATCACATTAGTTCTGCAGGGTGCTACTTATTTTTTGCTTTTGTCTTGCCTCTAGGCAGTGCAACGCTATGACTTCATGACAAGGCGGGTGGGTTAATAATGCAGAGCCTCCATGTGCAGCTCTTTTTTGGGCCTGGCTATGCTCTGCTGTTTGTTTCAGACAAGTTAAATGGTACTTTTATTTTCCTTCTCTATAACTGCAAATCCAATAACCGGCACTAACTGAAACACTGTTCTTGTATTGTATTGATGTGATTGTCTTTGGACTATGCCGATGAATGCTCACCTATCTTGTATCTACTCTCACTGTCCATTTTATCAGCTCCACTGACAATACACAAGCACTTTGTAGTTCTACACTTACACACTGTAGTCCACCTGTTTATCTGCATACTTATAATCCCACTTTCACCCTGCTCTTCCATTTTGAGGACCACCACAGAGCAGGTATGATTTGGCTCGTAGATTATTCTTAGCACTGCAGTGACACTAACATGGTGGTGGTGGTGGTGTGTTAGTGTGTTGCATTGATGAGTGGATCAGACACAGCAGGGCTTCTAGAGTTTCAACCAACTAAAAATATCCGGCCAACAGTGTCCTGCTGGCAGTATCATGTGTCCACTGATGAAGGATTAGAGGACGACCAACACAAACTGTGCAGCAACAGATGAGGTACCCTCTCTCTGACTTTACATCTAACAGGCATATAAGAGTCTATAAGAGCGGACGGTGAGTGGACACAGTATTTATAAACTCGAGCAGCACTGCTGTGTCTGACCCACTCATACCAGCGCAACATACACTAACACCCAAAGAACCACAATGTTCTTGTCACTGCAGCACTGAGAATGATCCACAACCCAAATCACTTCTGCTCTGTGGAGGTCTAGACCAAGAAAGGGCAGTATGGAATGGGGATAAAAACGTATGATGAGAAACAGATGGAATACAGTCTGTAATTGCAGATGTATAAAGTACCCATGTATGTTCAGTGGAGTTGATAAAGAGATTGTAGATACAAGGTAAGTGTTCCTAATCCAGTGATCATTCAGAGTATAAACCTGGTATTTTGTTGCACAATTGATTTAAAGCTGGAAAATTTTAGTATTGAATATTTATGTTAAAACATTTCTGCTTATTATGCTTGTCAAACCTCACACAAATCAATTCAGTTGAGTCACTGACAGGTATTTGGCATTCTTCAAAGCTCTCTTCAGAGGCTCCGTCTCTGCTTTGGCTTGTTTTCAGCATAAGAACTTTTTTTAATTAGCATTCAGTGGTGCTTTATTTTGCCTTTTTTTGTCTTTGGAAAAGCATTATTAGATACCAAAACAAAAAACTCATGAAAGCATCCCCAACACTGAGGACTGTTGTGAGACTATTCCATATAAATAAAGTCCATCAAAGATCTACCTCACTACTGATAGCTTTCATCAAATGTACAGCATATATAGGATCGTGTAGATGTAGGAAAAGCCAGACAGAGAGTGATAAGTTTGGAAATATTAAGTTAAAGCTACATGGCAGCTGCACTGCTGTTGGTACCTTTGAAACGCATGGCGCAGGCACTCAGTTCAAGACGCTAATTAGGTAGCGGCAGCTGTTTACTAGAGCACAGGGGAGCCAGCCATCGAATGTGGTGTGGAAGAGTTCCCCTCCCCCTTTTTTTCAATTTTTTTTAAATAAATAAACAAAAGAAACAAACACTGTTAACCTGGTATGGTGGGCCTGTGACGCAGTCCCCACACTGTTAGCTCCTCACAGAGCATCAGCGGGACGGACTGGTGAGTGGCTGTTTACATAAAACCTGCTCGCTGCTCTTTCAGAGTGACTCATGGTGAGTGATTACAAGTACATAGCTAATGCCCCTCACCACCGAGCAGTGTCATTAGCCAGACTGGCCTCATCGCTCCTGCTGACAGACAAACCCTGGATGTGATGTTTAAGGCAGCATTAGCATTTAGCCTTAGACCATAGCCAGCAAGGCGATGTCAGGAGATGAAGGCATACTTGGCTGAACCATTTCACCAAAGATGATTGCAATTCATTCTGGAGAACAACAATGAAGAGCTTTTAAGAGCTTGTTTGTTTAATCATCTTGGTCTTAGCCGCTAGATGCTAAGCAAATCCCTTGGAGGACACAGGCACCAAGTGCTGGCAGTGGTTTTTCCAAAGAACCAGTGCTAGGCGTATTCCACAGTCAGCCTTCTTACTCTGCAACAAAGAGCACTAAGTAGTTAGTCAGTTCTTCGCCTGTATTGCACTTGTGTATATCTAAAGTATACACCTACTGCACTCTTGTAGCCTCTGGGCATTTGTCATCCCACACCACCTGACACACAGTGGAAGTTTCTGGCCTATGTAGATAGCACAATGAGTGGGAGTGTCAGATACTGCTGCTAGAGAGGACCATTTTAATGTGAGCTATCAGCCAACACAGCATACATTGTTAATGCTAATGATCCAATTATCAAAAGCACTTGGAGTGATAATTGAGTGTTTCAGTTTCACTCTGTTATTGTGTTCTAGTTTTGCTCCCTTGAGATGTTTCAGAAATCTGCAGATATGTGGAAAAGCTGTTAATGGGGATGTAACATGAAAACAAGGCAGATTTTTTTCCCATTATGTGTCTATTATCTTTTGTGTCTTTTTTATCCTGGATAGTAGTCAGGGTGGAAAGTAGATGTGTAATATGTAATAATGCCATCATGGGTCTGACCTGTGTAGTGACTGCTGACCTCGCTTTGATGACTCTGCCATTGAGGCCTGCCTTACGAAGGCAACACAGCATTAAAGTGCAACGTGCTATAAGTTGAAGAGCGTTATAGATGCTATCCTTACATGTGACATTTTGCACACATGAGCTGATGATGCCCGAATAGATGTCTGTCTATATGTGCATGTATCAGGTGCGTAGCCACAGGTGGTACATCAAAGCACACCTGAGTCCATCCATGTGAATACACCATAGCCCACAACTAATACTCATACAGCTGCCCAAGTGTTCACATGCCCACAGTCACTGTTGCAAATCAGCATTTAACAGCTGTGCTTGCTCGACCTATTTATATGAGAATTACGCCTCTAAACATTTCATGCAAATTTTTTTTGCATTCATTGCTCCATGTGTGCATCGCTGTGTTGTTACAGTGGCACTGATACTCTCTGACATTTTAGCCGCATAAATCTAAAAACTTTGCAGTGTCATATTGAAATGGCAGATTGATTAAATTATACAAAGTTACACTTTAGGAAAGGCAAAGTATGCAGTAGGATACACTGTAGCACACTGTAGGACATAATCTCTTTTATTTAATGTTTTATGCAATGTTTAATGCGTTTAATTCTTTTTATTTTTTGGGGGGGATTTACAACTTTGGAAGTAGACTTTCCACATATTACGTCCAATATCACTGGAACATTATAAAGTAAGGAACGATATAAAGTACATCAGATTACGCAGATTGATAAAGAAATAAAAATAAACATGTAAATCCTGATCTAATGCTGATCTAATGGTTCAGTAAGTTCCTTCTGCATTTTTGCAGAGGACAGTTTTTATTATTATTATTAATTTTCCATTATTTTTAATTGTGGATTTTAATAACTGCGCACAGTACAGCCCTAATGTTCTGTGAGGACTTCTTCCTCGTTAATTGATTAAATGTATTGTAGATGAATGGAGAGGGGACTCATCTGTCCCATACACCTCCATAAATTTATACTCCAGGCTCTCTGGTGCCTGAGGGTCTTTAGCGAGTGCTGCTGTGGGAGATTCATTACACTGTTAATAACCTGTTGACAGTCACTGATGAGTACAGCACTTAATTGTGTTTGTGTCCTTTGGAAAGGTTGAGGATAAGTGGTGGTGTGAGAGGGGTTGTCTGACACAAAAAAAAAAGGTCAGGGTCAGAGTAGCTTAACACAGCAGATGCTTTGGTTTCTCAGTTTCTAAGCTTGCCTGTTGAGCTTTGTTGGGTATGAGTATGTTGCAGTATGGCGAAAGCTGATATCTGATGGGAGCAAATCAGTTCCACTTATTGTTGAGTTTTATTTATTTTATTTTTTTTGCAAATACTTTTCCCCAGCTGTTTTCAATTGTCAAACTGTAACCTTACTTTGTTTTTTAATGTCATGTTTCGAATGTAGCATTTCCAGCTGCATCATTGGAAATCATGTGTATTGATGCAGCTATACACTGATATTAGAAATGAATGCTTCACTAAAATCTTAGAGTTATATCAGAAATGCACACGCAGTGCAAATGTGATTGTAGTTGCAGTAATGACAGGCTTCATGGTGTGCAAAGACGCCAAACGCTGCAGATGTTTGGTAAAGCTGAACTCACCTGATGCCAATTGGCTTTACATGGTTCATCTCTTGGCCTCCTCTGCCAATCTGAGGAGGACGAGTTGGTTTTCTGCTCTGGGGGGCAGCAGTTCTGCTTGATTTTTCCAGAAGGGAACCATGAGGATGGCAGGAGCGGAGAGGTGTTTCAAACCCACCTCAGTGACTGCATCGCTGGGTCAAGGTTGGAGGGTTCCAGCTTCTCAGCATCTCTCCCCAGCAATGCGGGGAGCGCACCCTGACAGTTAGACACCCTGACAATGAAGACAGCTCCATCCATTCACTGCAACACCTTCCACCACTACAGAGGAAAGACGGAGAAGAAAAATCCAAGAAAGCCAAAGCCAAAAAGAAATATCCTTGGACTGATTAAAGGGACAAAGACTGGAGAAGTATCCTTTTTCGTGGAGATAGCTGCTTGACGTTCTCTTCTGCTGTGTTTTGCAGTCTTTGTTCTTCCCAGTATACGTCGAGGTTCATAGCCCCCTCACTGGCGCCGGAGAGGTAGAAGGCTGGGGGGCTCGGCGTGCGCTTGCTTTGGTTGTCATGGTTGCCAGATGGAGTGTGGTCTCCGTGACGGCGATGCCTTTGGCTCCAGCTCTGTCAATGTCTCAAAGCTTCTCCTGTCTCCCTCCTTTTCTCTACCTATCTCTATCCTTTTTCTGTCTCTCCTGCTCTCTTGTTCAGTTCTCATTGGATTTCTTGTTTTTCCCTCTCTCTCTCCCTGCTGCTTCACCCTCTCCTCCTACTCTTACTCCCTCCCCTATTCTCCCCCATTTCTCTCTCTCTCTTTTTGCCTCCCTCTATGCAGCATCCCCCCAGTACCCTCCCTCCTCCCACCCTCTGCTTTTCCACATCAGTGTTTTTTTTCCCCTCCCTCTCTTGTTGTCAGCTCGCTTTCTCCTACTCTCTTAAAACCTTGTTGAATGTGACAGAGGACGCTCCTTGTCTCTTGAGGCGCTCCGCCGGTACGCTACCTGCCTTGAACGCACCTTTGAGATGCTGTCTCCTCAAATTGCAGCCTAGTTCTCCCCTGACACGCCGCTCGTCGTGCGAATGGGGTTCACTTTGGAGCCATCATTAGTGTGGTGTTCTTTTATCATATGGGTGAAAGCATCTCATTCTCTCCCTCTTTTGCTCCCACCCCCACCACCACCACCACTACACACACACAATGCTCTTGTCTCATAGCAATGCCGTGACTGTTATATAGTGCAGGTGCATGCCGGCTAAATACATAATAATAAAAAAATAAAATAGACGTGCAGGGTTCAGTGCTGTTCATTTGGCCGTGCTCAAGCACACAGGATAAGAGGCTGATGCCTGTCTGTGTGTGTGTGTATGTAAGTGTGTGTGCACACATGCTGCTGCTGCTGCCACAGCCGCCACACATGCAAACAGAACAGCAGCCTTGGGAGACGCCCACCTTTAAAAACACACAGACCCGCCAAGATGATTAGGTGTCAGTTCAGAACATTTCTCTCTAGACGCAGCAGCAGCCAGAAAATCAATCACATCTGCATTGTGTTTGCTTCTCTGCTTTACACTTGTTTTGAAAGTGATGCAGCGTTTACTCTGCACATCTGCAGTCCAGCCGTACACCTTCTATCACTATCTATCTATAAGTTCCTTCTATACCTAAATGTGTTCAATTATTCGTTTTAATTTCATTAACGTGTGAAATAAGATGAAAACACTTGTAGATAGACAGGCTACAGTGCAGCTCACCTGTTTACCAGTCAGCTCATTGACTTTCCACTGCACTGGTATTTGAGGCAAGGTCTGTGCTATTTAAAGGAACGCTAGGTAAGAATTTGTTTTTTGTTCCTGGGGCTCCCCCTGGTGTAATTTGTTCCAGCACTGTACTTAAATAAATAAGGAAAGGTGGGGGTGGGGGGGGGTGTTCTACCCTCCTCCAAAAGTTACATAGCACAGTTTCCGCAGAGCTGAGCCCAGGGTAGCAATGACAGAGGCTCATTTCTGTGAATCATCACACTGGTTTTAAAGCTGTAATATAAATGTAAAACTATTATGGAGTGTTCCTTTAAACACTCTTCACATGAAAAAAGGGTACTCTTCTCTTTAATGAACTCTTATTCCCTTAATGCCCGTACCTCTGCTGTTGTTACCTCTGCTAGGTTCCTCATCATTTTTCATGTGACCATGGTCTATGGCATTCATAATGTATGGATTCATTCGGTTCTTACTTCTGCACTAATGGCCCCCGCATGCTGTGAACCTTCAGGATTGGTGCGGGACTCTTGGGAGGCATCAAGCATTAGTGAGTTGATTAACAATTTATTAAACTGTCCGGCAGAGGCAAATTTATGTAACAGTAAATAAATCTCTATTCTATGTTTTTCATTAGGACATTTCAGAGGAAAAAGCTACAGGTCCAGGTGCAGATAATTTGAATGTACTCTCAATATTTGAATGTCTTATAATTATATGGAAAATTATAGGGAAATATGCATATTTCCATAACAATTTAAATGACGGTTAAATAGAAAATTATTTAATTTAGATTAATTGCAATTTAATACAGCTGTTACTAAAGGGGTGGAATTGACCATTTTTTAAAATTAATTAATTAATTAATTATTCGGAGTGCGTAGATAGTAGTGAAGCATATTAAATAATAAACCTGTTAAATATGCCATGCCAAAAAGAAAACAGTAAGGACAGTAGTTAGCGAAAACAGAGAAATGCTGTTTACTACCAACTTCCTATAAGCTACAAAAGCAAAGGTCTGGACACCATTAAGGCACAAAACAAGGCTATTGAATCACAGCAAGTTTCAGTGGTGACAGAGAAGAGAAGAAGAAAGACATGAGAAGCTGCGCCCAGCAGTGACGGGGTGGGAATTGTAAAGGATTTGACACAGGCAGCACACTGCGACAATCAGCTTAGAGTGTCACAGGCACGTCGGGAAATCTCTCGCTTTCGTCGCGCAGGCTCCGAGGACTCGTCGAGCCGAGGAATATCAAGCAGCCTCTGGCACAAAAACCTCAGACAGAGCAGCGCAGTCAAAAGAGTATTGGAGGGGGGAGGGGGGCGGGGGAGTGGAGGCGCTGAGTTCCGTGCAGGCGCAGTGAGGGTTTCGAGAGCTAGGATATATTCATGTGGTTGTATGAAACCTACAACTGATAAACAAGGCTAGTATGTTCCTGTCGCAAGGCTGAACAATGGATTTAAATATATATTTCCATCAAGTGAGCTGCTTTCTACATTGGGCTTAACCCATGAAAGTCATGACACTTCATACCTTTACTTAATTGGCACTACATAATTTCTTAAGATTGGAATAATTATGTTTGCTAATTACAGTTGGTTGTGATCTCATGGGCATTCACAGGTTGCAATATAAAATGTGGACAAACAGAAAATATATATATATATACTCTATGAAATATGTTTTGTCTAATGTTCAAATTTACAGTAAAGTAGCAGTGTACAGTAAGTGAATACCAGGGTATTTTCAAGTTCAATGCTTCAGACCTGAAAATATCCACACGTTTCTGACCATCCTTCTACCGCAAGAAGACTAATGTACTCACTCTGAAAATTAATTGTTAAAATAAAAAATAGAGTTTACAAAATTTTGTAAAATGCTAAAATTGTGTGATTTGTAAATTGTGATTAAACATTTATTCAACTGTACAATGTACTCAGAAATGACTTTTAATGCGACATTTTGGGACAGGGACATTAGAGTGAAACATTTTAGTAGAAACACCATTCTGAAATATACCAATCAGAAGAATAAGCAGGTGGATTGGTAACACCTGAATGTATGAAACATCATCCACCCAAGTCTCAAACATATAAGGGTTAAAGTTAAATTAATTTATATAACTTATTAAATTATAATTTAATAAGGTAAATTATAACATTTCTCAACAAAGGATTGCAAAGTATCGGCTCTATGAATGTCCGTATGTGTGTAGGCCCAGATATGGATTGGCACTCTATCCTGGGTGAATCCTTAGTGCTTGATGCAGTCCTCCAGGTGGACGGTCATTCCTGGTTGAGAGTATACTGTGTGCGTCTGGCTGCTTCTGTGTGTGGAATGAATGTTGAAGCCTATGGCAGGGTCTGTGCAGTGTTGATTGTAAAGCATCCTTGGGTATCTAGAAAGGCGCTATTTAAGTGTAATTAAAATATCTGTGTTTCACCATTAAGACTGGGAAAAGATTCAGGGACACCAGAGATGTTGTGGGGGTAAATCAGAACCAACAGTATGGGTGAATTTCACTTGCACCAAGGTTCAACTGATGTTGAGGCATACATTGGGATTTTAGAGAGACATAAGCTGCCATCAAGGTGACATCTTTTTCCAAGAAGTCCATAATTATTTCAGCAAGCCAATGCAAGGCCACATTTTGTACATTAAAAGAGAGTGACTTTGTAGTAACAGAGTGTGTGTGCTTGACTGGTCTACCTGCAGTCCAGCTGTGTTACTAAAAATGTGTGTCACATCTTGAGGAGAAACAGACAAAAGCCAAATAATATGAGGTCTGATGATTTGAGATGTTTTTTTAACCAGTTTTTAAGTCATTGCCAATTTCACAGATTAGTTAAGTCTACCCTAATCACACAGCAAACCCAGGCTCTTTAACTTCAAAACCTGTCCACATTTCAACCTCACTGGAGAGCTGAATGTTTGCAGAAGATCATGAACTGCCTGTGCTATTATATCTGCTAATATATCCCCACACCGTTTGGGAATGAGAAGACATTCTACCATACTGAGACAGTCTTTAGACTCTTAAAGCATGGCACAGCATCATCAGGGACTGAGGTTGCAATATCCCACAGGAAAGACCAATCAATCATAAAGCCTACAGAACCATCATGGGGAACATATGACCTTGGCAAAAATTAAGGAACAAGGACACATTGTCATGGATGTGAAGCACTGGAGAGGGCCCCTTTTAGAGCAGTTCCTAAATGCCAGTGTGTATGTGTGTTTGAATAAGTGAGTTAGTTTCAAGCCAGTTCCATGAGGAGCTTCAAATCTAAAAAGTCAGGTATTCATTTTCATGTAGCAGCCTTCAGAACTCATCTGTTTTTAGCTCTTCATCCAGGTGTGATATTTCCTTGATATAATTTATATCTGATTTTATAATAAAATGTTTGTTTAAAAGTTTATTATAAATGAATTTGCTTTTTGGTTGTTTAGCTGTCTGTATAAAAGTGAAAAGTAAAAAAATCACACACATTATATATATATATCTTTTTTTTTTAATAAATATTTTCGGGCGGCACGGTGGCGCAGCAGTTGGTGTCACACAGCTCCAGGGGTCTGGAGGTTGGTGGTTTAATTCCCACTCTGGGTGACTGTTGGTGTGTTCTCCCTGTGTCCGCATGGGTTTCCTCCCACAGTCCAAAAACACACGTTGGTAGGTGTATGTGTGTTTACAAAGGCTAGCAAGATGTTAGCTTACCAAGGCTAGCATTGCCTAACTATATATATTTTGGTATTATTAATTATTTAACATTTAAGACCATTAGCTTTAGTGTTTACATTTTACTTTATCATTTTATTTAACAGAACGCCACATGCATCATCTGATGTGTGGGAACATTTCCCACCAGCTAATGTGGATGGAAAGTTTGTATTTATGTAAATATTGTGGAAAAAAAATTTTGAATGGCACTTTTTTGAGGGGGCGGTAGGGAGGGCAGGATTTGCATTCTTTTTTTTTTTTTTTTTAACTTTTGATTGTTCAATGAAAGAAATAAGCATTTATAAAAATCAGATGGCATCTATGTGTCATATTTATTATTTGTATTGCTATGCCTTCATGTCTGCTGTTGACAAAAAAAAGGTATATTGATTATAGTGTATATAATTTCTTTAATATTTCAATATTTACTATTAATTCCAGTAAATTCCCATAAGTTCCAAAAATGTCCTTGGAAAGTTTGCATTTTGGAATATTTCCAAAGTTCTCAAGGTAAAGTTCCTATGGAAATTTACGGGTAATTTACTGTAAATTTATTTGAAATTTTCTACTCCTTTGCAGCCCTAACCTGGAACATGTCCGTCTAGAAAAACAATTTAAGGAAAGCTTTTCCAACAGGAAAGTGATCATGTAGCATATCACATGAATTGTCTCAGAAATTGATTGCTACAATCAGATTTGCTATTTATCTTGTGGTTCAAAAGTTATCAATCCTTTCAAAGGTTATCAAAACATTTGTTGAACCCTAAATGCTCAGCACCATCTTCGGTCAGGATGGATGGGAACACTGTTTCCTGGTGCATTGTCAGGTAGCGCTGTACATTTGGGATCTGGTTGAGCCTGTAACAAACAACAAAATGTTGAAATTTCTGTGTTGATAACTTTTGAACCACAAGAGATATTGCAAATCTGATTTCTGCAATCAATTTCTTGTCTTCTTTGATATGCTACATTACGACCTTCCTGTTGAAAAAAAACTTGCCCTTGATCAAATATGGTGGCTTTCAAGATGGCGGTCATGCTCTGGACATAGCCAAAAACATAGGCCCCACTGACCCACTTACTTACTGGTGTATTCAGATATGTAATTTTCCCTTTCATTTCTGAAATAATAGGGTGTCCTGCATCTTTTGCCTCTCTTGATATTTGAAGTTTTTTCTAAATGAACATTAGCAAATTTGTTGAGTTCCATAATTTTTCAGCAAGAAGCTATCAACGCCCTGGGCAACAAGGAAAGGGGAAAAAAAACTGGAACAACATTCTCAAAGAAAGCAATGGCTTTCCGATCCTCACTGGCCATTGGAATGTGTGGAGAGGGGAACTTAAAAAGAAATCAATACTAATGGATCTGTGCCAGCTGTCAGATGGCTAGCCAAAGAATACTTTGTTTTCACTTGTTCACCTTTTACAAACAACCCCATCTTCCCAAAAAATATATTCTGTACTCTGTTTGAAAAGTAAATGAAACAGCAATGTCATAAAGATAAAGTGGGCTTGTGAAAAGTGGGCTTGCGACTAGCAGGAATCTTGGGGAAAGGGGAAATTAAGAAAATGCTTTCTTCTTACTCAACATTCATGACTGAAGTTCCCTCAACTAGAGAGTCAAAATTTTGTTGTACTGCAGCACATTGATGATTAAGTCACATTTTACATTTCCCCCACGTTTGCACAGATTTTCTTAAGAAAAAAAAAACAAACCAAGAAGGAACAGCACACATTCACAGGAAACAAACAGCACCAAAAAATAAATTAATTAATAAACTACTTAAATACATACTTGGCTAAACATAGAGGTAATATTACAAGAACACAAAACTGAGACTTGAAAAAAGACCAATAGTGAAGAATGGTTCAGAAAAAAAATACAAAGAACCCATAGAGAAGCAAATACAAGAAGACACTATCCAGGAACTAAAACTAAGATAAACACAGAAAGATACTAGGGAACAACAGAAAAGACTACTGGTAGAGACTTAGAAAGAGAAATGAAACTATGAAGGAACTCAAACTAGAAGATCTAAGTACAGGGACATGATCCAAACCACAAGAACCATAAACCAAGACAGAAGAGCCCAGAAATGGAGACACAAGAAACCAAAAAAAAACCCATGAATGGCAGAACAGACACAGATTTAAGACAATGTTCAATGTTTTAATATAAAAATAAATAAACAAATATGTTTTTTGACAATGGAGAGAACTCCAAACATTGAAAAGCATGAACTGAAATGAGGATATTGCTCAATTCCTGATCCATAAGTGTGTAACATTGAATTTTTCTGTTTTGGATTTCTTAAGGTGGAAGTGATAACAAGTTGGGGAGAGCATAAACTGCATAAAAGTAAACATATCGAATGTGCCACAAACTAACAACTTGAGTTACATATGAGTTTCTGAAGAAATAATAATAAAAGCTTACAGACAATTTCAACTTCAGCCATGTACAAACAGCTGTTGTTTTCTTTCTCAAACACACCATTCCACCTTAAAAGACCTAGAGCATCTGAACTTAATAAAACCAGAAATGACAGTGGTTCCCCACAGTCATGCGTTCCCTTTAGGAAAGGACTTTTAAACTTTAACATACAAGGAACACCTGGGTGAGTCACATGGGAGAAAAGGGGTGTGGCTAGGAAGAACCCATAGGAGGAGACAAGCAGAAAGGAATAATAAACAAAGAGATAAACTAGATAAAGACAGGAGATGAAGGGTTGAAAACCCAACAGTTACATTATTTTTTAAATGATGTTTGTCTGTGAAGCTAATTTTTGAAAAGTATTTTGGAGAGATGTAATGGTGAAATAAACGTCTTAATTCAGCTGATTTGTTAGTATGATTCAATTTATTATACGCCGCAAAAAGCCACATTTTGCAGCCAAACAAGAGAATTTTAGAAATAGCATTTTCAATACAAACTAGTGATGTGTCGGTCGCGAACAAACAGGTTCAAAGAGCCGGCTCTCGTAAGTGAACGATGGGAGCCGTTTCCCGTCTAAGACCGAGCCATTTTTTTCTAAGGCTTGTCATTCAACCAATCAGAGAACAACAAGCAAGCTCCAACACTCCAACCCTCCAAGCTGAGACACTTGGTTTTCCTGAATGCCAATCTGCCTTCCAAAAAATAGTTGAAGAAAATGTTAAATGAGTTAAATGTTTCTTGACAGTTGTGGTTGTTTTAATCACTACCGTTGAATGCTGCTGTTTTGCACTTTGCAGAGTATTTGTTTATTTTATTACCCAGAAATGGATGATTATTTAATTTAATAAGCTATTTTGTAATACCTACCTTTTGGGTTCCATTGGCTATACTTCAGAGTTTACAAGTGATTTTTATTAAGGTGTTTAAATAAAAATCCAGTTATTTTTACAATTGAATGTGTGAGTGCAATCAGTGAGTTATTACAAGACAGCCATAAAAACAATTGGCCATTGCAACACTATATTATTTTTATTATTGAACAATAATATTTTGTCCATATAGTCATGTAAAATGTAGGTAATATTGTTCTGTACCAGTGGAAATAAGTGGTAAAACAAAGAGCCTTTTAGGAGCCGAAAAAGCCGGCTCCCCCAAAAGAGCCGAATTTCCCATCACTAATACAAACCAAAGATTGTAGTGATATTCACAAGAGAAAATCTGTAGGACAGTATCTTTTGTTTACTCTAGGTTGCAATGGTGTCAGTTATCAGAACCCAATTTTATACCCAAAACTGAACAAATTTGCATGCTGTGATTACAGAATGATAACAGTACTTCAGTCATAATCTATACCCAATAGAAAACCATACAGTAACATCCAACGTACACAACAAATACAATGTCCTCTGTTCTTTTATATTCGTGATGTCCAAAGTACTCATCTGATTATCTAAGTCAGCATCAATATTATCACACCAGCTTTAAGAGAAATGGCATTAATCTGTCTTAATCATGAACTGTACCTGCTTTTGCAGTGGGTGCAGGGACACATTGCCTCATTAACTTCAATTGATTTTCAGCACTGACAGAGAGTCATTAGTCGTCACTGTAGGAGCAAAACAAGCGATCTTCTGCTGCAGCACATGCTACTCAGAGCTCAGGCATGTGAAAAAACGAGAATTCCGGCTTTGTCTAAGGAGAGAGATAGAGTACAATAGAGAGGGGGAGAGAGAGAGGAGGCAAAGCAATGAAGATTGAATCCCCAATTACAGTCAAGATATATGAGTACATCCCGCGATAGTGCAGTGTATTATATAATTACAATCTTTTTTTTTTTTTTTTTAATCTGATTGGGATTTAGATTAGTGCTGAATTAGCCAGGTTGCAGGATCTTGTCAGATCAGCTTCTGGTGGTGTGAGCATGCTCTCTAAAAGGGGACATATTATACCCTTTTTCCACAAGTTAACACAGACTTTCTTTAGGTTTTAAATAAATGTACATTCTTTGGCCAAAAAAACACAAGGATCAAGCCCCACAGCAGCATTCTCCCTCTGTCTAAACAGCCCTGTTCAGAACAGCCCGTTCCTTTAAATGAGAGTGAGCCATTGTTCACCCTGACAGGAGCGTACAATCACAAGGAGCAGGAGCTCCATTTTTTTGCTCTTTTCACTCAGTATTCTTGTTTTCTCTGATTTTCCTCACTTGTTCTGTTAGTTTTGTGCTGTGATTGGAGAGACAAAGGTAAGTGGTACAAATCTAAAGTCTCTACACCCCAACAGCACAAAATCACAACGGCTTGTTTCATCCCATGTTAAGGCAGCCCAAATGAAACTGACTGGGTTTTTTTGGTTCACCGTTTGTGGGTTGGTAGGAGCTCCTGATCCCTAATGTGCAAATGCACAAAGAAATAGATATTTCTTTCACTGTGTGTCCCCTTTAGATAATCTACAATATATATGCATTGATTTTGTAGATTTTAACATGAATTTAAAAGCATGTTGTACTAATAGTGATAGAGGAGTGACACTGAAAGAGAAAAGTGAGGAGGGAGAGAAGAGTGACGTGTGAGAGGTAGAAGAGAAATGTGAAGAGGGAAAGGAGTGAGGAGCCAGAGGGAGAGGGAAGAGAGAGGAGTGAGAGATAAACAGAAGGGTGAGGAAGGTAAGTGGGAGAGAAAAGTGAGATGGAGAGAGAGAGAGGAGTGAGCAGTGGGAGGCAGAGAAAGGTAAGGTGTAAGAGGGAGAGAAAAGTGTGGGGAATTAGAGGGAGAGAACATTGAGGAATGAGAGGGGGAAAGAAGAGTGAGGAATTGGGGGGGTGTTGGAGAGTGAGGGAGAGAGAAGACTGAGCAGTGTGAGAGGTAAAGAAGCATGAAGAACGAGAGGCAGAGAGAAGAGGACCCTGTGTGTGTGCTGTGCTTTTCAAGCAGAGTAATTCTACTGCAAGCAAGGCAAATATATATTTTATAAATTAGGTATAGGCGTAATCCAATTCAATGTCCTGACATTGCACTAAAACAAGTGTGTGTGTGTGTGTGTGTGTGTGTGTGTGTATGGCTCCTAAGGAGTGCTGGATGTGTCCAAAGGCAATCACCCAGGGTGATGACAGAGGCTCTGCAGTGCTCAGGGTCTTTTGATCAATAAAGTCATTACACACACCCAGGCTGAGCTGCTGTATCACGTTTTAAACATCTACCCTTAGGAAACACATAAACCTCAGTACAGCAGGCAGATGCGCAAGGTAACCTCTGTGTGTGTGTGTGTGGTTGGGGGTTACACAGCAGCCTTGGCATATTCAGTTGAGGGGTGTGTGATTAGCATACAGTAATAGGGGGTGACGTAGGAGGCCATGAACGTAGTCAGCAGTGATATATAGGATTTGGGTGCGAAAGCCGGACAGAATTTTGAAATTTCCCATCTTGTGAAGAGTTATAGGAATAGATTAAGTGCTGTCTTCTTGGCAAAAGGAGGTTGTACAAAGTACTAACACCAGGGGTGCCAATAATTGTGGCACACATGAGTTCATTAAAAAGATTTATTTCTTAATGTGTGATTTTTTTTTTTGTTGTTATAAATGGAACTGAATCTAAGGTTGGCAGAGCACTAACTGCATGAAAGTAAACACAGACCTAAAGTGCTACAAAATGAAACAGTTACAGTGAGTTACAAATGAATTTCTGTGGTAATTCAAAGTTAAACTTAAGCCAAATACAAATAACAGTCATTTTATTCCCCTCAACTCCACCTTAAAAGATGTAGAGTTCGGAACTTAAACAAATGCGAAAACAGCATTTCCCCGCGATGATGCCAAAAGTGCAACAAAGCTAAACAACTAAAGTTACAAATGATTTTCTTTGGTAATTCAAGCACTGAATAAAAACATACAAACTAAGCCCAACTTATACATCTGTGTTGAACATACGCCATAGGCAACTCATCACCCCAGATACCAGACCTCAAAATCACAAATCCAAAAACATTAGTTAACTCATGAGAAACTGCTTACAGAGAAACTGCTTACAGACACTAAAGATTGTTTCCGCTTTCATAAAAGGACCTTGAGATTCAGGTCCTTTTATGTAATCTTGCATTACTATGCACCAGGAATCACTCTTAACATGCTACAAAGTTGTAAAGCCTTGAAATGCTTCTTTGGGCTTGAGGGGATCTGCAGGACAACTTGCTGATCCATTTTTAGTCATCAGCCCATCCTCCCAACTCAGTAAGTGTTGAGGGTCTACAATAATCAAATATACAGAAAATTCAGCTCCTGAATCCTGTCAAGAAATTAATCGCACTAATGCTTGTGATATAATTATCTCAGTACGACAAAAACCTTTCCAGTATGCTTTACAGACTCCATGAACAAAACTTTCAAGCAATATTGACACAGATTTTAGGACATCTAGGTAAAGAATATCATAAAGACGCAACCACAAAAGGAGATACAAGTCTTTCTGACAGGAAATATCTGTCATTCTCAGGCTGGGCCTATTTGGAGAAAATATGCCCAGCGTTGTCTGTCAGCATTAGCCGCTCTTACAGCTAAGCGGTGCTGCTAAGAGTTTCTGTGAAAGCAGTTTGATATTGTTAAGAAGGGCTTAGCTGAAAGCCTCAGCCCAGTAAGCTTCCCAGCCTTAGCAAAGCTCATTTTAACCATGGAACTGCCATATTTTCATGGAATCCCACCATGTTTTCTTATCAAAGTAGTCTTCCTCTCATTGCCTACAGTATTTGTGGATCCCTATCTGAATGGATAGGTGAATTTTTCTTTTCTTTCTTACAGCTGAATCTGTTCCTGACTTTGCATACTGATAAAATATGACTTAATGTGACACAGTAGTGCAGTCAGTAGCTTTTAATGATAACATGGGCATATGGTATTGAATTAAAGTGAATTAAATTCTGCAGTGATACTGATATCAGCCTATGTCGTTTATCATGTCCAGAGGATAGTCTGCCCCTTGAATTACAATGAGAATCTGCAGATCCTTTTTTATTGAAACTCCCATATCCTCTTTCAGCTAAAGGCAAAGTGATGTATGCGCTATCCAGGGTGTCTGACGTTGTCTGTCCTTCATCAAACTAAAATTATTTATAGATTTCTGTGTCCTGCATGACTTTCTGACAAATTATCACTGAATATATGTACATAGTCGCAGAATCACATTAAAAGCACAGTTGCCTTTATTGATTTTACAGTAACAGAAAAGCTCAGCCCTGTGAAGTGTGTCCCCCGCCTTGCGCCCAGTGATTCCAGGTAGGCCCCGGACCCACTGTGACCCTGAATTTGGTAAGTGGTTACAGACAATGAATGAATGAATAAATAACTTTAAAAATGATTGCATAAAAATTAAACAAGTACTTGCAAGCTTGTGTGCACAATTACTACTTAAAATTGCTCTGAAAGCAGCATTGCCTTTGAGCTGCCTTTGCAATTGCACGCAAGTGACAAGCAACTGACTTTATTTCATACTGAACTAAAATACTCTGAATAAAACAGTTTATTTTAAGTCAAGTCAACCCAAATTTCTTTGTATAGCACTTTTTTTGTACAACCCGATGGTGTCACAAAGCACCTTTACAGAAAAGTAAAATATTTTTGAAAAGCTGAATAAAAGTAATTCAAGTGTTTGTCAACATATGAAGTAGCTTTATTTCTCTGTAGCACCTGCATCATCAGCCCTGCTGTGTCTGATCACAACACACAATAACACATCATGGTCATGTCAGTGGCACTGCAGCACTGAGAATGATGCACCATGCAAACAGTGGTCCTGACCATTGAAGAGCAGGGTGAAATGGAGATAAGAACGTATGCAGAGAAACAGGTGGACTACAGTCCCTGAGTGTTCTTATATTGTCAGCGGAGCTGATAAAATTGTCAATGAATGCAGATACAAGATTCAGAGTTTCGGTGAACTATCACTGAATTGCAAACACCTACCTTGTAACTACTCGTGTGCGTATGCATTCACTTGGAATATACTGCAACTGTTCCAACAAAATACATTTTTCTGTATATCCACAAGGTTCTCCTTCCCTTCCTCTGATTTGAGTCTTTATACTTATGTGTCAGTGAGGACTCTGCTAACTGGAACCAAACCTGTTTTGTAGTTTATTGTGTTAACCTGCTAGCACTCACTGCTATCTAGGACATCTAGCATATACTACTATCTTACGGTGACCAGACGTCCTCTTTTACCCGGTCATGTCCTCTTTTTTAGACTTAAAAAGATGTCCGGGCGGATTTTCCCAAACGTCCAAGCGTTTCCCAAATGTACAAGCGTTTCGTTCACAAACTAGTCCCGCCCTCCCCTGCTCCGATTGGTTCGCTTGAGTGAGAAGGCGGCGTGGGGAAGTAGCCTAAAATCTTCTGATTGGACGGTCTCACTGTAGAGCTACAGTTATTGGTCGATAACCTTCTCTGTAAACATTTAATTGGCCAGTCTGCATCAGTAGTCGTTCACCCCAAAATTGAACATTTTGCCAATAAGACATTAGTTAAGGCTTAAATGCTTTACACAATTGGCCTTGGCCTTGCCTTTCTTATTTTCTACTAAATGTTGAGCTAATGAGCTGCAGCTTGATGGTTTCATCATTATCCTCACCTCTACTGTTCTCAGTCACATCCTTCTCTCCTTTCACCCTCCAACTCTCCATCTCAACACAGGTCAAGCTTGCAGTTTGACGCAGAAAGAGAACATCTTTCCGACAGGCCCTTCCTTTGTCATGAGGTAAGATCACCTCCCCACTTCCACCCACACTTTACGACCAACATCAGGAATCTTGTCTGACAACATGGTTACATAAGCTTTCTGTATTATTTATGTGCTTTTTTAGGATTGGGGGACTTTGCTGACTGCCTGATGAGGAGCATGTCTGTTCGACCTTTGGCCTGGACCTGTCAGGTGTGCAGAGGTATCATCGTGTCAAAGTGACAGGCAAAGGGACAGCCCAGAGGTGGAGGACACATGAGGATGACCAGTGTGACACTGTCAACATCTGTTACAGAGCTCTGTGGTCAATGTCATCCAGAGTAGCATACTGTTTATATTTTCAGCTTAATTCTGCTATTTCTCCTGTCCTTTAATTCCCTTTCACATTGACTGATTTTTTTTAGGTTACGTTTATCTTTCTTTTTTTTTTTTTACTACAATTTCAAGTTTGAAAAAATGTTCTTATTAAGATTTTAAACAAAAGTATATACGATAAAAATTTGCTGTTTTTAGTGTGACACCTTTGTGCAGCAAGAACTACAAATTTCTATTTCATGGAAGTGTTGATTAGTTGCTTGGAGGAATTTTAGACAATTTGTGTTCACAGAACAGCTTTTGTATTTCTGGGTTTCCTCCCATTAACTGTTTGCTTCATATCCTTCCCCAACTCTTTTACAGAATTAAAGATAACAAAGTTGATTCTGGGGAACCACTGTTTGTTTTCATTTAGAAACTCAATATATTATAAGTTTGAACAGTATGTTTGAGTATGAAATTGGACTGTAGCTGGAGTTTAACTATGTTTTTATTTACTGTTTAAATTACCACAAAAACTCATTGGTAACTCAAGGTTTTTAGACTTGTAGCAATTTTGGTATGCAGTTACGTTCATGCAGGTCTCCCAAATATGGAGTAAGTTAAGTTCGACCTTAAGTAATCTGAAACTGTGCAAATATGTCAACACCCACCCATGGATCAGAAATAGAGCAACATCCTCCACATTTTGCATGGTCTTCAGCATTTCAGGCCGAGACCCTATTTTTTCTCATTTACTGAGCCAGGGCATTTCTACACACATCTGAAACTTTTTCCAACATGCAAACACACTAGAGTGGTTGCAAATGGTGAGGAAATATTCTCTGAATTGTATTACGTGTTTTTTGATTAAAATAAAAAACATTGCCTTTTACAAAACTCTATGACCTTAAGCATAAAAATTATTCTAACAAAGAATATTTAAAAAGGTACAAAGTTAGTGTTGGCGTGGCACGGTGGCAAAACAGGTAGTGTCGCAGTCACACAGCTCCAGAGACCTGGAGGTTGTGGGTTTGATTTCCACTCCGGTTGACTGTCTGTGAGGAGGTGGTGTGTTCTCCCCGTGTCCGTGTGGGTTTCCTCCAGGTGCTCCGGTTTCCTCCCACAGTCCAAAAACACATGTTGGTAGGTGGATTGGTGACTCAAAAGTGTCCGTAGGTGTGAGTGAATGTGTGTGTGTGTCTGTGTTGCCCTGTGAAGGACTGGCACCCCCTCCAGGGTGTATTCCTGCCTTGCGCCCAATGTTTCCAGGTAGGCTCTGGACTCACCGCGACCCTGAACTGGATAAGCGCTTACAGATAATGAATGAATGAGTGAAAGCTAGTCTTGCTGCATGCATCAATTCAGTGACAGATGCCCTGTAATGTTCCTTTAGAATTTGCTGGTATCATTCAGAATTCATTGTTCCATAAAAGATTTAAATACAGCAAAACAGGCCCAAACATGATACTACCATCGCCATGTTTCACAGATGGGATAAGGTTATTATGGGCACTTTAAGTGCTTTCTTAGATTAAGTGCTTACTTTTCTCAAGACATCACACTTCTCATTAAACCAGAAAGGTTTGGGCTCATATGTCCACAAATGTTTTAATGTTTAATAGCTTGTCCATGTGATCTTTACTAAATTGCAGATGGGCATCAAACATCTAGTTGAAGAGCTGTGGCTTTCTGTATACAATCATTGCTTTACTTGTGGTGGGCTCATGAGCATTATTCTCTTGGACTATTACATGCCTCAAACTTGTCTGGATTTTTGTTGACAACCACTCGAACATTTCATCCATCTGTACAAAATCTGTCAGACTGTGGATTGCTTGGTTCAAATTGTCTATGTATATTTTTTAAACATTTTCTTGGTGGCACAGTGACCCAACAGTTAGTGTTGCAGACACAGCTCCAGGGTCCTGGGGTTGTGTTCGAGCCATGAACTCTCTGTGAGGTGTTTGGTGCGTTCTCCCTGTGTTCGTGTGGGTTTCCTCCGGGTGTTCCGGTTTAGACCCATAGTCCAAAAACACATGTTGGTAGGTGGGTTGTCTATTCAAAAGTGTCCTCATAATAACAGAAATAAACATAATATCTGAGGTTTTTATGTCTTTTTGTCTGAACACCTCATATTTAAGGTCATATTTATTCACAAATACAGAAAATTCTAATGGGTGCACAAAATTTTAAATTGAGGATGTATCAACACCATTGATATTCGATAAACATCATTATCATCATCATCGTCATCATCATCATTACAATATAACGATTCACAACATAATAAAAACTATTAATAACAAACCTAAGTTCCCAGAATACAGAGCAACATTTGTTTTTGTAAATTATATTGTATTTCACTGGTAAGCTACAACAAAAATACCAGTGTAACTAGCCAAGTGACACTTGTGTTGTGCTTAAATAAATAAAATAAAGAATTGATCTGGTTATGGAGATGTTGATAGTGATTCATCAATACAGTGTTCAGTGTCAGTATTGCAATGTCTCTTGGACATAATGCTTGGCAGCTGGCCTAGAAAGAGTCAAATATCTCACCTACCAAACAACATTAGTGCAAACCCCATTCCTCTTCTCCCTTTGCTCTCCATTTGAATCCCCTTGCATACATCCATGAACTAAAAACTGCATCTGCAGGAAACGCTGCAGAACCACAGTGTGTTTCAATTAGTCACTGTTCGGTTGCTTTTCCAATCCAAGACCCATTTGCCTTAACAGATGCTAATTTCACTGAACGCATGGCAGAGGAATAAGATGGGATTGGGGCTAGTTGCTGCTGGCCTTGATGGATATGTTTCCTCTTGCTGTGAATCCAATTCAAATTTGCTCAGTATTTGCGACTCTATGCTCAGAACGCTCATTCTCGATGCAGGATGCAGGAGCATTATTAATATGGAACGTGTCTGAGATTATGCTGAGCCAGTTATGAATTACACATGTAGTTCTAAAGCATGTAAACAACGATATCTAAACTCAACAGACACAGAAGTAAAAAAAACAGATACTATTTGATCTTTTTTTTTTAGAATTATTTTCACAAACATAATTCTGATAAATGCACTTTTGAGGTGTATTCATAATAGAGGCATGAAGGTATAATTCTTTTGATAGAAAACAAGATAACGCCAATAAATGAATGTTGCAGCTGTGGAGAGCCACATTACGAATGAAACTATGCAGCATGCAGTCGGCTAGCTCTCGCCAGCAAATGGTAGGTGTAATTTCTGCGGCAGAGACTTTGCTAATAGCCTTGGCATGAGACACTGCCACAAATCCACTGGCATACAATTGAAACAGCATCACCCTGCATTAATTCCTGCTCGCTGTGTTTAAAATATGCAGAGAATGGTCCACATTATGCAAGCGTCAGGCTATCAATTCCAAAGCTTGACCCCTAAAGGCAGGTGACTCATAGATTCTGCATTTGAGAATCATTATGTATCTTTTAATTGTCTGAATGCTTTCTGGCTTGGGGATATTTATTTACTGAAGCCTTAGGTCCTAGACAGTTAGAATTGTCCCTTGTTTTTGTCTTAGGGCACAGGAAGGCATACAAATCTTTCTGCATGCTCTGAAGGCTTATGTTTTAATAAATAAATAAATAAAAGTAGTAATTGTACTAGTTTAATGAGCATTAACTTCTTAATTTTTCTTGGCAAAAACAAGTGTGTGTGTTTGTGCTAAAACAATATTTGAAATTTTAGTAAAGACATTAAAGCATTAATTAGCATATTTTGTTTGTTTAACACCCCCTTTAGATTGTGTTCCCACCTTGTGCCCAGTCGTTTTGGGTAGGCTTCAGACCCACCCCAACTCTGAACTGGATAAATAGTTAATGAATTAATGATTTTTTTAACACATCATGAGTTGCTTTACCAAATTAACTTATTTAATACACATTTATTCCAGATTTGATAGGAAAACTATTTTCCATTTTTATAAAAATAAAAATGTAATAATAATAAAAGGGGATGGACTCTTTTTCCATTTGCCATTTATCTTTTAGAAAAGTTTTCCCCTTACTATACTCGTTTACATTTATGTACAGATTTCAGATTCAAGATTCAAGAATCTTGTAGGGCGTAAAATTTCTACAATATTTGCAACTGCGCTTAGCACTTCAACTGCTGGTTTCACTACAAAATGTTTGTCATTATGGTAAACCTGGCTGATTTCACCAAGGGCTTAGAATTATCATGGATGGCGGTGACGTGTCCCCACCCATATCCAGCAATTATTGAACTGTCCCCACCAATAATATGATCCCCTTGAAAATACATAAATAAATAAATAAATAAATATCTCAATGTCTCATTAAGCTATAGGTAAGAAAAGGTTACATTACATTCTCTACTCATGTCCTACCTCCCTGGAATACATATGGCCAGTGTGATTGGCTGTGCCTTGTTCTGCTGTCACGTGAGTCTCTGTAGTTTGGTTGTTAGCAGTGCCAAAACTGGAAGGAAAATTTCCAGTCATAAGCGAGTATTACTGTGCAAGACTCAGGTGCATCGTGGGTGACACATGGGTGTCAAAAGCAAGTGAGGATGACAGCAAAAAAGAAAAAGGTGGACATAAGGAGCTATTTTTCAAAGAAACGTATAAGTCACTTAAAGTCAAGTTTGCTAATAAAATGAGTCCCTCATAATAACAGCAGGCTACAATCATCTGTAGCTATGAATAACATGGTTTGGAAATTAACTACACAACAAACTGCCAATTATCAGTTCTTTTACATTGTCATTTTATCACAGAGCAGAGGGAAAAAAAATAAAGAACAGGCAAGTGGTAGATTCATAGGTCCCCATCAATTTCAAAAGCAAATCTACGCCATTGGATTTCACATAGTTTGGAATTCCATTCCATTTTTTTAATGGTTTTTGAATGTTATTAATTTTCTAAGCAAAAATACATTCATGCATCCCCCTCAGTAAACCACATGTATTTGTGTATCTTATGAATATGTTAAAATAAAACAATAAATAGAAAATTAAATTAGATTAAAATGCAGAAAAATATGCCATGTTTAAGTTTGTCTTAATTTTCACTTGTAAATTTGAATAGAAAAGCATAGGCACCTTTATATTTAATAGTGCTGGAAGCCTTGTGGGCCTATGCTCATAATGAAAGAGAAGGAATGAGAGAACGCTAGAAGGCCAGCACCTTTCCAGATGTCATGGTGTGATGGTCAGAGAAAGGGGAATGAGATGAAGGCAGGGGTTTATGGGGAATGTGCTTCAAAGATAACTGGAGAATGACAGGAGGGCACAGAGTGTAGCCTCAGACACCACATGGCTCAGGAATTAGAGCAGCGTTGAGTCTGTTTTTTACCAGGGTCTGACTTCATTAAGCTGTGAGATTTTGGAAACGCTTTGATCATAAGCTAGCTGTGACCAGTCTTACCAAATGTTAGCATTTTTAATAATATACATATGTACAGAATAGTAATGTAATAAACTCTTTTTCATTTGTAGCAAATGGTTAAATAGAAAAGACTGTAACTAAACACAAGACTTCAGAGTGTGGTTTATGGAGGAGAATGTCACAGTGGTATGATCTTAAAGTAACCAAAACAGTGTAACACAGTGCAGCAGAACCGCTTAATAATTCATTTGATGTGAATACAAATAAACTATACATACACAATGTCCAAAGTTTGGACACATCATCTCATTAGTCATTGGTGGAATAAGGCTATTTGGTCTCAAACACATTGAAAAGGCAAGCAGTTCTTCAATTCAAATATAAACTCTTGACGAGGCCACAGCTGTTCCCTGAAAACCATTCACATAGTGATATAGTGTGACACTCGCAGTGCCATGACCGTCCAGAGTATTTTTGGGATGCAACAGAGAAGTCAAGAATGGTGGGAAAGAATTGTGTCTGGTTTTACAGTTGTTATTTCTGATTCCTGTCATTTCTTATCATTTCTTAACAGTCGGCCACTGCTCTCCAGAAAAACAGCACACCTGTGTTATGTTTTCCCTCCTTATGACGTACGTATATATGCTTGCGTAACTCTCTCCAGACATGGAAAACACATTCTGTTCACACTTGGACCTGATCCATCTCTGACCACGTCTGAATGATCGAATAATCCATACATAATCTGATCAAAATGCGTCTTGGTGGTGTTTACATTGTTTGCATCTGGATATTCATGCAGTGAAATTCGATTGTGATCCGGTCACAAAAATCACGCTAATGCCAGGTGTAAACAGACTCAAGGCTCAAGGTGTAAACAGACTCAAGGCTCAAGGTGTAAACAGACTCAAGGCTCAAGGTGTAAACAGGCTCAGGCTTAAGCCAATTTATTTTCACTACAAACAACTACATACAAAGTATTTACCAAATAGCGTTAATGAATAACATGGATTTGTTATGAAAACTGTTTAGATTAAGATTAGATTTAAGATTACGATTTTTTTAGTTTTATACCATTTTGAACACAAGAACATTTTGCAAAACCCTCTCCTCAGGCAGAAAGAAAATTACATAGAAGTCTATGGAGCTCTGTACCCTCCCTAGTGCCAGACAAATGCTCATAACTCAAACAAAGTGTAATGAGAAACCTTTTCAAATGTGCATGTGTTAGAAAGGGCAACACAGTGTTGCTGTCTCATAGCTCCAGGGTCCTGGGGCTGTGTGTTTAAGCTCCGGGTCACTGTCTGTTCTTCCCGTGTCCGCATGGGTTTACTCTGGATGCTCTGGTGGACCCCACGGTCCAAAAACACTTTGATAGGTGGATGGGCTCCTCAAAAAGTGTCCGTACATGTGAGTGTTTCGCTCTGTGATGGACTGGCGCCATCTCCAGGGTGTGTTCCCGCCTTGCTCCCAGTGATTCCAGGTAGGCTCCAAAGCCACTGCAACTCTGAACAGGATAAGCAGTTGTACCTGTTGTGTTAGAAATGGGGGTTTCTCTGCCATTTAAATACTGACATTTGCCAGTGTTCCAGATAAGGACAGTATTGCAGAGTTGGAACAGTGTCAATATCTCAAAAAGTGTAGAAGGAGGTTCCAGAATCAGGTGGAATAATAAAAACAAAGGTAATAGGTATAATAAAAAAATATAACTTAAAAAAGAACAGAAGTGTGTTGCCCACCACAACAGAAACCAACTGGCATACTGCAAGAACTTTGTCTAGTGTTCTGAATATATTAACAGTCCTGAACTTATATTACAGATATAAACCTCTTAAAATTCTTTGTTATCTGTTGAAATCATATACCCACAACACGTGTACAAATACTATTATAATACCTGCAAGTACTAGCCATTCACTATTGGATTAAGCCCCAACTTTGCTGAAAGCTCGTGACATCTTGTGGTTTGTAGCTGTCATTGCATTGATCACAGCAGGCGGTGTTTGCTCACTAGCCACACACCTAGCCAGGAAAACAGGTTAAACTGAAGCCTGTGTGTTGACATAAATTTGTCATAGACATCTACCCTCCATCCTTAGTGAGAGATCTCACCATTGACTAGATACTGCCTGTTGGACAGCTCTTGAAATTAGTCCAAGGAAAGAAACCTCCACAAGCATGTAACAACCAATAGACTGTTGCTTTAATAATATATATATAAAAGTAGATTAAACACAAGTACAATGGGAAAAGTTTAACTATGTAAATGGAAGGCAATTGCCAAAATACATGTTCACATCATGTGTATGCACCTTTATAAGCATGAAAAAGGGGTGTTTTGGGGTGGGGGGGGGTCAGATTCTTCAGTGTCACAGACCGCATTAAATATCCACCACAGAACAACCAAAAACAGCTTATTGGTCAGAAATTGACCACTGATGGGCTTCACCACAAGAGGAGCTACAAGGCAGAGGTTTCTGAGAGTGGCCAGTGTAGAAAGTTAAACACCATTTAAACTAACTGCAAAGCCTACATTATAGACCATGCCAAATAAACTGTTCATAACATGTTCTGCAACACTGACATAGCTTTATTACAATAAATATAAATACACAAACATCAAGTCAATAAGCCAACACAAGTTTAATCCATAAACCGCTCACACATTTGACATTTGTACATAAGACATACCATACTAGATCCAAAAATATTAAATCACAGTGTTATCTGGGGGGGGGGGGGGTGTTGTTTTCTCAGACTAAGAAGTGTTTATGTTTCTTCTACAAAGAAACATGAACAGTGTTGAATGGATCTACTTAGTTTCATACAAAATGATAAATCTGGACAAATTGCAATTAATGCACTATCTAGTGGAAATATGTGAACCAGAAAAACTGCTATTCTGCTTCTGGCAAATCTTAACCAAGAACCAAGCCCTGCTTTTTTGCTACTTTTGTCTACCAACCTTTAACTGTGCAATTTGATGCGGGGCGAATAGAAAAATAAAATGCAACTTCTAAGTTAAGAACAACATAAAACTCAAAACGGCTTAACATTTATATTCTTAATCATCCAGATAGTTATTGCTTAATAGCAAAATTCATATAACAATTAGTCCCCCGTTTTTTGCAACACAGAGGTTTGTAGGTGAGGGGAGCACAAGCAAAATCAGCATTTGAACAACTTTTATATCTTAACTTGCAAAGACTGAATTCTCTGGGGTGCTCAGAGTATGGCCTTGCTGCTAGCACCTGGCAAATGTTATCTCAAATCACACTGGCAGTGATTGAATGGATAATTTGATAACAGGGGTGTTGCAAAGTCCTTTAGTCATCTTCCTCCTCCTCATCTTCCTCTTCGTCATCTTCTTCCTCATCCCCCTCTTCATCATCGTCGTCATCATCATCATCATCCTTAGATTTAGATTTACCTGCTGATGCCCCGCTGCTTGCTTTGCCTGTTTTCCTGTAGTATGCCATGTCCTGAAGGAAAGGGAAGCGAATTAGGTCAGTCACATTCTATACAAAAAGATTCCCTTGCTAAGAAGAAATTAAGAAACTACCCAATCTATATTAGTCAATTTTACTCCTTACAGTCCCAAACACATCATCTTAAACTTACCTTCTGATATTTGTCCTTGAGTTTGTTGGCCTGTGAAAGGAAGGGTTGTTTCTCAGAGTCTGACATATTGTTCCACATTGCACCAAGCTTTTTGGCTACGTCGCCAATACCATAGCTGGGATTCTGTGCCTTAATACTGGGTCTGTGTTCGGCACAGAACAAGAGAAATCCAGACCTACAAACACAAGGGAAACGTAATGCTTTAATACCACACGTTCATATTCAAAATGTTACTTTGTTACTCTTCATCTTATTAACTAACAGGAGTAAACATACGGTGGCCTCCTGGGTGCATTGGGGTCTTTCTTGAGCTTAGTCCTGCCCCTCTTGCCTGGATTGTAATTCATCATTTCTTGGTCGTAGCGAACCTTATCTTGCTTCGCCATGTCTTCAAATTTAGTCTTTTCTTTTGGAGACATAACCTGAAATAGAAGACAGGGACAAATAAATGACCATTCCGAAGTCTGAAAAACATTTAAGATTCAGATAGGAATTTCACTAGGGAAAATTACACTTACCTTCCATCTCTCTGAGCACTTCTTGGAAAATTCTGCAAAATTTACAGGAACACCAGGGTTTTTCTTGTTGTGCTCCTCACGGCAGGTCTTCACAAAGTAGGCATATGCAGACATTTTGCCCTTTGGCTTTCCGGGGTCATTTTTAGCCATCCTGGGGGCTGGGCGACTGACACAGTAGTTGAATTTACCTAGTTCTATAAAACAAACAAGCAACATAACTTAATACTGCCAAGTGTGACAAGCCTTTAATACTCCACTAAAAAAATACAACATATGGATTAACCTTTAAATCATTTTCGAATCAAGGGTGGACAATAAGAATATTCTGCTTTAACTGTAAAATCACAATGTATATTTCAGAGTGTAATGGGGATACTGTCCATACGTACACATTAAAAGCACTTTTCACTATTCAAGTTGTTAAATTTCATTTGGATTCTGTGTAGTATGTAAACGTGATGAAATCATTTTGGGTTTAGCTATTGGTAGCTGTTTTAAGTGGCTCCTTATGTGCCTTTTTTATTTTTACGACATGCTAAATTCCAGGGGAAAAAAACTAATTATCGCTAATTATTGTAAATAATTCAGAAAAGTCGTCATTTTTCACAATTTCAAAATATAATCGCCACATCGCCCAAGTGATTCCCCTTAATAAATAAATAAACCAAGTAAAATAGAAACAAACATGTTAAAGCCACAAGGTGTAGTATGACTTGAAGAAAAACTGAATTTATAACAATCCGCTTGAAACTAAATGAACACAGCCGCACTTGAGGTACCGTTGGGTTATATTGACTATGGGAATTATTCATCTTCCATTTTGTGAAATGCAAAGTCATTACAGAGACGCACGTTCACATTGTGTTCAGCTCCGTAACTGTGTTCAGTCCCGTATTTTTTTCTGAAGAAAAGAAGCGTGAAGAGTTTTTAAACGCAGCTCGTCTCCTCTGTGGAGTCCCGAGTGCTGTGCTGTTTAACCGAGGTGAGGTTTACAGGCGGCTCTGCTTCACTCCTCTGAACAGCACTCCATTCATTAAAATGGCCTCTCTCTCTCTCTGAGTGAGAGACAGGCACCAACAAAGCCTCCCTCACATGCTCAGGATCGAGGGGATGAGGGGCTTTTTTTTAATTTACACATTTTACGAAATTACTAGTGAAGCAAACGTCACGACTCCGTCGAGTATAAGAAAAAAAGTATTAAAAAGAAGAAACGGCTTGTCGAAAAGTTTGACCACTATAGCCGTTGGCCGCAACTGACAACAAAAGGCAGTATAAACTAGTCCTGACCGCCGCCGTTGAACGCGCTTTAACATCACACCGCTCTTTATAGAAAAAGCCAAAGAAAACACGCCGTGGCGGAGCGGCTTCGCTTTGGGCCTAACCAAACAACTTTAAAGACGCGAAGGCATATTTACCCAATCCAGACGATTTAAAACACCATACGACATCGTTCTGTAAGTTTTAACGCTCAGAGAAACCGTCTACATCTTTAAACATCGAGTATAATAGAAGTAACTTATAACTTACCTGATCCGTTTTGCAATTATCTGTATATTTTCTTTGAAAATGCTGAAAGATATAACAGTCTGGTGGCCAGTACGCTCTTAACCGTAGGAGGTAAGTGGCAGTCGAGCTGCTACGAGCAGGATTTACCCGGGATTGGATCTCTCTATCGTGGTGAGATCCTCAGGCTCCACGGCGACGCACACTCCGTTTCGAGCTCGGCCTCGCACTAGCCCCACGCGAAAGGAACAGGATTGGTCCTGCGCATTCCGAACAAACTCCCCGAGCGCTGATAGGCTGCAGTACAGCACACGGCCGCGTTCCCTATCTTTGATTGGACAGAACACAGCAAGCACCCGCCTACTGTTTTTTAAATAGAGCGCGGTTAGCGATCTAAAAATCATTGAAGACTGTAGAAGCCAGGTTTTGTGTCTGTACGCTCCGGTCAGCTAGAGCGTTACGGTCATCTTCTTGTTCCTCCACTCACTGTCCACTATCTCAGCTCCACAGAACATTCAGGAACACTGTATATTTATATCTGTTGCACTTAATACGTTTTCCCAGTGCTCAGAGGACGCTGTTTGTTAGCAGTGACACCAAAGCAGCACTGTTGTGTCTGACCCACTCATACCACCTCAACACACATTAACACCACCACCACCAGTCAGTTCACTACAGTGCTGAGAAAGGCTCACCTCCCAAATAAAACCTGTTCTGTTGGGGTCCCGAGGATGGAGAAAACAGACGGTGAAACGTGGTTAAGAAACTTAATGCCGTCTGTAACTGTAGAATTACAAGGTGCTCCTCTGTGGTCAGTAATTTACAGTGTGTGTAGAAACAGCGTGGTAGTAAAAGGTTTGGTATAGTTCTCAGCTGAAAATTTTAAAGGTGGAGAAAAAAGTTTTCAATTTGTTAGCTTGGTGGTAGTGTTTAAAATTGGTTGTTAATGGGCATATATTCCCAGTGCTATGATTTCTATTGGAAGAAACTACTCAGGGGAGGAACAACTGCTTTATTATTGAGTACAGATAATGTATCTTTGCCAGGGCCCAGTTTCCTAAAAATATCTTAATGTTAACATCATCTTAACAGGGAGAGAGATAGTGTTCAGGGTGATGATCACTACCACTTAAGACTCTTCTAAGGTTATTTTGGGAAATACAGTTGAGTACAAGTAGTATTAGTGACCAAGAACCATTAAATGATACATCTAGGGCCTGTTTACACTTGGTATTAACTGTATAGATCAACAGAATCAACTTAAACCAGATTTTGTTTACACTAACATTAAAATGTGTCCCCAGTCTGATCAGATGTGCTTCGATTTTAATTTCCTGTTAAAAAGGCACACCACCGCATATATTATATACATTGCCCTTCCTCTAACTGGCTGTAAATATGGTTTCTCACCTGCATTTATACCAGTTTATATTCTCAAACCTTGGGAGTAAATGTTTAAAACAGTCAGTGAATCATCTGCAGCAGTCGAGTAAAAGGCTGTAATTTGTGTGGTGGTCCTTTGTGTATGACGATGTACATTCTAGTTACTCTGTTAAAAATTGCACCCACTGATCTCCAGAAAAATAGCACACCTGGATTGTCCCTCATCTCGAATGGGTTTCAGCTTGCATAACTCTATCTATCCAGATCTCTCTCTCTGACCACCTCAGAATGTAGATTGAGTTGTCCGATTGTAATCCCATCACAATGCATCATGGCTTTTCATGTGAACAAGTGAAATCTGAACATGTTCCGATCACCAAAATCCCATGTTAATGCCAGGTGTAAACAGGGCCCTAGATATAGGAATCGTTGCTGAACTGTAATAGGACAGAAAAACAAAATAAACATGTTAGATCTTACTATCCCGTTGAAGGGGATTTTGGATTTATGTGACTCTCTATGTGACTAAGGGTAGGTTGGCACATTAAAAGCAATGTTTGAGATTTTATTGGCTACTTTACTCCACTGTTCACGAGCTCGGCAGGACGACTCAGAACTTGGCAAATTTACACATGCAACACATCTCACTCTGATCTGAACTCACTGTAAAGAAAGAATTAACAATCACTCCTTCATGACTTTTTCTGTTGCTCTGGTGCTGAATTCAGCCACAGCAACACTGGAACAGAGTAACCCTGATATGCCCCCCACTGATTGCGTACCCTTGGTTCCCATCTAAACTGGTGGAAACGGGGACAAAGAGAACAAGGACAATCAGGAAAGGAGTTCTTTTGGTGGAAAAGTGTTAATAATAGTTCTATTCAAGATATTTAAAAACAATCAAAGTTCTTTTAGTAAGCTGCAGATATTTGGTCATTTAAATACTGCACAAAGAGGTGAGTTTTGAAGACATGAAGGGACTCAGCTATTCAGACAGCCAGTAGAAGTTTGTTCCAATATATTGGAGCCTGGATAAAGAAGAGTCTTTATGCTTCTCTCCCACACAACTTCAGAGATGCTGAAGGCTCTTAAGGCATGGACCATGTTCTGACCATTGCCATCAGGTAAGGAAAAGTTGGTACATTCTAGGTTTAGAAGGCAAGTGTCAAACTATCATCTTAAATCTAATGCAGGCAGCTACAGGAAGTCATTGAAGGGAACAAAGCAGTGGGGTAACATGAGTGAACATTGAAAGATTGAAGACCAGCTGGGCTGCTGTGTTCTGAATGTGCTGAAGGGTCTGATGTCTTGTCAAGGAAGAAAAGAAAGGAGTGAGTTGCAGAGGTAGTTGATCTTTCAGATGACAAGAGACTGCACAAGCAACTGAGTGGCCAACTGGGGAGAAAGTGTAGAATCCTTCGAGAATTGTAGAGGAGAAACCTGAATGACCAAATCAGGGTTAAAACATGTATTGAGAAAGATAACTGCTCACCCAAATGTAAAACCAGGCTGGGTGCAGCTTCAGATGGAGATACCAGAATGTTCTGGAAGTAGATGGTGAGATCATGGTGAGACTTCATGTGGTGGGCTATCAGCTGGTCAAGCTGGGATGCAACTGGAGGAAGAATCAAGACTAAAGGCAGTTTGGCTGCTCTGGCAGCATGTAAACTGAAGCCATATAGGTCATGATTCTGGGGCTGGTTCTGGGTGAGAAAATGTCTGCCTGTTCAATCATTTTTAATAGGCAGGAAATAACAGTCTTCAGTTGCTGATATCTAATCTGTCACGGGTGGACAACCATTACACTTGGTAATACAGTGGGCATGTGTCCCAAATATAAGAAGCTATTGGTGGTATTGATGAATTAAAGCAGATCACTTGAAACAGACAGTTGCCCTGATCCACTCGTAACGCCACCAAATCAGTGTCACTGCAGTGCTGAGAATGATCCACCACTCAAATCATAACTGCTCTGTGGTTGTCCTTTGGGGGTCCTGACTACTGTATGTACAATAGATGGTGAATCCACAACCCCAGGACCCTGGAGATGTGTGACAGCAACCTGTTGCACCACTGTGCCACACACATTTTTAAAAAACGGCCTGAATTTTCCAGAAATTAGTGGTAAATAATTTTTAATATTATTTGGATAAAGATAGCCCCCTCCAGGGTGTATCCCCGCCTTGTGCCCAATGATTCCAGGTAGGCTCTGGACCCACCGTGACCCTGAATTGGATAAGTGGTTACAGATAATGAATGAATGAATGGATAAAGATATAAAACCTTAAAGGGGACTTATTATGCCCTTTCCTCCATAAGGTAACACAATAGTCTGAGGTAATAAAATGTAGGGTGACCAGACGTCCTCTTTTACCCGGACATGTCCTCTTTTTTAGACTTAAAAAAATGCCTGGGCGTAATTTCACAAACGTCTGGGATTTTGTTTTTCTAGAGTTTACATAGAATTTCGAGAAGTGTTTCGTTCACAAACTAGTCCCGCCCTCCCCTACTACGATTGGTTCGCTTGAGTGAGAAGGGGGCGTGGTGAAGTAACCTAAATTCTTCTGATTGGACGGTAGTCCTTGTTTACGTCAGGCAAAGCTCCTGTACCTACCCTCATCTCGAGCAGCTATGCCGAAACGTAAATGTAAGTTCTCGGTTGAATTAAAAAAGAATTCCCATGTTTTGTGTAGCAAATGAAGGTGTAAAGGACCTAAAAGCACACATATGTTCAGCTAAGCATATAACGGCAGCGAGGGGTGTGACCTCATCACCCCCCCCCCCCCCATCTCAGATCTGGTCACCCTATAAAATGCCACAAGGTCAAACAACACAGCATTGGTCTCCCCTTGTCTAAACAGCACTGTTCACTGGTTTCAGCACCTTTTCCTGATGATGATAATGGGCCACAGCTCAGGTCAGTTTGAGGCCCACAGGAGTGAGGAGCAGAAGGTCCACATTTTAGACATTTTCACTTTGTTCTCTTTCTTCACTCATTCATTCATTGTCTGTAACTGCTTCTTTCTTCTTTCAGTTTGGTCATATTTTATCAGTAGTCTTATTTCTCAGTATCTAAATGCTATATAGGCTGCAGCAAAATATGAGTACAACTCTTTTTATCATATATTTAAACTTAAGCAGACCATAAAAAAACATAATGGGTTGCTCTTTTTCAGTGTGTGGGTTGGTAGGGGCTTCAGATCCCCAAATTAATTCACTAATGCACTAAAAAAGTGAATTTTTTAAAAAAAAATTCCCTTTATAGGTGTCATACATACCAGACAATATTAAACTCAGTTCTCAAGCACAGGTCTTGTCATGCTGTGGAAATCCTCTATATGGTAGTGCACAAAGACTATTCTTTATAGTGTTTCTCTAGTCAGACAGTGAGCTCTTGCATTTAATATCAATGGCTATTCATTCTGAAAAATGAGTATTAATTCTACAAAAATCTACTATAAAATATTTAAGGTTGTTTTAAACCCACTGTGATTTGATGTGAAATCCTCTGTTTACTACGCCATTTTTATGGCCATAAAACTGCTGTCTGTTGCTTTTGATATAGATTTACCATATTTTTAGCTTTAGGTTAAAACACATTTCAAATGTATTCATGCACATAACTTTATTTATTTATTTTTACAGATTTAACACTATTTTACCTTTCTGAACATATATAAGTTAAATATATATATACATACTTTAAATAGAAAATAAAATAGTTTTTTAAATATTACATCCCCTTTCACCACCACTGTAGAGACATTTTACAACTTTCTTAAAAGCTATGAAAGAGATCAACATTGAACTACTTTATAGTTCATATATATATGTTGTAAATACTCTTCAGAAGCTTGATGCTCTGTGCCATTCTGCTCTCAGGTTTGTAACAAATGCCCCCTTTAGAACTCATCACTGCTCACTTTACTCTGATTAAGTGGTCCACCTTACACTCTCGTCGCAGTATACACTGGTTCACAGTCATTTACAAAACCCTCATTGGTCAGTCACCACATTATCTACAAAATTTGATACAACTGGTGTCTGCTACATATAACATCATGTCCTCCAGGTACATCCAACTGAAGTCTTTAGAAATATTGAGCACACAACAGGAACACAACCTGGGCAGGGTGCCAGTCCAGTGCAGGTCACCACACACTCACCTAGTATAAATGATAAATACAACCTATGAATTTGTATAAGGCTGAATAAAGACCTTGTAAATGGCAAAAAGGAAGACCTCTTGAGTTTGAGTTTGACTTTTTAATAAATACAGTTTTGGAAAACACTGTTGTAAGGCACAAATATTTTACATCAAAAATGGAATTTAAAAAGTACATTTATGAGAATAATGTACAAGTAATATTTATAAACTATATCACATGCTTTTTCATAATAAAGAGACCAAAAATGCAACTACGTATAGATCAGATACCCAGGAGTTTATCCTTATGTTTTGCACTTGACATGGGACCCTATAGGGAGACACACTGGCGGAGCAGGTAGTAGCGCAGTCACACAGCTCCAGGGTCCTGGGGTTGGGGGTTCAAGCCCCGCTCCAGGTGACTGTTTGGTGTGTTCTCTCTGTGTCCGCTCGGGTTTGATCCGGGTGCTCCGGTTTCCTCCCACAGTCCAATAACACACGTTGGTAGGTGGATTGGTGACTCAAAAATTGTCCGTAGGTGTGAGTGCTTCTCACATCTGGTGCCCCCTCCAAGGTGTGTTCCTGCCTTGCATAATGGTAATGATAACGAATGATAATAAAATTATAGAGATAGGTGTGGAACAGTAGAAGTACATGCATTGTACTTGGTAATTTAATGGAGGTTCTCTTGCTGGGAATGTTTTATTATTATTATTATTATTAACACTGCAAAAGGCTAAAGTTTCTTCCTATCACTATTCTATTATGCCAATCTATTTTATACGTTGTGTGCTTAAAACACATACTGGGCACCCTGCAATCATGTTACCACCACTGTTCTCCCACCAGGTGGCACACTTACCACAAATCACGGTGAATACTGCACACAAAAAAAACAAAAAACAAACATAACCACACATGTATTATGTTAAACAGACAGTTAGAGTTTGCAGTGGTGTATCCCTAAAACCTCACAAATAATATGTTACACAGGGATAGTGCAATGTGAATGTGAATGAATATTGTACAGATTATACAGATTATGAATATTACGGCCATGTTATTTATGGGATAAAACCTGAATAAGGTGTGGTATACAACTTGATCTGCTGCTGAATCATTGTTTACTGTATCAGGTGTAGCCATTTCTACAGTTGCGCAATGTTTTCTCGAATAGTTTCACTCATCACACAGTGGTGTGCATAGCTGCACAGCCGAGGTCTGAGGAAGAGGAGCGGGAGCGAGTTGAAGAGGCTTCTCTCTGCAGCTCCTCGACTCTTCTCTGCAACTCTGCTCTCATGACTAACAGTTCCTTCATATGCTGATGAACAGGCATCTAATCAAAATAAAAAGAGATACAGAAGGAGGTGTAAGGACAGAGGTGTCATGAGAGATTTATTTAAGGCAAATTAATATTTCAGGAATTTCCCACACATTTAGTCAGAACTAGACTTTTTATTCCCTTTTGATAAAGCTGTAAAGGAAGTAAAAGAACTGCAATGTTTCCTCCTTCAACATCCACAGCTGGTGCTTTTGATGGTAACCTGTCGCAGCACACTACCGTGGGTATGCTCACTGCACCAGGTGCACTTCTCTGTGTGTGTGTGTTTTCACTGTCATGTACATTTCTAAATACATTGTACATTGGCAAATAAATGCATGTATAACAAGTTGCATATTAATAATATTAATAAACTTGTCAAACAGTGAACATGGCTAAATTCATTTGTGGGGCAAAGAACATTTCAACAGTTAAATATTTTTTTATTAAAATGTCTAAATCAATAAACTTCAAAATGAAAAAAATGAAAGTGAATAAATGGCTCTTATTGGGCTAAGAAAATGCACTATATTCATGCTTAACCTGGAAGAATGAACATGTTCATAGATAAAAGTAGACATCTGTGTTGCATGATTAACTGTTGCAAATGGCATCTCCACCCAAGAACAATGTAATAGAAAAAAAGAATATAATAGAAAAAAAAACACTAAATCAACAGAAGTTAATTTTGTAATCTTTTGTACAGTTTGAGGCTACATTGTTGGATAGAATTCTATTTGTTTGACATATTGATACATACACTTGTGTGTGTAAAATGTCCCCTGAATTGTGATTAAATGTAAATGAAAATTATTCAGATTAATCTTTTGAAAGCAGTGCTATACAGTACTCACTTGTAGCCTCATGCGGGGGTTCCATCGCACATAGTAGCTCACCCACAGCTCTAGATGCCTATGGCTGGCCACTGGAAACAAAACATGATGCTTATAGTTCACGTAAAATGGGTTGGTGAAGTCCTCAGCCTGGCTGTTTATGTAGGACCACAGTGAAACAGTCTTACTATACACATCCTGAGGAGAGAGACAAAGGATATGAAGTTCATCCTGATATCACAATAGACCCTTTTTACACGGCAAATGCAAGTTTCATTTCCGTTTCACTTTAGAGTACATTCAAATGAACCATGCCGTAATTACTACAAAACGTCATCTTCAATAGAGCAACACCTGGGACAAAGTTACAAATCTGTAAACTTTAGTTAATGAAAAAACTAAGCAGAGGACCTAGAGTTAATATTTTCAGTTGTGTTACGCAACAGAATGTGTTTTTTGAAAATAACCGCGTTCCATACAAATTGGTCTATCTATCTACCCAATAGATGCCCTGGATTATCTGTTCTCTTGCCTGTGAAACACGTTCCTGCTCACTGTTGTAGAGGAATGTCCCAAACAGGCAGCTGTAGAGATGATCCAACACAGTAATGAGAAACAGCTCGTTGAACTCGAACCCCGTAGGGAACTGAGGAGTCAGAGAAAAGAAAATGAAATGGCCCTGATTTCAATGTCTAGCAGAGTGTGTTCACTTTCATTCTGATTCACTGAACATAAGTTCACAAATTTTCAGTTTTTTTTTTAAAAGAAAATACTAAATAGAAAATACTACCCACCTGTCTGGTCATTTGCCAAACACAATCAATGAACTGCACAAACAGAGGAGAGCGCTCAGAGTTAGCATGGTTCTCATCTCCATGTCCTACACGCTAAGGGGTAAGAGACATCAGTTAGAGTATGCAACCATATCATGTAAATAAATGACAGAGATCCAAGTGGTTAGTAGGGTTGGGTGATATTTTAAATTTAAACAAACCATAATAGTTTCCTGAATGATCGTCATGATTGATTTTATCGTGCTAAAAGTCACTTACAAAGTACCACATGCCAGTGTTACAGAGTTTTTCAACTACTTCAGTCGACTGAGTTTTTTTCCTCTGTAGCCTATTTAAGTAAACTGCACACCAGACGCAGCCTTTTTCATTTCATATCAGCAAGAGCCTTTATAATTTTGTTTTATTGTACCAATTCTCAGTCTGACTTTAACATAATCATCAGTGAATATGTACCGATATTTGAACTTAATTATTTTCATGTGGGAACAGGCTGGTTCACATTTTTTAATGAGGCGCTACTGACCAACCTGCACAGTTGGTACCGATAGACAGCACTCTTAAAAATAAAGGTGCTAAAAAGGGTTCTTTGTGTAATGTCATAGAAGAACCTCTTTTGGTTCCATAAAGAACCATTTTTGCTAATACTTTTAAATGGGTAAAGAACCTTAACCTTAAGTATGGTTCTTTATGAAATCAAAAGTAGTTCTTCTATCTATCTATCTAAATGCCATCTTTTCTTTTATATAGGTCTAGATTTTAATGTTGACTACCACAAATTAGAATGCTTGGACAAAGCCTTTGGTTAAATAAAAGGCAATGACATTCAAAAAAAAAAAGTCACATGGAAATGGAACGTGATAATTTGCTAAAAATTCTGACAGAACCAAGTTCTCCCTCTTACTGAGGCAAAGCGGTGTCCAAAGCTGAGCCACTCTTTCTCCAGCAGCACCTGGAAACCCCTCAGTGAACGGTAGTATGAATCCAGCATCAGCATGGCCAGGGAGGTGAGCTGTGCTGTGCGGTCCCATCCATCACTACAGTGAACAACCACCGAGGTCTTCCCAGACTCAATTCTGTCAGCAATCCGCACAGCACCAGCCAATAACAGCTACAGAAAGAGTGTATTATTGGGCTGTTTATAATTTTCTTAAGTCTAAAAAACTAAGAAAAGAACTTCCCTCACATTGCATCTACTATATCTGTGACAGCAGTGTAGAAACTAGCATGCTAAATATACATTAAAAACAAATGTTTGTATGAATATTTAAATAAGTATAAAAGTTTGATCTGGAGGGCTTGCAAAAATGTTGCACAAAGCACAATACATTCATTTTGTTCATTTGCCTGGAAACAATCTTCTCACCCTAATGTACTCCAGCCAGTGTGTGGCAGCTATAGAGGAAAACCAACGCTGCTCATCAATAGCTGGATACACCACCTCCTTCAACTTGCGCAAGGATTCCCTCATAACATGAATGTTAGGAATCTCCAGAAAGTTCAGCTCTACACTGGGATAGAAACTCTCATTCTCATAGCCACCATCTTTGGTCTAAAACATAAAAACAAACATAACAAACGTATACTTGTCTTAAAGGCTTTAGTATTATTATATTTACAGCACAACACACTTGAATTTTTTTAAAGTCCCTAAAGTAACATTCATTCATTCATTCACTGTCTGTAAGCGCTTGTCCAGTTCAGGGTCACGGAGGGTCCGGAGCCTACCCGGAATCACTGGGCACAAGGCAGGAGCACACCCTGGTGGGGGCACCAGCCCTTCACAGGGTGACACACACACACACACTCCCACCTGCCAATCCACCTACCAACATGGTTTTTGGACCATGTGAAGACACCGGAGCACCCAGAGGAAACCCACATGGACACAGCTCCAGGGACTTGGAGATTGTGGTACTGAGACACTACCTGTTGCACCACCGTGCCGCCCGTAAACAACATGCTGAATTTAAATATGGAGTAGGTGATTTTTCTAAAAAAATTCTTTAAATACTCTTTCCATCCTGATAGTAAAATAAACACAACTTTGCATTTGTGTTTTACCCACGCAACAGGACTGTAAATACTCAATCCAATCATTTCATTTAAACCAAACAATATTAATGGAAGGCTTACCTGCCTATGTAGACGTACTCTTATCACCATAGCGCACTTTACAATTTATGAACCTAATATTACAGTTCACTAAATGTTAGACAAGGATACAAATGGTTTCGCTATAAAAGTGTTACTTTATTATCTACACTGTGCACTACATAGGGTGGAGAGATATTTTAGATTCAGCTCTAGTGTTTTGGCTGATTGCAGAGCAATGCATGCACATTGTGTCGTTCCTACAGTTTAGAGAAGTGGCTTTAGAAGGTGGGAGAAATTTTAAAACTACTGATTTCCACAAATTAAACTACTCCAGCTTTAAGTGACCTGCAACAGAATTCTGTTTTTTTTCCATATATTAAGCTGGTTCAAGTTACATTAAATTACTAAAAATTAAAATAACTCCTTTATGTGGAAGATTAACTGACTTGCAAAATTAAGAACCATTTTCATGACTAAAATCACTGCAGTCTGAAGATGAAGACTGACCCAAATCATTCCAAACACATTTTTGGGTGCTTACAAATGCTTTGGACACATATACACATTTATCTCGACACTTAGAGCTAGCACCATTTAACCTCTGAAACTTAATCAACAGACTCATTTTCAGATATCCTGTTACTCACTTTGTTTGTTTCTGCCACACTGCTTTGCCTGGCATCATAGATACAGAGTTTATGTGACTGTGCATTGGCATCCAAGATGGCCTGGAGGTACTGCTCATCTTCTCTGCAGCGGCGGTCCGAGGGGCCAACCTGAGGCTGACCGCAACGCACTATAGAAGCCTGACTCTCAGGATGAATCCATGATAGCACCTGAAAATAAAAGGTAAATGTATTCAATTTCAAAGAAGTATGTTCTGCAGTCACTACTTTTTTTCTGTTATTTAATAATGTTACAGAACTACATTACTGCTAAAACAACACCATCAACATTTGTTAAAAGTATACAGGTAACAGCGTAACATTAAAACCACCTGCTAAATATGGTGAAGGTCTTCACGTGCCACAAAACCTCTGTTTTATCTGTGAACTAGATGTTGGCGATGGATGTTTTAAAGATGATGTTTGTAATTTTAATCTAATGCACTTCATCATTTGCTAGCTCTCTGGTCTGTTTGCACACTGGAAAAATTTCCTGTGTTTATACACAGCCCTGGCTCAATGAATTAAATTAATGGATGAATACAAACATGAGGGGGAGTTTGTTTTGCTGTGAGAACAGTAGTCTCCAGAATTAAGTACATTGCATTTAAAGGCAATGTTTGTGATTTTAATAAAAAAAAATACATTTCATATTATTCTTATGATGTTTCCTCAACATTTGATACTCTCCACTCTGTTTGCATTCTTGAGACTGGGCAAATGTGTTTACTAAGCCCCAGTGTCAGGAAATGGGTGGTGTGTTAGTGTGTGTGTGTTGTGCTGGTAAAAATGGATGAGACACAGCAGTGCTCCTGGAATTTAAAAACTCAGCAGTGTCACTGCTGGACTGACACTAGTCCACCAAACAAAGAAAATCCAGTGATGTAGGACTAGAGTTCCACCAACACAAACTGTACAGCAACAGACACTGAAACACCACTACCATGTCTGTGTCACTGCAGCGCTGAGAACGATCCACCACCCAAATCATACCAAGGGTGGGTCCTTGCCACTGACTGAACAGGAATCAAAGGGCCCTGACAAATTATACAGTGCTTCTATATGGTAATGGGGACTCCAAAAATTGACAATATGTATAGAAACAAGGAGATAGTTTTAAATGTTATGGCTGTTTTGGGTATATATCCTAAATCAGGAATTCTGTATTTTATACATTTCAAAATGGTACGAACGGGAAAGCGACGCTTTGCTCTGAAGTTGGCTACCCTTCTCAGGTCGTCCTCGCTGATGCTGGCAGGCAGAACAAGCAATGCTGGGTATGTCTCACACACTTCATAACTACTGTTAATCTTACTGATGATCCAGCTCTCGTTGGGCAGACCCTGCGTAACACACATACACAATACACACACCCTGTATTAGCCTCAGTTTAAAAACCAAGCCCACAATTAGTGGTGTGACATCATAATTCAGGAATGCCTGAACTTGCAGACATGATTCACAACAATCTGCAGGACTTCATCTATCTAAACACCCCATGACAAAGCAGTGCTAGTTAATCCAGCTCTGAAAACGACTTGAAATAATTTGAAAATGACTGTAAATGTCTGGAAACTTTAATGAGCTATTTTTTTAAAAACACAAATTAATAGTTTTCCTAAAGTTGGTCACAACTTCCATAAATCACTTATTTTTAATGCTGAAATACATATTAAATCCCAGAACTCTCATGCGCTCTCTCACACACACACACACACACACACACACACACACACACAGCAGCTGCAAGAAGTTTGTCCCAATTAATCCACACATTTATCTCTTTTAAAGTTGTTGAAGCGGAATATGGAGATGTTTTATTGGCTGAGCTGCCTGCTGCAATTTTCAGTTGGAGTCAGCAATGTGTGTCACACTGGTGAAAACTGCAGTAACAGCAATCTAATAAAACTTCTGATCAGATCTCCATCTGTTAGTAATGAAAGAGTATACAAGTACACTGTGGTCTGTTGCAAGTGACTTCTTTCCTGGCAGGAAATATCGAAAATGAATAAATTCATATTGCTATGTAAACTGTCCGTATGTTGGTGCAGGAAATACCTGTCTCTTATATTCAGTTATAGGATCATAGACCTTCCAGCCATCTTCTGGGAATTTCTCTTGGTACCTGAAGGCAAAGAGTGGCTGCACACCAAAAGAGCAGATGTCAGAATGAAGAGTCCAGCTGACTGTCATTATTAAAAGACAGTAGACTCAAGTGGCACAATCATTAAACAGCAGAATGCAATGTTCACTATTTAAAATATTACATGTTTTTAAAATCTGTTTTACAGTAGGTTATCCATGATACGCTTATCTGTTTATTTATTTCGTTTTAGACTGAATTTTAGCTTATCATAGGATATCATACTATACTGGTGCTTGCTTTAGATCATACCATGTCATTAGAGAGGGGGAAGGCGTACTTGGACAACATCTCATAGATCTCCAGCTTGCTTTGTTCTTGCTTTTTATAGGCAAACCTTGGATTCCTCATATCCTTTGAGTGAATGATAACAATAAGTGTTTGTGTAAGACATTTCCAAAAATATATAATGAATAAATAAATAAATAAAAAAATAAAAATAACAATATACATTAACAAAAATAAACAAAGAAAGAAACAAACAAAAAAGTGACTTTATCTTACTTTGCAGACTATCTCTAGGCCTCGAGTGTTCTCTCCATGACTTTGTACCCCTATAGTCTCTAATCTGCTAACAGCTCCCAGGTTCACATCCAAAACAAATGGCGGATCCTACAAGAAAGTGTAGAAAAAATAAGCAAGGAAGATAACAATACAATTATAATAATGCACATAAATAAATAATTTTTTTTCTTACTTCACGCTTGTTCAAAAGAACTTAGCGTGACTGCACTCCACTGATCATAGCTAACTCCACAACCGAGTCGGGCAGGTACTAAATCATGACGTGTAAACCCAACAGGACACTGATTGGCCAGATTAATCAGGAAATGCAGAGTTTATTCGAATCCAGCACAAATCGCAGCTCGTAAAATCTTATAAGTTACAGCAGCTTTCACATTTGTTTTTATCGGACTTCGCAGCTCATAACTTTACCTCGAGGTGTTTTGAAGAGTTTAAAATTCTCCTCGGACCAATGGCTGATGACAATTTCCAGCGAAAGCCGAACGTGCCACGAGGAAAACAGATCTGTGAGAACTGTGGCCCGGAGCCGTTTTAATCAGAAAAACAAAAACACCATCGCCGTTGTTGTGGTTTTCAAAGCCAGTGACTCCTGTTACAGGGTTTTGTGACATCACTGGCTCAATTTCATGGGGGAGCTGTGCTAGTAAAAAAGTGACAAACTTTAAGCGAGCTGAGTCAAGTCGAGTCGAGTCGAGTAGTGCAGGACTCATGCAGTGGAAAAGCACTACTTGTTTGCCTGATATTCAGAATGTGATCGTCATTATATTTTGGGATGATGTCATCTGCGCTTATAGCAGTGTTGAACCAGAGGGGGTGCTGCAGAGGCAGAACTGACCACAATAATAATAATGTTATTTTGACAATCGGGAAGATGGATTTGAATGTAAAGCATGGTTGTTATATCTTATTATTACTGAGCAATATATTTCAACTTAGTGTGATTATTCCTTATATAAAATAGGGCTGTACAGGTTTGGAACACTGTCACTATTTCAAACTATTACAACGTGCAATCAATAATTAATGTAATGTTAATATCATAAATAAAGACAAATTGGCTTACCCGAGCAAGACTTTTGAAGTAAAGCTTGTAGTCAGTGATGGTCAGGGTGCCACTCACAGCTCCAGAAAAAGGACAAATGTACATAACATCTTTGGCTGTAAGGAAAAATCAATGTCTGTATTACATAAAAGGTTTATTGAATATACAAGTTACACTATGTTGAAGTATTCTGCTATAAGTAGGTAAATAAAAAAAAAACCTATACAAGGAGCATCAACCAAAGGCTTAGTCTTTGCATACAAAGATGGGTCATGGCTCAGCACTTTGTACCAAAATTTGTGTCAGGCTGTTGCCCAGTTTTTTGTGTTTCTGCTCTCTCTGTTTATGAGGTTCCTTGTTTGCCATGTACTAAGGAGCACATGGCTCAGATTTTGTTTTGTTCCTGTCTCCTTCCTTAGATCCGCCCTAGCCCGCATTGTAATTAGTATCTCCTCCCGTGTCTCCTTTGTTGCTCTGCACTCTCGTTCTCTCTCTCAGGTGTTCCTAGTCTGTGCTCATTGTATACAGTCCCTTGTTCTCAGCACTCCCTTGTCTGGTCTTGTGTGTGTGGATGTTTATTTCTGTTTCTGTGTCACCACCAGTTCACTGTTGTTTCCTGTTTGTTCCTGTCTTAGGTCTGTTTAGTTGATTTCTAGTTTGTATTCGTGCCTCCCTACACGTGTTTGTTTACTGTTTATGCTTTTGTCTTGTAAATAAAAGATTCCTTCCATGTGCATCCACCTCCCTCCTCCCTTCAGCCGTGACAATTTGTGAGGAAAAACAAATTTAAATTTAAAAAAACAACTTAAATTGGACATCACTCAAAATAAAACTGAAAATAATAATAATAATAATAATAATAATAATAATATTAATAATAATAAGAATGTGAGATATAGAGAAATCTCAGTCAGCATAGAGCAGGTATTTTGTGACCTTTGAGCCCTCAGATGGCACTGCATGTGATACCGTCATGCTGCTGTGATACATGGCCACATTTGTAAGGTGAATGATAAAAATTCATTCAGAAACTCTTCCAAGTTCTCTGGGCCCAAGCTCATTTCAGATGGTCTGAAAGACAGTGGATATTTATTATGGTCAGATGAGTCTAGGTTTCAGCTTGTTTTCAGGAAAAACAGACTTTGAGTTTTCAGTGCCAAATACAAAATGGTCCATACTTGTTATCAGTGAAAGAGGAAAAAGCCACACATCCCTCGTGGCATGGGGTGCATAAGTGCCATTGATATGGAGGCATATACTGGGATGTTAGAGAGACATATGCTGCAATCAAATCTAGGGTTAGGCCTTTTCTGGGAGGTGCACAGCAGGCATCATTCTGTACGTTTTACTACACGGTGGCTTTGTAGACAAAGTGCATGTGCTTGATTGTCTCCTATGATGCCACATGAAGAGAATAATCAGAAAACATCAACCACAAATTCTTGGGATGTGGAAATCCTTTATGGGCAAAGGCTCGACTTGCAAAACTCCAGCAATTTTGAATTCTCAGAATCCAAAAGAATTAATGTATTAATTGTTTGTAATTAATAAGATCGGTAATGTGTCTGTATTTCATCAGTTTATTCATTCATAATAAATAAATTATTAGTTTTAGTTATGAGGTTAATTTATTTTTTTGTGTTTTTTTACATAGTATATAGAAAAAGTGTTTTGTTATTTAAACATTTTTATAGATATCCAGAATAACTGAAACTACTGGGAGGTAGTGAAAATGGGTTTTTTTCAGTTAAATAGAGGTTCAGGAGAGTGAACAAATCACAGGTTTTTCTTTATCGGTTTTACAAGAAATCCTAACTTTTTGGGGATGAGTATTTAGATGTGATATATATAATAACATTTTAAAGCCTGTAAAAGAGACAATACATTTTCGAGCATGGTATTCCTTGTGATATAATACCAAGTACATGAAGTTTGCTGATATGAAGTGTTAAAGCTACGTTGGTGCTAATAGCAACCACATGTTGAGAATCTAAAGCCTGCTACATAAGTGACTAAGAAGTCAAGCCCATTAGGGACGTCTCATCTAACAACATACTTATTCGATGTGACATGATTAAGTTGGCTTGCATTATTTGTGAGAAAAATAATTTAAAAAATTGTCAACCAGTTCAAACAGAACGTTTTTCAATGCAAAACTGCAAAGAATGTCTGTCTTTCATCACATACATTTTATAATATCATGAAAAGATCGAGGGAGTCAGGGGAAATTTTAGTGTGTAAAGGCCAAGGGTGGAAATGTCTGCTGAGTGCATCAGACCACCGAGCCCTCTGGCGATATAGAAGATGAAGAAGGATAAAAATTGTTGCCATTAGGGAATTTCTTCTTGGCATTTAACCTATCTGTGGTAGTGAACACACACTCGTGAACAATTGTTCACACACACTAGGGGCAGTGAACACACACACGACCGGAGCAGCGAGCTGCCAATCTCCTCGGTGCCTGGGGAGCAGTTTGGAGGTTAGGTGCATTGCTCAAGGGCACTTCAGTTGTGGATTAATTTTTTTCCACTGCCAATCCCAGGAATTGAACCAGCAAGCTTCTGACATCAAATTTACTTCTCTAACCATAAGTCTAGGGCTGCCCACATTGTTTAATCTGCGAAAATACTGTTTGAGAAGCCAGCATGCTACCATGATGAACATAAACACATGGGCTTGGGAGTTCTTGGAAAATCACTGTCACTTAGTACAATCCGCCGCTGCATCAAGAAATGCAACCTAAAACTGAAACTGCAAAGTGGAAGCCAAATATTAATTTTGTGCACAACTGCTAACAAGTTCTTAGGGCCCAATATTATCTGAGATGGACAGAAAGACAGTGGATCTATGTCCTGTGGTCAGGTGAGTCCATGTTTGAGTTTGTTTTTGGGGAACAAAATCCACCTGCAAAATTACAACAATTAGTATCCTCTGTTCTGAAACTATTTAAAAGTGTAATTAATATGCCATGGCCTTAGGGGGGGCCTGAGGCCAGAGGGACCCCGGTTCAGTTTCCAGAACAGGCAAAAAAAAAAAAAAAAATTAATCCACAGCTGAGGTGCTCTTGACCAAGCCACACCACCCCCTACCCTCCTCCAAAAAATACAAAGTGCAGTTTCTGCAGTGCGGAGTAGCAATGACAGAGGTTCTATTCTGCTTATTACAGGACAGTGAAGCGTCACAATGGTTTTGAAGCTAAAGTAAAAACTTTATGTAGTGTTTTTTAATGATGTTTTGTAATTACCGAATAATAGATTAACAACAACATTTAAAGGTATTGCATTTACATGTGGAATTCCTGAATCTCAAACAGGTATTTTTTTATTTACCTTACCTTACCTATAGCTTTGATGGTCTCCCCTGGCACACGTGGAGCCTCCTCCATCTGGGCTTGCTTATTGCCTTCCCTCAGCGCCTTACAAAATAATAATAATAATAATAAAATACAAAACACTCAGCATTATTTTTTAACACATGAACACCCTTAGATATAAAGCCAACTAGAGTAATCCGAGTCAGTTTCTGGTCCCACTATATTAGGTGTCAAGACCAGTTTTACTAAAATTAAATATACAAACATACAATATATATATATATAATATACATAAAATAACTTTGGAACAACTGCTGATTTATCTTCTGTTACAGATGGATTACAATAGAATGCACATATGTATATATACACTTTTTTTTTTCTCATGCAAGTACGTGAATGTATTTTGATAGTTAAAATGTAATTACATGTAAGTAAATTAGTAAAACCTGAAGTTGGTTCATATGAGCATTTTCCACGACTTTAGTAAGAGTGGATATATCAGCAGTTGTTACATGCATTGCTAATGTGTATTTACATGGTTATTAAAGACAATATAAAGTCAGACTTTTTTTTCCCTGTTTTTGGACCAAGAGTTCAAACATCAAACAAAAAACACAAAGCAGCAACTCAGGCAAGTCAGTGCATGCAAAAGGACAAGAGCAATTACTGAGATCTCAAAGTGACTGCGAGAAAAGAGGAAGCATTTACAATGTAATTACAGCAACAACACAACACAGAGGCTGCAGCCAATAATGTTTCTAGAAACAGCTTTTAGTGAAATCTCAAGCTTGCAAAAAATAAGACTGGGTTACATAATTAATGGTTACATACAAGAATATACGGCATGAGGTTTTCCTTTGCAACCACTCAGCATTCCCTGCTGCATTCCCTTGTTGTCTAAAGCATATAATCTGCCTGCTGTCAAGCTGCCTGCCTGGCAACTATCTGACTGTCTATTCACAAAACATCTACGTCACTTTCAGTCTTATACAGTTGACAGTTGTGCTCTAAGGCAGTGGTTCCCACTTTCTGAAAGTCAACTTTTTTCTGCAGTGCTCCCTTTTTGTAGATGAGAATATTTTTGAGCTCCGCCCCCACTCCAATACACATACACACATTATTGCTTACAGACTCCACTGTCATTTATTTTAAACAATGACATTTTAACAAAACTGCAACTTCTTATTGAACAAATCAAAATGAAATTACCACACACCTTTAGAGTGGAATTAATACAAGTGACATGCATTACGCATCTCATTCATCAACCTTGCTGCACACCCCCACTGCAATACCAATGCATATCCCACTTTGAGAACCACTGTCATAAGACTTTAATGGGAGAAAAAGGCCACATTTAGCCTATGCAAGCACTCCGATTCATTGCTGCATTTCATTACAACCTGAAGGAAAATACCCTCTCCATTGTCCAGGGCTTAAAAATAAACAAGATAAACACTGGTTTTACTCTTGCACTTAGAGCACTGCCCAAAGCCACAGTAGTTTGAAGGAACAAATTTAGGCAAAGCAGTTTATTTTTAAAAATATCTAAACTAACTATGATGTCAATGCAACTTTGAAGGCCAGAAAATACATTCAGTACTAATAAAACGAATAGAGCATTCATTCCTCACACAACCCAGAGTTTGGCCCTAAAAATCCATGCTTGCTCGGTTTAAATTTCCCAAAGTAAAAGTGCTCCTCCCAAAAGGTGACACCTTTTGTCACGGAACAGCACACTTACTATTAAGACTTCTTATTACACTTGATCCAAATGGAACAGACTTCCCACGCAATGGAGCCCTAGTGGAGATTCAGCAGATGACTGAGAGACCCAGAGGACAGCTTTTCTAACAATGGCCAGGCTGTCTGGCAAGTCTCTCAGAATAGAACATGCTGAGGAGAATGCAGTCTTTCTGTTGGCTGTCCAGCTGTGGGCAGAGGGGACAAACTAGGGGAAAAGCAGTGCAGGACGCCGTTGCTACCCAGCACACAATGGCTCCTTGCAGCCCCGATGATCATTGTCATGGAAACAAAGAGGCTGGGTGTCAGAGTTTGGCAGGACAATGACAGATGTTAGATGAGGGTTTAATGCATTTCTAATAAAGCTTTAGATGTGAGACTTGTTTTTCTTGAAGGCACAATAAACTACAAAATGCCATATTGTCGATAATTAATGACAGCTAAGTAAGGGTCAATTCGAATTCAGTTAATCGGTTCAATGTCCTCACCAGCCTTTGTTCACCATTAAATTGGCTTAAAAAGTGTTGCATAATTGTATTTTGCAGTGTAGGCTGATTAGAATTTAAGAATGTGTTCATGTACAGTGGCAGTTTTCACTTATTGTCATGGATTGCTGTTTTGCTTCCTCTACTGTATTCTATAAACTAGTTCTTACTCATGTTTTTGTGGTCGTCAATTACATTTACTTGCTTACTTGTGTATCCATGGGTTGCAGTCACGTGATACATTCTGGCATTGGGACCATATTGGGTACAAATTGTGTGGTTTCAGAGTGCCACCCTAATGTATACAGATGGGAACGATGGATATATTTAACTCATACACAGCTCTTCTCCCTGTGCTGGAGAGAAGCCCACTGCCATTTTTCCTCAGGAGGGTAAAGAATCCCACTGTGTTGCACAATGAGGAGAAAAAATATGTTATATCCTATTAGCCACATTAACATTCATAGGATCCAATGGATCTAATAGAGGGGTCCCCAAACTTTTTAATCAAAGTGCCAGCTCACAGTTTTTACATCTTTCAGGGCATCCGACTGCAGCCAGAGAAAAAAAACAGCTTTAAAAAATTACCCTAAATCACCATTGTATGGCCTGCGGGCCATAGTTTGAAAACCCCTGTTCTAAAGGATCACACACATTTACAGAAGGATAACTACTTTATTAAACCAAACCAGAGGAATAATATAGGCAGACAGTCACAATTAAAGTTTTTCCCCCTCCAAGAATCTGTTTCACTTTCAAGGCGCAGGGACAGCAGGATAAGATCATTTTAAACACAGGGGGAAGAGGTTTCCACACCGAAAACTTTATGTCACTGCAACCCATGAATACACTGCTACCTATGGATTACTGTCTATTTAACATTACACCTGCTAGTTCACTTGCTAATCCACAGGTCCCAAAACACTGCAGCAGAACATTCATTGTTCCTTGCGCTATCATGTATTCCTTGGTGAAGCTTTTAGAACATCATGTCTTTGTGTAGTCTTTTCTTCTGGGTGTACTGAATCACACAATGACAAACACACACATAGACTTGCCAAGGAAGAGGGTGTATGCTGAGGATCGCTGTCCAAGGCAAATCCTTTAGCAGCAACATCATAGTCCTACAGTGAAAAATGGCAAAACAACAAGAAAACAAGAGAGATGGACGGGAGAAGAGAAGGAACAAAAGGGGAGATTACAGACATTTTTCCAGCCATTGTACCATCCAGTGGCCGCTCCAGGGCTTTTGGAGAACAGTGAGAAGCATTAAGGCGGCTTTGGTAGAGGTGTTGTTTTTGAAAGTAAATAATGAGGAACAAGACATGAAATGTCAAGTTTGTGGAGTTTCATACAGACTGAGAAGCAGAGTTTCAAAAAGAGATAAAAGCCACAATAAGCCTTTTCTTATCCTTAAAAGAATTTTTAGACACTTTTTGTGAACCCAAAACATATTACATAGTGATATACACTAATTCATGGAGATGGCTTATCATTTATTGTTTGTTCAAGCCTTTTGGGCATAGCAGAGTTGCTGATATTTATTAAATTATTCACATGTATTATTTTGCAGACACTTATGAAGAAATGCTTACAATATGTAAAAATCATGTTAGAGTTATATAACAGTTATATAACATACGGTGGTTTCACATCTGTAGTTTGTTTGTTCTGGTCCGAATCAGTTAAGAAGCTTGTAATCTTGGAGCGTTTTCCCCTTGGTTTGGTTTGTTTTCACATTGAAAAATCCAAGTGCATCAAAACTTGACACTGCAAACCATGTGAGAATGTTCTCACTGCTGATTGGTCAGACCTGACTGAGACTGAAGCAAGAATATAGACACAGGAAGAAAGTCCTGTGTTCTAGTCCGTTTCTGATCCATTAATCCATTAAGCAGCTAAAGTTTAAGCATATTGCGTCCAATATGCAAAGCAACCCCTGGCTACAAATGCCATTTAGCACCGACTTGTAGCGCATACCATATTGTTGGGTCGGATTGAGGTCAGATCACATTCCCACCAGAAACAAACTGCACCAGGGTTCATTTGGGACTGGTCCGGTCCCAAACAAACTGTGGTGCAGTTTGTTTTGGCCCGAACCCGAGTGAAATTATTCCTTTCACACCTGCCCAAGCGACCTACACCAAGGGTTTAAATGAACCAGATTTCAATTTAACCGGACTAAAAAGTGCAGGTGTGAAAACACCATAAGGGTGACCATACATCCTCTTTCTCCTGGACATGTCTATCAGGACTTCTAAATCACCAAAAATGTCCAGGATTTGTCTTTTGCTGTCTGCAGTCTTTGCCCTGTCCTAATTCTTGCCCTAAACGCTAAGAACATCCTTGAAGTGTACACTTTGATGACATTTGATGATGTTGAAGAGAGCAAAAGGGGCATGTGAGCTCAATCTTTCAAGGGGCCCGAGATCTGAGATAGGAACTGGGATACAATTCGTTTTGACTCCCTATAGATGTGGACTCAAAATTACAGTAGTTTACTAGAGTCTTGAAAACAAATGTGTTGAAAGTGTTTAAGATAATATATTATAAACTCATCCATATTTGGAGAAATTTCTGTGACTTTCACATAATAGTTTACAAATCTGAAAGTCATCTAGTCTGTCCACATAACCCACACCAAAAAACAAGACCAGGGGTCCTCAACCTTTGTAACTCATTGTTTCTCAGTCTTTCAGGGGGCAGGAGTGCAGCTGAAATATAAAATATAATGAAAAAAAAAAGACTATTTACCATGTCATAATGGGTGTATTTTGTGTCCTATGTCTGCAGTTTATACTGATAAAGCGGATGTTACTTATTTTTAATAATGTCCTTTATCACACTTCAAAATGTTTCTCCATAAATCAATGTGAGTCACTTTGGATTACCTGATGACATCTAGTTTCTGTCATGATCATGAGATTTCTGGTGTGAACGAGTCGCCTGAATGTCATTTTAACCCAGTGATTCTGTCATGCCCTTGACCTGTCGTGTCTGTTTTCCCCGCCATGTGCTCACTTAGCACATGGCTCTGTTTGTTATTGTCCATGTCTCCGCCCTTGTTCCTCCTCCTCTTCAGTGTTATTTGTTATCCTGCCCCTTCGTTATCTGTTACAGGTGTCCGGTGTCTGTGTCAGGTATTTAAGCCCTCATGTGTCACTTCCTGGTTATTGGTCATTTCGTTTCCTCTGCCTTGTTACTCAGTCTAGTCTGTCTGTCTCCACAGTTCTCAGCTGTTTCACCGTTGTCATTTCCTCCGTTGTTGTTTTGCTCCTTCCAGTCTGTCTGTCTTGTCTGTCGCTCGTTCTCTTTCCTCATTCCGTTTTGTTTCGATTTTGCTCAAGTCTGTCTCTCGTCTGTTCCTCGTTTTGTTTTTGCCTAAATCTTTGTTTTGTTCTATTTCCTTTCTATAAATAAAGAGTTTACTTGTTTTAGCATGTGCCTCCGCCTCCATCAGTCTGCCCCGTGATCCTGACAGATTCAGTTTTGTAGTTTGGTATGAACAGGAAATAACAGGCTTTCCGTGGTCATAAAATGTCAGGGATTGACAAGCTAAACTAATTTTTATTTGTTGTTATTACTGTTTAGGGCCAAATGTTGAATGGAAAGGAATACGATTATATGGTAATAATGACATTTGTTAGTTGTCTTGTTAAATTAATATCTGTTCATGGATTTAAGTTCAATAAAATAGTTGACAAATTCGTCCATAACCATGAAAATATTTACACCCCTACCCTAAACACATTGCTATAGTGACAGCAATTACTTGAAATTACACCTCAACCCTTCCCCAACCCAACATTCCAAGGTGTTTCCTTTTCCATGATCCTGCCCCAAATATCCTCTTTTCTGAAAACCAAAATATGGTCACCCCATATAATAGTATAGGGTAGTATAAAAAGTCTTTCTCAAGAATCTTTCATGATTAAAGGAACACTAAGTGAGGTTTTGTAATTTTGCTCCCGCAGAGTGTAATTCACTTTTAAAATGAAGAGGTAGGGGGAGGAGCATTTCTTTCCTACCTTCAATATTACATAAAGATGTTTCTGCAATGCTGAGCCCAGAGATGCAACAATAGAGGGCTCTATAATCAGTAATACAGCTTATATGCAACTATACTCCAAATGTCATTTTAGTAGTCAATTGTTTCAACCACTTAGATAAAAGCAGAAACTGCAAAGGGATTAAGTTTATACTAGTGATTTTTGACCATGATTCCTACTTAGTCCTTAAAATCATCTTTATAATACCATTAAACCTAGATTACATATAGCTTTCAGAGAGCTTAAAAACTTATTTCAATGGGAAAGTTATTAGATACCAGGCAGAGCTGTTTTAGAGGAGTACTTTCTCAGCTGCAGGGGAGGCCCAGGGAAGAGATTTTGGTCATAAATCTGCATTTTTGTACTTCACTGAGTGAATGAGTTCACATAGGAGACATTCGATGAACAGGTCTTAAAAAGACCAAACAACTCCCGCTCAGTCTGCAGTAAGCTCTGTCTTGCATAAGAGGATAGAAATTCAACTCAAAGACTGGTGAGGTGCAAAAAGCCAAAAACATCGCAGTGCAATGCATTTCTGCTCACTGCAGACTTTGCATGTTACTTCCCTATTTCAGTACAATTATACTTTACTTGCTTTAGTGAAGATTCAAATCATGTTTAAGTGCATAACATGGATATTAAAGTGATTACTATTAATCTTCTTGTACACTTAAGCCCTCGAAGCATCTGTAATGAATTTCCTAAGCAGACACAAGGCAACAGAGTAATGTTTCTGTCTGTCTTTTCTCCATCACACATATATTATATACCTTGAAGTCACGAGTGATGGTTTCTGATGCAATAGGTCCTGAGGTTTGGCTTGAGATTGTGGCTGCAATTAACTGTTTGCACCATTCAACATGGGCACCTGTGGGACTGAAGAAAAATACATCTTAAAGAACAAGTCCAATTTCTGCAGAAGTCAATGGTTGATGTGTAAATAAAATCATTCAGTGTTTTGATCTAATACAATACAGTACATTATAGAGAAACTTACTATCTACGGTTTCTTTGCACTCTAGTCTAGGAAACAAAGACTGGATTATCTACAATCTAAACCCAGCTATTTTATTTATAAAACTTGTTAAAGTTTGGATTGCTTGTAAAATTCTTTTGAACCATTATTTAAATAACAAATATGCACAGAAAAGATGTTGAATGATTTCACTAACCAAATTAATTGCATTTTGTAAATATAAACACATTCTGAAATTGATGCCTGCAACATACTCAAAAATATTTAATCACATTTAATCACATCACTGTGTTACATCATCTTTCCAATTACACTCTTTAATCATTTGGGAACCGAGGATACAAATTGTTGGGGAAAAAATTTAGTTTTTTGCTTTTCAATGGTCTGTTGTCACCATTGTTTGAGATTCTTCTTCATGATGTGCCACATTAATTTGAACTGCAGTCAAGTCAGTCAATCACATGCACATGTTTCTACTGAGCCACGCTGCTGTACCAAGAACAGAATGATGAATGGCACTGTCTTGATGAACTAACAACCGACTTTCCAGGAAAAGACATCACCTTCACGGCAGAGTATGTATCTCAAAAATCCCAATATATGCCACCACACCAATGGATACCCCTCACATCTGCATGCAACCCATGCCATGGACACTGAGGCACCTCTATACCATGAGAGATGTTGGCTTTGGACATTTTGATAACTGTCCCTTAGGCACAACTCTGCATTCCATTTTTCCAAAAACAAGTTGAAATGTTGACTCCTCTCACCACTGCACACATCCCTATTGTCTTTTGAACCATCTGAGATTAGCTCAGGTCCAGTGAACTCTGCAGCATTTCTGCATATAATTGATGAATTTCTTTCCCCCTGTGAAACAGAGATTCAAGTTGCGTTTCTTGATGCAGAGGCAGGAGTGACAACAGTTTTCTGAAGTATTCCTGAGATTGTGTGGTTATATTTATCGCAACAGCATGATCATTTTTCATACAACACCATCTGAAGCTCACAGACTATGCACATTCAATAATGGTTTCCAGCCTTGCCATACATAAACTAAGAATCCTCCAGATTCCCTGCATCTTTCACAATATTATGTACGGTGGATTGTGAAAGACCTAAATTTTCTGCAACCATTCACAAAGAAAATGTTCCTTATAAACTGTATGAAAATTCTCTCATGAGGTTTGGCCCAAAGTATTAAGCCATGAACCATCTTTCCTTGAAAAGACAGAGCCTTTGGTGTATGTTCCTTTATATCTACCATATTCACCTTCTTATAGTGGACTGTTAGCTGTAACCTGAAAATTCTACACATTTTTTCACTCTAATTTTACCACTGCCCCTAACTTTGTGTGGAGTGTGCTTCTGGCTCAAAATCGTTTATGTTTACTGGCCAGCCAAAGGAAATATTTCAATCATTTAAAAATACCCTTTTTTTTAATTTATTTATTTTATGACATCATTTGAACACAGCAGCTGTCCTTAACACTGTGTGAAATTTTAATGATGAATGGACAAATAGAAATGCTCCAAATTTACATTCACTGTCATTGAAAGTTAAAAATTTGTAATTCCTTTTTCGTGCAAAATTACTATTTTGGGAGATTTTTAATTCAGAGTTTTTAATTGTACAATTGTACATATTTTCATGTATTTTTAAAAAGATGTTTTAGTTAAAATCTTCAATTATAAAACAATGTTTCTGGCTAACAATGTTAATGTCTATAGAGTAGCTTTCTGTGAAGTAGCTTTTAAAATAATCTAGCTCTTCAGACAACTGGTTCCTATAACTACTGTGAACAATTCTGCCTCAAAAAGTTACTCTTCAATGGAGCATTACATATAAACTCATTTGATTAGTTTCTTTTTAACCATTTACATTTGCAGGATATTTGTAATAAATCCTTTTATAAAACTTTTTCTGCTAAGCACTAACAGAAAAGTCTATTTTGTTACTATCAAAATACATTACACCACTGGATTATTCCACTCATATTAAGGTCTTATTTACCATCATATGTAAATAAGTTAAAATATTCCACCCTTTTATAAGGATCAGTACACATGCAGGCTCTCAAAGATCACCGGCCACGCAACAAAATGTATTACCTTTTCTATTATGTTTCATGGAATAACTAATCTGACCATTCCTAAAAAAAAGGACACAAGTCTTTTCCCACAGCTAGAAAATACCATAGACCAAAAAAATCTAAAATATGTATAATAAAATAAGCAAAGTACACTGTCGTCATTACAGTTCGTGAGAAAACTGGAATCGTGTCTACAGGATGCACCTGCTGCTCAAAATAAAAAGGCTGTATCTGTTTAAAGTAGAAGAAATTTATTAAACATCGGATCTCGGCAACGTATACGCACGCATGATGTTTTGCGCATGCGCAGTTCAGATCAAGGAGCAACAGGCTGGAATTGCAGAAACCTCTTCTAGCGGCCGCCTAAAACTAAACCACCTCAAACACTATCGTTCCGTAACGACCAAGTGAAATCCGCACTCACCTGTCGAGAGTTTCCATGCTCGAAGTGCAAGAGTCAGAACTCGCAGGACTGCGAGAGTGTTTTCTGTTTGAATTAGTGTGAGGCGCTGCGCTCTCTGAACTGCTGCAACTCGAGCGTTTGTCCATTTCACTACTGCAGTGTGTGTGTGAGAGTGTGTGAATAGAGTCTTGTTAGTGTCACACACTCTTCTGCTCTGCTCCACATTCGCCTGGGTTTCCTAACGTTGGCAAATATGACACTGCCTCTTTGCCGACGTCACGGATTCTAACTAGAAGACTACGTTACCCAGAATGCACAGTTAAGCCCTTTAACTTCAAAAAGAGCCCGTCCGGATGTAATAAACTGTAAATTAACATCTTTTGGTTTCTCACACTATTTGTAAGTGTTTACTTGTGTTTAATGCTCATTTCAACTGCAGCTTCTTTATCCATCAAAATGTGTCTGGCATGGTTTAATGAGAATTGTACAACAGCTTTCTTTTCAAATTTTGCCACATCTTTAATACAGCTTTTACATGCTATCTGTATTTATCATGCTACATGTTTTTCTGGATAAAGCCCACTGTTATTATTAATGAACACTGAAGTCTGATTTTTTTCTTATTGTTTTTCAGTAGAGTGCTCAGTCAATCATCTTTATGAATGATTACATATGTAGCGATAGCTAATTGCAAATTAGCTTACCGTATTCCAAAACACAAATTGTTTGGCACACTTCAGGCTGACCTGTTTTCTAAAAGAAATTGGTGAAATGTTGCCTCCATTCTTTATGTTAATTTGGCACACATATTTACACACAAAGACTTAAAACGGCAAACCACCAAACAGGCTAAAAAACAGTAATTCCTTAATGCACATTCTAATTCAATATGTCATAGCTGAACTATAGGACTGGAGACATGGAGTGTGTTCCACACATCTGGTTTAGACTAGAACAGCATTCCATTTCCAGAACTTTCATTCATTCATTATCTGTAACCGCTTATCCAGTTCAGGGTCACGGTGGATCCAGAGCCTACCTGGAATCATTGGGCACAAGGCAGGAATACACCCTGAAGGGGGCGCCAGTCCTTCACAGAGCAACACACATTCACACACACACTTTTGAGTCGCCAATCCACCTACCAACGTGTGCTTTTGGACTGTGGGAGGAAACCAGAGCACCCGGAGGAAACCCACGCGGACACAGGGAGAACACACCAACTCCTCACATACAGTCACCTGGAGCAGGAATTGAACCCACAACCTCAAGGCCCCTGGAGCTGTGTGACTGCGACACTACCTGCTGCGCCACCATGCCACCCCTCATTTCCAGAACTGACTATGAATTTTTGCAATTTACTACTTAAAATCTTTAATTGTAGCCTAACTAGGCATGGCTTATGAGTTGTTTCTGGCTATTTAGCTAATAGGAAAAAGGCTGAGGCCTGTAAAACCAGACACCACCTCTCACACAGGCAGAGGATCTGTGAAACTTTGAAGTGTCTGGGCTATAAATGATAGAATCCCAGGGGGAAGCTCATAAGAGCCAACCCACCTCCAAGACACAGGTTCAAAGCTGGTTCATTATATTTAATGAATATTGTCGTTTACCCAGTTCTGTCATTTGAGGAAGAGTTCCTCTATTAATATAAACTGCACAATTTTGTATGTAATACCATCTCCCCACAGTCACTGATGGTGGTGTTGCTGTTGTTCTAAAGTAAAGATTTGTTGTAACTCCACCTCAGTGTGAGTTAATACTCCTATCAAAAATGCCACAGGATTACTATGACCAAGTTTGTACAGTGTAGATTCCTGAAGAATCTATGAATTGTGAATAGAGTCTGGCCTTCTGGCTTCAGTGGTTGTGAATATGTACATAGCCATTATGAGTGGTACAAGTGGCCAATTGAATGGGGGGAGCTGAGACGCATTAGAGAGCTCCCAGCATGCCTTGCTGCTCCATATTGTCTGTGATAGTCTGAGTTTCTTTGTTTTTTTTGTGTCTTTGAGATTTTTTGATTTTGTGTGTGTGTGTTTTTGTGCGTGTTACGACGAGATAGATGTGCTCTCGTCAGGAAAGTTCACCATCAGCCTGTGTTCTGAGAGCTGGAGTGTGGCCCCCAGATACTGCGCACATTTCTGTTACTTTCGGCAATACCTCTTTTTAAAAGCTGAATATAGCATGCAGTATGGCTATATCTCAGTGTCTGTTCTCTCATTTGTGACACTATTTAACTGTTAATTTTATGGCAAAACAATTAGTTTTTTTTATGTAAAAATATGTTTTGTTTTTTAACGGTGTATATTGTTTTTTTTAACAGAAAACTACTGTAAACAAAACACTTCTTGAATGTAAAATTTATGATTGCCTAAAAATGCTGTAATGTCATATACATTTTCACAGCATATTTACGGTGAAATTTACAGCTGGCGGTTTCTCACCGTACATTTATAGATAACAGACTGTGATTTGTTGTTACATTAACATAGAAATTTATCAGGGAATGATATTGGAGGATTAGTAATCCCACATTCCAGATGCAGAGATTTGTGTAAAATTTAAACTTCGATGTCCACTGGAGCCAGGAATAAAGGACATGAGTATTGTGGCTTAAGTCCAGGTTAGTTAAATAAACCAGTCAAAATGCAGGCTAGCTTCAGAGCATTAGCTACCAGTTTAACTGACACAAACCCCTTCTCTGATCTTCAATTCTGGAACTGAAAATCTCAGGTTTTTGTGAACGTGGTGTTAGTTGCTTAATCTACTTTCTGTAACACCCCCGAGATTTGGGTTTCGTTTTATCAAGGTGTGAATTGCTAACTGCTCTCTAGTAAACAACACAGAAATTACACAATAGATCTGTAAGCAGTGTTTCTCACCCCTGCCAATTTTAGTGGTGTCCCTGCTTTAACACTCCCACTGCAACTCTGAAAGGACTTGTTTATGAGCTGATTATTGGACCAGGTGTTGGGAAAAGAGAAAGCAGTATATGTTCAGGGCAGGGAGCCTGCTGGACCTGGTTGAGACGCAGTGCACTAGAGGATCCAACTATTCTTGCCTTTGAGGCAGGGAGCGGTGGGAAAAATGTAAGGAAAAAAACAGAGCTAAACAAGACATCACTGAAGACATAGTCTAGTATTTTCCATCTCTTTATTAACAGAGTATATACATTTTAGAAACCAAAATCAATTAATGTTTAATATAGTGATATATTATTGATATTGAATTATTGTCAGACCCCACCACGTTTCATGATTATTTGTGTGTTAAATTCAACAGAAAATACCTCGAATCAAGACAAGTCACTGCTGTATCTACAAAGAAATCGACTCCTTGGTTTCATTATTTGAGCTCTTTAAAGGGCAGCAGATGTTCTGGGATCGTTACTGTCCACACATTTTTATGTCCCCTCAAAAACAGCGGCTCTGTGAACCAGCGTGGGTTTGACACTCTGGTGAGATATTTCTGCTGAAGCCCTGTCAGACAAGCTGCTTTTTCCAGATCTTTCACCTCGTCTAAGGGCAGATCCTCAGCACAGTACCAGGTTTCCCCAACGTCCACGAGACCTGCAGTTCCAATCATAACTGAGCATCAGTACAGAGGTTCTCTGTATTAAAAACTATAATATCTTGAGGGTTATTACAGAAGGCCATATAGCTTTAAGACTGTTGATTCATTTGCTATGATGAACCTTTTATATCAGCTCTTCTGGAACCTACAGCTCTAGAAATGGCATGCAGAGGTAAGTCGACTCAGATGTCAAGATAAAACCAGCTTTTGTTTAGTCTAATTTACTCAGGGGTGCTGCTGGAACTGGACAAGTACATCATCTGAGCAGCAGATACATTCTCACCTGCGACGACACCTCTCCCAAATCTCTCTCCGGACTCCAGGAGCTCCTCTATTTGCCAGTGCTCCATTCCAAACCTCTGGGTGAGGATGTCTCTCCATTCATCACCTTCCCAATCCTTCTGCGCGATGTGCACCGCCAATGTGCAGTTCATGAGCTCGGCCAACAGAGGGCGCCAACGCGTCTCTATAGATTTTACCCCATTCAACAGGAGACCAGCGTACGGCTGTCTGAACGATAAACAAGCCACTTCTAACGCCATTAAAAAGCCGAAATCATTCGCGTACTCGTTCGTTTATTCACACACGAACTTAACTAAACAGACCAGCCACTTATATCAAAAGATTTCATTTTTAAGACACATTGTCAGTTAAATGACTTGCATCTTCAAAATGTTAAACACTGAGACAAGTATTTACAAAGTGGCTTTGGGTTTAAAAATAAAAAAAGCAACCTTCTAGATTCAAATAACGGAGAATAACACACACGTCCCTTTTGTTTCTACTTCTTCGAGCTCTTCCTCCTGAAAGTCTCTCCCGGAATCACAGTACTGCCACCATACGTCCAATAAACAGAAAATAGCGCCATCTAACGGACAAACTGTAAGAGACCAATGACGCTTTATTCATGGCCAAATCTTTCGGGTCTTTGTGCCATACATCCCTCACAACAGATACACCTTTACCACCAAGAAGCAGCAAGGTGGTTCTAATGTATATTCCACTTGGCTGTTGATTCAACTGCATTTTTAATTGCTTCATTTTGCGTTTCTTTTACTTTCATCAAATTACTGACCTCTTCTTTTGAGTCACTGCCTGTAAGGAGTGTGGTGTGTTCTCCCTGTGTCTGCGTGGGTTCCCTTTTTCGCTCCCGTTTCCTAATGCGCGAGTGTGAGCCACTGGCACCAGTCCAGAATGGCTTCCTATTCACTGTTCCTCACAGTGCACTGTTACAGCCAATGACTCAATTAAGAAGGGTATTAATGATTTTATTTATCTATTAATTACAATAAACAATATCCAGGAGAATCTTGAAATAAGACGCGAAACTCCTACACCTCTCCTCTGCCGGCCTCATGTTATTGGTCTCGTGGATTGCGTTTAAAAACAAATTATGCCTTCAGTAAATCACTCACATGAAGATGTGAGATTGTTCAATTTTACCGCTCCATCTTAAAAGCTGCAGTGGCGAGACACAGGTTTCAGGCAAGAAAACAGCTGACAGATTTTGATTATTGGGTGGCCTATGCCTTTAATGTTAGTCGGGTACAGGCGGTAGTAACCAACAGCTTTGTGTGGTTTTGCTCTGTAATATATTGTTGGTGCCCCCTTACTACAACGGTTGTTTTATGGTATGTGACATACTAGCTGGTGTAATGGAGCTATCATTAATGTACTGCAGACATTACAGTAAACAAGCAAGACTCTGTAAGGATTGTAAGACTTCAGTTTACTGAAGCACACACCTGCACTACACTGGTTTCCCATTATGACCTGAAGGAAAAGTTGTGATGGACTAGGGCCCTGTCCAGGGTGTGTTCCTGCTTTGTCCCAGTGATTCTGGGTCGGTTCCGGACCCACGGCACTGAACAGCATAAAGTGGTTACAGAAAATGAATGAATGAATGAATATAATAGCTGTTCTTTGTGTACTCCCAATATTCAACATTTACACACAGTTTGTGGATAATTAAAAATATTTAAATTGTTTTTCTGCATTGTAGAAAAACCGAGTACCAGTTCTTTACTTTCTGTGGTTCCAATTCCTGCCAGAGGTTCTAGAATAGAACACGCTCAGAATTCGTTCCAGTACATAAAATAACATTAGTAAAAATCCTAATGAATTAAATCTTACTGAATATCCACATTCATTTACTGTTAGAACAGAATGATGTACCTTTTATAAAGATCTGCCAAAATGTCAAAGTAATATTAGGGTTAGACTTGTGTTTTTAATAATCATTGGTTCTAAAATATTTACATTTCCACATTCTTAGGTTTCACAGTATAATGGGCAGCATTTGTATTGGTCAACACTGCTTCTCTGACCAGGTCAGATGAGTCCACTCCAGCTCAGTTGCCTACAACATAACAACAGCACCAAATACAGCCGATCAGTGTCAAGAGACACTAGCACAGCGTTCAGCTAAACTGAACAGAACCCGTTCATTCTTCAAGTCCATAAACTTTCTCTTCAGCTGCTAATCTGAGAACCTCTGATCTGTTAACTGTGACTGTTCTGTCTTGAGATGTAGGTCCCCAGACTCTGCTTGTCCCTCTGCCATTGCTGTAAAGACTGGTGAGAGTTTCTGGCAGCTCCTCACCGGACCTCCATGTGGTCCTTGCCTCTGCTGAGCAGCTCACAGGACAGAAAGGGGGGCCATTATCCCGCATCTCCCACCCATGGGGGCCTTAAGATTCTTCTCCAGCCACCGTCTAGAAGAGAGAGAGAGGTACTTCCACGGCTGTGGGGCATTTCCCACACATCTGAGTTATTCAGTAGCTGCTTTCGTGGCCTGTGAGGATATAGAGGTTGCTCAGGGCAGATGGGTTGTCTGTGGGAGTGCTCTGCAAGATTATGTCCCTGTAGGATAAAGCAGTTCACATCATTTAGACATGTGCGGGAAGTGTAACCGATGGTTACTGACAACTAAAAGCAATGCTTAATAGAAATTGCAACAGTGTAATAGTGTAATTCACTTTTACCACCAAGTCTGAATTGACCACCTCCTTGTATCTACATTCACTGTCCATTCTCTCGGCTCCAGTGACCACACAGGAGCATTTTGTAGCTCTACAATTACAGCCTGTTGTCCATCTGTTGTTCTGCATACATGGTTATCCTCCTTTCACCCTGTTCCTCAGTGGTCAGGACCCCCATAGGTCCCCCACAGAGCAGGTATGATCTGATTGGTGGGTCATTCTCAGTGTTGCAGTGACACTGACATGGTGGTGGTGTTTTAAACCTCAGTGTCACTGCTGGACTGAAAATAGTTCCCCAGCCAAGAATATCCGGCCAACAGCGTCCTGTGGGTGGCATCCTTTGTCCTTTTGTGAAGGACTAGAGGATGACAAACACTAACTGTGCTGCAACAAATGAGCTACTCTGATTTTACATCTGCAAGGTGGACCAATGAGGTAGGTGTGTATAATATTATGGAGAGTGAGCGGACACAGGGTTTAAAAACTCCCGCAGCACTGCTGAGTCTGATCCACCACCCAAATCATACCTGCTCTGTGGTGGTCCTGACTGACCGTTGAAGAACTGGGTGAAAGGGGGTTAAAATAATTATGCAGAGCAACAGATGGGACTACAGTCTAATTGTAGAAACACAGTGTGACCTGTATGATTATTGCAGTTGGAGAATGAACAGTGAGTGTAGAAACAAGTAGGTAGTTAAAAGGACTTCATAAAAACTGTGATACAGGTTATTTACAACTCTAAACAATTGTTACAGTGCCCTAACTTTCCCTTCACACACACACCAAGTTGTCTAAAGTTGATTACAGAGGAAGAACATACCTGTTTGTCCCCAGAACCTGGAAGACCCGGCTCTCATCTGTTATCTCCTGGGTAACCTGCAGAAAACAACATAACATTTATTGTCTTGCTCACTTCCCCCAGCTTGAGAACCTTTTTGATTGACATTTGCTGTACCTCATTGCTCTGTATGCTCCTCCCCATGAGCCCATGTTTCCAAAAAGCGAGAACGCTATCCTGTAAACACACTGCAGGAAAAACATCAATGGTTCAAGTGTAAGAACAACAAAACAAAAAAAAGACTGCACACCAAAAACACTAGTCGGTACAAATTAGGTTGCTGGAAAAATCATAGTTACTGCTATGAAGGCATATCCAAACACTTGTTAATACTCTTTCCCTTATTTCGGAACACATTACCATTTAAAATAAGGCAGTCAAGTTCAGTAAGCAGTTTTAAGAAACATTTAAAAACATATGTTTATCCAATTTCTTAATTAAGATACTGCTGATATTTATATGCTTCCTTTTTCTTTCTCTTTTTAAAATATTTTATTTCCTTTTCGCTCATTCTGTTTTAACTTAGGCACATCTATTTATTGAAGTCACTTATTAAAGTGCTAAAATAATTTTAAAAGATTATTATTATGATTATTATTATTAGTGGGTGTTCAAGTACGGCATTGTTTTTCTGAGTTATCCTGTAGAGCAGTGCTTCTCAATGTTCCTGGTGTTCCACTGCCTCTCCTGCAAACCCACCTGATCCAACTAACTGTATGTGCTGTAGTGAGGTGGACCAGGAGTGAGAACCACTACATAAACTAACAACACAAAATCAGTTTGGTATGAACCAGGTCATGCTAGCTGCCTGTAATAAATGAATGTTAAAAATTCATTTCCATTGTTTACATCATAAAAGTATAAACAATTTCTTGCTCAGATCTTAAAATACTAATATGTAATCATTCATTAATTTATTGTCTGTAAACACTTATCTAGTTACTACAAATCAAATCAGTTTATTAGTCACATACATAGACACACATGGTACAACTAGCAGTGACATTGTTTGTTTATTTTCCTTCCCAGTTTTTCCCCCCATTTTCCCTAAAGTGGCATCTGCTGCTAGGTACACAGACATTGTACATAAAATGTGTTCTTGACAATTTTGCACAAACACAAACACAGTACCAGTCAAACGTTTGGACACATCTTCTTATTAGTCATTGGTGGAATGACTAAAAAGGGCTTTTCACTGTATAGAACTGTGTACCAGACCCTACCTCTGTACACATTAAGGCGGCGAGCAGTTCTGCAAATTAACTCATGACAAGGCCATAGTTGTGCACTGAAAACCATTTCAAGTGATGACCTCACAAAGCTGACAGAGAATGGCGAGAGTGTGCAAAGCTGTCCTCAAAGCAAAAGGTGGCTACTTTGAAGAATCTAAAGTATACAACATATTCTGGTTTGTTTAACACTTTTGTGTTTACTACATAATTCCATATGTGCTTCTTCATAGTTTTAATGTCTTCGATATTCATATACAAATTAGAAAAGAATAAAAAAAACAAAGAAAAACCATTGAATGAGAAGATGTCCAAACTGGGCTGGCACTGTACGTTCACAATATGTGGAAAATGGCACAAAACAAAGCAAACCCTTCCTGAGGTGGGTGTCCAAACATCAGAGGGGTACTTATATATAACTAAGTAGTAAATATACATTAAAATATTAAATACCTATAGTATATAACACTATATACAGAGATAATATAAGCAAAGAATTGAAAGCCAAACATAATTTAAAATGTATTTGTTAAAGATCCATCCTGGATAGTCCATGCCAGTTAAAGATGATAAGCTTTAATTTACTGTTAGCATCCACCTGAGATTTTGGTTAAACTCTTTGTCTATTTTTCAAAGAATACACTTTTTTCATTCCAGGAAAAATATATGTGTGCAGCACCAGCACTCACCTAAAGTCTCAATGGAGAAGTTGAAAGTCAGTTCTGAGATCATGTTTTTGCTGGGACAGCCCTGTAGGTTTACAGCTCTCACAGTCTCTGCACAGATCAGGCCAATGTGTATGTAATTATTACCCACACACTTCTTTCATTAACAGCATGTTTTATTGTTATTAACAGTGTAAGCAATGAAGTAATGTAGTAAACAATAAAATAATCAAAGGTTAAACGTAATTTAAACACAATGTGGGATTTTGTTAGAAATCTGGCTTTTACAATAAGCTGGTTGATTTCAAAATATTAATATATTGGTAAATAAATAAAAGGACATTAAATCAACATACTTTCCAGAGCTATGAGGACTGTATCTCTGTCAAGCTGTGTCACTTGTTTCGCCTCCAGAGACTTACCATCTGTGAAGACAAATTACATTTTGAGCAAGACATTCTTACCTTTCACAAAATGCATCTTGTTACATAGCATTGTTTTTAGCTCAGTTAATATTTACAGCTTAACAGACGCCTGGGCCAGGCCCCAAGTGAGCAAGCCAAGGGCAACAGAGGTAAGAAAAATACTCCCTCAGTGCAAGGTCAAAAACTGTGAGAGAAACCAGGGAAGGGGAAGGGGAACCAATTCTCTACTGTTTGACCAAGGATAATAAAACAAATGACACAACAAGAGCTATGTGAATAAAGAAGTGCCTAATGAATTTACAATAGTGAATAAGGACATTATGAAAATGTCACTAGACAGAGGTACATCAGGAGAAAGTGACAGTGAGGCATCAGTCTCTGTTTCTGTGCGTGTACCTGGCTGTTCTCGGGGTGTGTCATCAAGATGGATGATATCAAAATTCAGGTCTCCAGGGCAATGATGTGTGCTGTAGACCCCCACACACACTTGTGGGAGATCCTCGTTCTCCTGAACTAGTAGTTCAAATACGGGTAGAGACTCAGGAAGTGTTAAAGATATGTGCTGAGAGAGGGATAGAAAAATAAGCTATGGTTAACAGATATAAGGCCAAATTATACATAAGTGCACAAATCATTACTCTATGTCTTTGATAGTTTCACGGACAACACGAACACATGAATCGTTACCGTCTCACATCTCAGTCCTACCTTGAGCTGCATGAACTTCTGCAGCGGTTCATACCACATAAGAAGAACTAGGCCGCTTGGCACAACGGCACACAGGAAGACGCTGTCTGTGTATGGGTTCCGTACTGCGAAAGAAACAGAAGGCTCTGTAACAATTTGAACCAATGGTACAGAGCTGAGTCTCTAAAAGTACAAGTAACACAAACGTCATTAGAGAATATGTTTCCCTTTTAAAAAGCTACATACAACAGCACTTGCTCATCAAAAGCACAGTAAAATCTCAAGAGATCAAGAAGTTTCTATGGATTTGAATATGGTATAGGAACAGGGCAACACACAGAGGACATGCAAGGATATTTTTCTAGATATAGTATCTGATGTACAGTACTGTGCGTAGGTACCTAAAATTGTTTTTTTTAATCAGTTAGGGCGGCACGGTGTTGCAGCAGGTAGTGCTGCTGTTACACAGCTCCAAGGTGCTCCAACAGTCCAAAAACACACATTGGTAGGTGGATCTGTGACTCAAATAGTGTCCATAGGTTTGAGTGTTTGTGTGTCAATGTGTGAGTGTGTGTCGCACTGTGAAGGACTGGCACCCTCTCCAGGGTGTGATTACGAGTAGGATCCAGACCCACTGCTACCCTGAACTAGATAAGCGGTTACAAACAATGAATGAAAAATGTATTCATTTAAAATAATAAGTCTTAATAAGTTGGTGCTTGTGTAAAATTATTTATAATTACAATAAAGTTTACACAAATATTCCAAACACTTTGTTATGTATTGTGAGCAAATGGGAAGATCAAAGTTTGTTTCCTGATTGTATGGATTTGTTAAATCAATAGCACATTTAATTTAACATAATATTAAGTGTTTATTAACTGGTTTAACTGGATAACATCAATACTGGACCACCACTAGGAGAGATTTGGAAAGGGTTAAACCAACCTTCACAAACAAATTATTAATAGTTATGTTATTTGTTTTTAATTGTAATATTTTATTTATTTTATTTATATTCTATGAGCAAATAAAACTACTCCTCATAAATAGCTGTTTTAATCTCATTTTGTCAGTACTTTGCTCAGTACTGTAATATTTATATCAATTATAATCTAAGGCTAATATATATTATATAACATGATAATTGAGAAGTATAAATAATGTTGCAGTTCTGAGGTGGAAATCATTTCTATTTCCACCATTGCATTAATGTATTTATCAATAGAAAGCATCAAACTTTAGATTTGTTTTTTGTGTGTCTCTATACTTTGATTCAGCTCATCAATTATCCACCACTTTCAACACACATCCCAGTTCAGTTTTTTTTTTTAATTGGAGGATGGACATTCCAAGTTAAGAGCTTTAGTCAAATACAGCATCAGTTCTTTAAGGGTTTGTGAGTTGTTACAACACTGTACAGTGGTGTTCCTTACCTACACTACACCTTCTACAGCCTTTGGTGTCAGGGATCTTCACAGACATGGCATACTTTCTACAGAAAGAAGTTCAAAATGTTTCTACTAAAACAGTACATTCTAAATTAACAAACAACACCCATGCTTTTTTAAAATAACGTGTCTGTGTAAAACACTACAGACCTTGAGTTGATTCTTGTGCTCAGGCGGTGTGCGTTGATTGACAGGTGACCTTGGCGCCGCTGCATGTTTCGGCGGTGCTCAAAAAGTGCAGGCAAACTATGTGAAGTCAGCTGGGAGGACTTTCCTGTGTCCGTAAAATCACAGGACAGAGATGATAAACAAAGACATACTTCTCTTCTCTGTGCTACAGTATAGCCAGGGTAAGAGTAACCTCGCTTTAACATACCTGAGACAGACATCAACACATTGTTCATAACGTATAACCAGCTGCATCTCTGTGGAAGCAACTAAATAAAAATAAATGAATAAATATTATAAAATGATACTTTATCTTAACTTGCATTATGCATATACTAGAAAACTGTACTGTAACATAATTCCAGTCAGACTGTCAAACAAAAGAACCCTAATTTTCTGCTTAATTCATACCAATTATTCAAACACGTCTGTGATTATATTAAAGAAGAATGTGAGGAATATAGACACATGGTACCTTTTCTATAGTGTCCTCATGGAGCTCATTGAGGTTGAGGGTATAAATGCCTTCTTCTGTACCCAGGATCAGGTGTTGATCTGTGAGGTAGAGAACCAAAACATCCGCTCTAACCCAAGAAAACTCATTAACATACATTAGAGGTTAGAGAGGGACTGACGTGTACCTCTGGTCTTGGGTAGAACCCATGTAACAGCACAATGAATTTTCAAAGGACAGCCATTAAATATCTTGGAGAAACATGCTCCCATCTGAAAGACAGAATACAGTCAGGTGTAATGGTACACAATAATACAAGGAATAATGCCTCACTTTTAAAATAAAGGCAAATTAATTTAGTAGTAATGAATATAAGAAGATATAACATACATGTACTTGAGGTGTAGGTGGCAGTCCATGAACTCCTTTCTGAAATTCATAAGAAATACAGGAAAATAAAACAAATGTTGAAGAATCAGTGAGTTCTTCAGTAAATGTCAGTGATTATAACAATTTCTGTCTATACTGGTATATTCATGCCTTGGAAGAACCATGAAAAACAACTGTTGAACTTAATGTGAAGGGTGAACTACATTAAAGGAGCTGTAGTAAAATCTGTAGTAAAGGAGCAAACATCAAAAATTGCGTACAGCATGTTTACAATTGTGTAAAATGTGTACAGCAGCACAAGTTCAAAACATGGTTTTCGCATGGTTTTCTTTTATGTTCCTGTGCATTAAAGGCCACGTTCATGATTGAAATAAAAACACTTTTTATAAAATTCAGAGGATGTTTCCACATCATTTGATAGCTCTCCAGTCTGTCTGCTTGCTCGAAACTGTTCTAATGTGTTTATTAAGCTCCATGAAGTGTCTCAGACTGGTATACTAGGCTTTCTCTCTATGCTCATGACATTTTTTGAAACAGACAGACCTCCAAACTTTAAAAAACATTAACTGAGATGAGAATTTTGATCTATTCCTGCTCCGTACCTTATCTTTGCTGAAGATTTAACTGACTCCCTAAATTCGGTAGAGCACCAAGTGCATGAAAGTAAACACTGAGCAAAACTGCTACAAAATTAAACAACTTGAGTTACAAATTAGTAGTAATTCCAACAGTGAATAAAAACCTAAACAAGTTAAACTTCAGCCATGTACAGTTATTTTTTCCCTCAAATATAGCATTCCACATTAAAAATTGCAGAACTTTTTAACGTACACAAACCAGAGAACAGAGTTTCCCCACAACTGTAGACAGTTGTAGAAAATTGCATCCAATACTAGGTGTGAAAACCCCTTGATATTGTCATTGCATTTCTGTTTTGTCAGGATTATTAGGTTCTGATAATAAAATATCTCTTATCAACTCAGTAGTACTACTCTTCTTAGTAGCTATGTAAAGTGTGAATAAATGGTCACTACTTACTGAGTCTTCTGTCTTCCTTCTAAGCGTGCTCCATTCAGGTGAGAGCGGCTGGCGGGGCAGAGAGTCTCCCCTGTTTTCTCCTGTCACAACCCCAACTGTGCCTCGTGATATTAAACCTGTTAACGTCAGCTGCATTAAGGTTTATGTTTCAGTTCCATGGCATCTTATCTATTATCTTTGGGTTCTTATGTTTGAATAATTATGTATTAGATGTACAAATAGGTTTGAACATGTTGTTTTGTGTAACATCTAATGGTCATTCAAATTTCAAATATTCTTCTGCTCTTTTTTCATTTTGTTGTAACCTGCGTAGTACTAAGGATGACAATTGTCATCTTATATATGCTACATTCACCACTGCCAACATCAAAATCACCAAATGTCTAAACCAAAACTCACATGTACTTATAATATTATACCTAAGAACAGAAAAAAAATGTATGAACATCTTTTTACTGCACTTTTGTCTACACTTGATAGAACTCATAATGAATGCAGTGACTAATGAATTCTTCTTGTTTGCCTTTTTCAGATGACTTACTTTCGTTATATTTGGGTGAATAATATAAAAATGTCACTTATACTACGCACAATTTACCATAAAATGACAAAAGAGCAGGAGAATATTTGAATGTTTAATTACAAATATATATTACACAAAAATCGTAACTTATTTTTACACTAAATAATGTGTTGCATTTTACCATCAGTGGGAGTCGTGCAGAGGGAGCTGAGACTGCTGGAGTCACTGAATAGAGAGGAGTCTGTGAAGAATGTGGAGTTTGGGAGGAGGGAAAGGTCAGAGAGTGTTGAGCCAATTAGCAGCGCTGATTCATTATGCAGACTTGCGGTATTGTCTGTGTGGGGTGTAGAGCCAATGCGAGGGGAGGAATCTGAAGATGGAGTGGAGGCTTTTTTGTCTTGATTGGTGGAACAGTGAACATTTGCTGGCTGCGGTGTTGAGACGAGCCTCTTCACTGTGCCATATCTGTCCTCTTCAGCTGGTGAGTGCTAAACATAAAAAAGGTAAATAAGCTACAGGCATTAAAGCAACGCTAGGCTAGATTTGGTATTTCTGATCCTGGACTCCAGTGTGTAATTCACTTTTACAGCACTGTCATGAAATCCAGATGGAGGGAGAGGGGGTGAATTCCTACCCTCCTCCAAAAGTTACATAGTGCAGTTTCTGCAGTGCTAAGCCCAGATTAGCAAAGGCAGTGGCTCTATTCTCCCTATTACAGGTGAGTAAGGCATCAAAATGTAATTGTAAGGCAAAAATACGACCTAAATTTGCTTTAAGATATAACTGCAAATAACAAAAGCAAAAACACTGACCTCTGCAGAGGGTGCTCTTTTCATAGTTAAGCTCCTGAAATCAAAAGAAAAAGAAAGATGAGATAAAACTGGCTTTCAATAATTGCAGTACCACCAGAATCTAATGTTAAGCACATAACCCACTGACCAACTTTGGTTTAAAAGTGTGTATAAATGCAGCAAGGTGTACAATTTCTGTTTAGGAAATTATGTTCCAGTTTCGTTTAGGCACATTCCTGTAAATAAATTTATAACAACTGAAAAGTCATTACTCTCTTACCTCTCAAGCAACGCTTCCTCCACACATTCCAACAGACTCCTGCCACAAACCACAAATGTAAACCAGCTCAACAATATTCCTTAGGATAGATATTTTGGTCAAAACTTTGGCCACCAGCAGACATTTCTGAACTGACAATGAAAAAGCTTAACTTACGGAGAGTCCTTCTCATCACTAACAGCGTTCCAGTCGTCATAGGATCCCTGGAAAGCAGCATAAACATGATATATAAATCAAAGTGTTAATAAGTGTTAATAAGCAAAGAAACAGCCACATGACGTCCAGGAATACTACAACCGATTAAAGGAATAAACTAAGCCAGTGGCTGACAGGTTGGGCTGTGTTCCTGTTTGGACCTATTGCCATGAAACTTCAGAAATGTACAAGAATAAAGTCAGAATATTTAGAGGAGGAAAAGAGAATATTCTGACCTTCTTTCCCTCTCAGGATCTACATATTTTTGATAACAGATTTAGTTAGTATTTTTCATAGTCTTTTGCCCACTATTGGAGCAGGACGGTGGGTTTGTGTTGTGTGTGGACACTAGTGCACACAGCCAAAAACACATTTCTTTTTCAAACAAATTATTCAATAAAAAAATTCAACTGATCTGTGTTCTAACCAAGATTTAAAAAAAAATGACTGATTACAACTACCAATCCCTGTTTGTGTTGATTTTGGCTTTTAGATACACACAGGGGAGTTTCTTTTGGATTGGATGTCATGTATTGCATAATTTTAAAGGGTGTCGTGATAGAAAAAAACACTGAACTAAGTCATTAAAGGGATACAGACATTTAAAAGGAAACAGGTTTGGATCATTTTACTTTTTGGCAGCAGACCTGACATTCTTACCAATGAATCAGGGCAAGGGTCCGTCTCTTTCCGCATGGGTGGTCCAAATTTCACGTGATCAACTGAAGGCAGAAACCAACATGGACATTGAGAGCCATTATACTGTCCTTCTATTAATGTAACTGAGAGACACTAGCACTCAGCCCACTACATACTCCACGTTCTAACATGATCTTCATTCACTTTTACAAGTGGAATTACATTTTTTACTAATTAACAGTTTTATTTACCTCAGTTTAAGAATCCTGTGCATTTTTCCTGTGTATTTATATTGTATGTGTGTTAACAAAGCAGGAAATTCATTTTTACATGACTGCTTTTCAAACTCTTAGGCTGTCAAATCCCATCATTTTTTTTTTAAAGTCACTTTAAGAGTCACTTCCATATGTAGTCATAGATCAGATACTTATAAGACTCATTGCGTTCATATGTACTGGATTTCATGCATCTTTTTGCATGTATGCACTGACAGCAACTGAAGGCTGTGTTTCTAACAGCTCTGTGCTTCCTACATAGTGCACATTGCGGGTGATGAAACTATGACTTCCGCACAAAAATAATGTCACTGAATGTCAGAAAAGAAGCCCCGAAGGTGACAGCTGAAAATGTAGGTTAGACTTAATATGGAAGCTTTTGCAAACTGAAAATTTAACACATTGTTTTGTGTTAAACATATTGCGCAGCGCTTGTGTATAGATACTGTTTAGATATCATTACAGTGAGAGATTCATTCACATTACAGTCACAGTTACATTTTTGAGCGTGAACAGCCAAGAGGCATAGGTGGACATATTGCCACTGTCCAATTAAAAACATGCATCTCCAGGTATAGTTTTATTACAGGAGAAGGAAAAAAACCTTCATCATTTTCAATGGATATTAATATAAAAAGTAATTTTTATAGCATTTCTATTGGTCCATTAATCATGAAATCTTTATACATTGTGAAGGACAGCTGCTGTGATCAAAAGGTGTAGTACATTTAAAAACGGACAAAACATTTTATGACATCACATAATCATTGGATTCCAGATTATTTTTGCTGTGATATTCATAAATAGATTCATAAGTGAACGATATATGTTGAAACAATAGTTTCATTCTATGTGAAAGTTTGTATGTAAACGTAGGTTTCCCTTGATGCAAATTTAAAATGAACACACACACACACACACACAAAGAGGTATGAATAATGTCACATGTAAACTAACATACACAAACATCAGGCCCTAACCGAACAATGCTTCTATTCATGGCACTTGAGTGGGCACTCAAGACACAATAGAGATCAGTGTCCCACTGGCCTTGGCAGGCTGTGGTGGCATGCTGTATTCCCCCACAACCACAACAGTCACCTCCCAGTAGCTAATGCCACATTCCAGCTTTTCAGCTGCCAAACAAAGAGAGGCACTCACACTAGCACTTCTAATCTATTACTCTTTACCTCTATAATATCATTCAGCGGGCTGAAATCCTGACTGAAACAGATGAGTTCAGGCTTGTTTAATTGGAGAGTGTAATTCAGATGTAAAATATGCAAACTATAAACAGACATTCAGAGCACTTGTCAGTCCCATGTAATTATGATTAATGCTGTTTTGCTAAAAATAATATGAGACAAAATAGTTACATAAGAAAGAAACCATCCTTTGGTATTTTAAACATATACTGTGTCCTTCATAACAAAGCCATGTATCTCTGACATGGTAAGCTTAAATTAAATCTTAATTTAATAATAATAAACACTCCTTTTTTAGTTCAATCATTATAAAACATTTCTAAATGTTACAAAGAAGATGGTGTTAGCTTAAAATTAATTATTGCCATTAGACAAATGTTATGTTTGAAATCACACATATAAATGTAAAGAAGTGCAGGCAGTTTAAATAATGTTGGGTATAGAGTGCTAAAATGTCTGCATTATATTCAATAATCATTATCTGTATAACTCTACAAAACATTTCTAATTTCTCAGACATGCGGATCTAGTCCCAATTTCTACATTTTATAAATGTTCCTCCACCATTATGTGTTGTAACTGGCTAGATATGAACATGACAAGTGTATTCGGCATCGGCCCATATCAACATGTCACCAACAATACTTCATTTCAATACGTAATGACATTCGGATACATACAGATATTCAACTTGATTAAATGCTTACACTGCTCTTCAGAAAGTGTTTTGTGGACAGACAAGTGTTTCCCCAAAGATGTGATCTTGTCAGGAAAGGCGCTGCATGTCTGTAAATACATATACACACACAACAATAGAACTTATTCCAACAGACCAAACAGCACACAACGGTCATCTGCTCTGACTAATCTAATCCTAAATCTAAACTGCTGTTAGTATTAGATTTCTGAAAAAATAAGTTGTGTTATAACATTAATGGTGCAGAAACTCACTTTGCCTAGATCATCACTAAACAGTTGTGTAAGATATATTCACCTCAAGATCACTGTCGTCCATAGTCTGAGAGTGATGTATGTCAGGGTTATTGGCAGAGTCCAACAACTCAATGACAAGATTACGAGTTAATAGTTGAGTAACAAATCCATGCTAGAGAGACAGAGAGAAAGACGGAGAAGGGGAGATCAGACCGATACCAGCAGATCTTTCTTTCACAAAACTTTTGTAATAATTTCATTACAATAATTTCCATTATTTTTAAGTTCAGTTAAATTCACATTGTTGTAAAAATGTATTATTACTTAGCATTGTTTCCACCTTGATGAGTTCTACAGTGCAAATTTCTATCTTGCTCAAAATATATCCACTTTTCAACCATCTAATCTCTTTCATTAATGTCTTATGACTGTTGTGTAATTGTTGTAATATCCCTGGTCAAAACATTAGAATTGTATAGAATTCTGTGGTGAGAGGAATAAACACTGCCTCTGGTGGAAAGAACAAAAAATTAAATAGGATACTGGAGGATTACTGCTTTGAATTCTGAAGTTCTGCATCAACGGATTGCCAAAGGTATTGCACAAAAACTACTGCAGTGCTGCAATTTCTAACATCTCCTTTTTAATTGTGACATGGAATAAAGTTGCTCGAGAAGCATTACATTTTCTGCTCTTAAATCATACAAGCCATTAAAAGGCTAAAACTGAAAGGCAAAAAAATAAAAAGGTGTAAAATATTATTTTTGAGGTGCACACACCTTACTGGTCAAAATAGAACTTCACTGACACTTCCTAAAATTAATAGGATTAGTCTCCACAAACAACAATGAAACAACGCATTGTGATTCAGCAATGAAAACCCTTTAAGCCTAGGCTTAGGCTAAACAGAGAGAATGGACATTGAGTGTAGAAACAAAGATGTACATTGTCATAATGTTATGGCTGGTTGGTGTATGTATAGTATGTATTGTGTATAGTATGATCTATAATTAAATGTGGTCCTCGTGGTAAAACACTAAAATCGTTATAAACAGATACTACACCTGCAGAAGTTTCTCAGCTGTCGGCCTCTTACGAGAACTCTTGGTGAGCGCAAGCTTGATAAAGTTGTGGAATTCTGTGGACCTACACAACGCAAGCATAACATCCATTCATACAGTGCTCATACTCTAATGATTTAGACTAAATAAAATATCTGAACCATGTGTTCTTGTTCACCATTTGGCCTTGTCCTTCAGTTTGGGAGGCTGGAAGCTGCTTTTCGACATCAGCATTAAAGCTCTGGAAGACAGAACACAACAGTAGAACTACACACATCAGCTCAAAAAAGTTCAATTTTCACTGAATACTTGGCAACTTTTTCCAATTTATTCATCTCTGGATTATTTTCTTTGAAGCAATCAATGTGTTGTGTTACACAATACAATCTTTGTGTAAGAGGCTGCCTGTAGCACTAAGCTCTAAAATGGTTGATGAAGATCAATTTGCATTGGCAAATAGAGGTTACTCGGTTCGGCTAATTTTTTTTGCTTTTCCACTAGGCAGGTCTAGTACACGTTACATGGAACCGATTTTAGGGGCTAAACATCACATGTATACCTTGCAGAGCACTGACTGGCCAGAGAGACTTCTAAATCCAGAAGTGGCTCCTGCCAAATCTTCCAGGGGGCAGTGATTACTATGACAGTCTGTCATTGGGTAAATGAGCAGTTAGCCCACTAGGGAACAGGCACACTGCATACAAATTTATCAGGAAACTAACTTGATACTGTCATCTAACATAGAAGAGTTTTTTTCTGTGGTTACCTCATGTAGAAATACCACCAGTAACCACTAGATGCATACAGTTTAAATAAAGCTTTCTCTTTTTCTGTGTATTGTGTGGTATTTATTGATAGCTATATCCATGAGTTCATTATAAAGGTCTTTTTTATTGTAGCCATACTGACCACATCACAAGCTGCTCTCTCTACACAGCTCTAGCTGCTCCTATTATCTGTACAGAGATGTGCCTGAAATAAATCAGTGCCCCATTCACTATATATTTTATTAAATATTGAGCAATGTAGGAAATAGGGAGTAGGGGGCCATTTGGAACACACCTCACATTGTGTATGATGAAAGCACATTGGTGTGAGACATCCTGGAATTCACTGAGAATGAGCTGAAGGCTCTGCAGCTCGAAAAAAAGAGCCTTAATGTGTGATTCTATAAGAGTAGTCAGGGGTGATGATCCACCATGTTGAAAATGCCCAAAAAAGAGGTGGGACTCTACAAAACTATCGCTGATTTGACTGCGTTACTCTGATAGACAAACCGTGTGGCAAAGCTTGGTTAATACAGAGCTGTGGGTTAATACTCTGGTAGAATGAAAGAAAAAACAAATCTTCAGCGCCTTCTAAAATTACACTGTGGTCTTTTGAAGAGGTTCAAATACTCCTTGGATTAGTGGCTGATGAAAAGTCTCATCACCCCCAACCACCACAAAAAAAAAAAAAAAAAATTTAAAAACATAAACAAAGAAGAGTAAATGGCACTTAAAGTAACTGCTGCTGTACGAAAGAAAAAGGGTTCAGAGATTACAGTTGAAAAGCATGTCGAGCCGTGCCGAGCCAACTACGTATCATGCAGTGTAAAAGCGCCATAAGAATGATGCGCTTAGCAGCTACAGTGGGAGGTAATCTAAATTTAAATGTATTTCATTTTGGTGTTTTTGGAGGTGTATTTTTACAGAAATTGTTTGGGCTATTTGGCCGAATATTGACATCCAGTGTTTGTTAGAAACATTAGCGTTTAGCAACTTTGCTTGGCTAATGCAGCAAAATTCAGATGCCAGACATTAGAATCAGAAACAGAACTTCTAACCTTATTTTATACTAGTATAATATATTATAATGTATAAGGTTGGAGGTGCATGTGATGGATGGTCTGCCTAGTTGTGTATAATTGTATCCATTATATATTTAAAAAAAATTATTAAATAACCTCTTATGGTTAATGAATTCAGCAATCCTAATTTGCACCAACTGCTATTAAAAATGTTAGGTTGAGTAAACACAGACTGTATAGTATTCATAGAAAAATATTAAACAAAATGCGATGCTCTCCACAGGAGAATGCAGTGCTGAGAATGATCCACCACACAAAGCATACCAGCTCTGTGGGGTACTGTGTGGTCCCTGACCATTGAAGAACAGAAAGAAATGGGGCTAGCAAAGTATGCAGAGCAACACAGGGATTTAATGGTCATCTGATCTGACTAAATTGAAAATAAACCCGATAAATTTAGGCCAAAGATAAATGTAACTAATTAATTAAAATAAATTGTGATTAATTATTGTAGTTGTTTGACAGCCCTTATATACAAAGCACGTCTTTCAGTGCAGTTAAAATGTAACAGCATGAAATATTATTTTAAGTCAATAAACCCTTAATGTATTCATGGTGTATTCATAACGTAATCTACCTCATGGGGTGCAGATCAAACATTGGTGGCTGGAGTTCTGCTAGCTCTATGGCTGTAATACCCACAGCCCAAATGTCACACAGCTGGTTATAGCCCCCCTTCCTCTCCACAGCTGCCACCTCTGGAGCCATCCTGAGGCACAGAAAAGACCAAACATGGAACAGGGACACACGTTCACTTTCAGTGAATAAATATATATATAGTATTTAAACCCATGTGATAAGGAAGGTAAATATGTAGAATAAACAAACAATTTTAATTCTAGACTATTGATATTTAAAATAACCAAAACTTATTTGTCTTTGGCTTTTCTCCAGAGTGGACTTCATAGATCAAACCACTCTTTTAGGAAGCAGTTTTCAACTTGTGGCTCTGTCTTTCTGACCACTCACCAGTACGGCGTCCCAATGAAAGACTTTCTCTTAGCAACTGATGCATTTATCTCAGCTGCCACTCCAAAATCAGCTGAGGGACAGAAGGCAGAGAAAAGGAGGAGTGAGATTTAAGAAGGGTATGAGTTGGTGTCTGTAATGGGGGGAGTTGTCTGAGACAGAGGTAAGCCCCAACTGACCTAGTTTGACATCTCCCCGCTCTGTCAGAAGAATGTTGGCGCCCTGTGAACACCAAAATGACACAATGAGTGCAGACACGCTATCAGATGAGGCTGATGCTTACTCATTCAATCATACATACACAGACACACACACAAAATTGCAGTCTAAAGGGGTTCGGTCATTTGTGAAATTGCCCCTCAGAAAATACTTGCAGCTGGGACATAGATAGCACTAAGGACTAGCAATAATGGACTAATTTTTATGCTGACATTCAGAGTAGACACAATACTTTATAATAATTTCAATAACTGGTATGTTTTTCTTTTATATTTGCTTACTTTTATGTCTCTGTGCATTTTGCCAGTCTCGTGTAGATGATGCAGCCCCTGTAAAAGAAGGAATAGGCATATAATAATCCTATCATATACCTACTGCTGAAAAATCGCATTACTATTATACATCACTCTATGAGGGGCATTATGTAAGTTCTCAGTATGGATATTATCTACTAATCCTGTAGGTCTTTTTATAATGGCTCTAGGAAGTGACACTTTCTGAGGGTAAATAAAGAAGATATCTGTTGAGTTTGTTTTTATATTTCTATTGCAATCAATACGAAAACTAAACCTTCCTGAGTAACACAGACTGTGGATTCCAAGACATAATCCACCACCCTACAGCCCAGATCCAGCCTTGTGGGATTTTACCTTCTCCCAAATTTGATGTTCATTCATTCATTCATTATCTGCAACCGCTTTTCCAATTCAGGGTCACGGTGCAATTTTGATGTGAGAGGATTAAATGATCACTTTTCCAGTAAAGAAGAATGGTTTCTTTCATGCAATTAAAAAGCTATTTGCTGTAGTTAAAGGTGACTACATAAACATATAAAAATATATAAAATTTCATGTGCTTTAATACATACCTATATATACATACCTTAATAACAGCCCACATCATTTGAACTCAAATCATTACCTCAGCCTTTAATTGTAAATATTTCAAGTATTTAAACCGCCAAAAAGTCTGTTTAATACAAATGCCAGATACTGACAGCAGACATAATTCATATTTGTCCAACTATTTTTCAAAATGTAGTCCTTGCTGCCGTTCTCTAAATCACCCAAAGTGTGAAAGTAAGCACGCTCTTCTTCTCAGAGAAGTGTCATAACATTTTTTTCTATCTGCTGCTCACACAAACAGCTGAACATTTCTACAGGAAATGACCCTGTCCAGTCCTGTGTCTATAACTTGTGCTTTTTTTTTCCACGCCAAAAAAAAGTCTACTGTATCAGTAACATCTGAACTTGCATTCCCATAATAGGGTGAAAGATATGTAAGCCAGTTAAGCTACAAATAAAGATTAAAAAGAATGCGTCACTGAACCTTTACCTTCTGCTGTGGCCTGTTACTTTGTGCATCAAAGTTACATTTAACAAAGTATTCTGTTTGTGTGTTTTAACAGATGTAAGATGTCCTTACCTGAAGTGTTTCCCTGCTTACATATGCTATCTGTTTCTCTTTCAAGGGGCCAGTCACTGTGAACACAATAATGGCCTCATTTAGAGCCACAGATAAACGCACACAATTTTAATCTTCTTAAAAATGAGCAAATGTCCAGACGATGCACAAACCAATGTTATTAACACAAGGAATTGTAATGGTAACAAAATATTTTAGATATAACAGGCCCTTTATATATATGTAAATTTAAAAATTATGAATATATGAATAAAAAACACCTTTTATTTAACAAGGAATAAAAGCAATAAGTGGTTAAAGACAATGAAGGAATGAACGAAAGCAATGTTTCCTTCTGCGTGATATAGACTGGTGAGCATCAAATCTTCAGTGATAAGACTGGACCTAATTTATGTTTGGTGAATGAGCTGAACACAAATATGGAGGACTTTAAACTTGGCCACCTACATATAAACTTTGAAGAACACACACCTATTACAGGAATTGTTTTTTTTATTTTTTTGAAGATTAATAGTTTGGATGACATTTTTAAAAAAATTGTACCCTTTGTCAACTGTTTAAGGTCACAACCGGATGGGTGGTATCCAGTGTGATGGACACTCCCATCCTGTTGCCTCCTCTCTTTTAACTAGACAGATAATTATTTTATCTGCACCTGAGCAGTCTATGAGACCCTTAAAAAGGTACTGTTGATACAGAAAAAGATGACAGCTGCACTGGTATAGAGAAAGGTAATGTTATCATATAGAAGATAGGAGGAGCTTTTGAGAGAAACTGCTTGGGGTGTGATATTTAGGGAGTTGGCTGTATATGTCAGCTGCCAGTTCCTAGTACTAGGAAAACAACTTTCTAATGCCCAAAGTAGTCCTCAGGTTTAAGCTAGTATATTGTTTTTTTTTGTCAAAGGTCAAACGTTTTTTCAATCAAACTGTGAATAGCTTGCATGATACATTGCAAAAACATGTATCTTGTGCTACATTGGACCACGTATTTGTCACAATAATATTAATAGAATTCATAAAACTATAAGTATAAATGAATATTGTGATAATAAAAATATTCTGATTTGTAGTTATTTATGAATAGCAAACAGTTTACGTTTGCTATTCATTTGCATTCATTATTATTTTCTGCACTTTAGTTTTGTGGTAGATTTATTTGTTACATTATTTTAATACAAAATCAGACTATTGTGTACAAAATAACCAAATGTTTTACAAATTTTTTCTACTGAGTAGTTGGATTTATACTAAAACAAAAATGTAACCCTTATTTTGTTGCAAAAAATTGTTCTTGAAATTCATTTTTCAGTATTTTGTCATATCACCAACAATACTGTTATCACAGAAATACCCTGAAATATTGTAATATAATTTTAGGGCAATATCGCCCACATCTAAAATTGCTTTATAGGAAAAGAACAAAAACAAATCTTAACTTTCAGTGGAAGTCAATGTTAAAAAGTAAGTCTTTTAAAAGTAAGTAGGATCATTTCTATTGGTGCATTCATCATGAATTTTTCACAGTGCTGCTGTGTTCAAATCATGTAATAAATAAAAATGAACAAAAACAATGATATGTATTAGAAATTCTAACTGAAGGATAAAACACTGGACATGAAATTAAAACCAGGTTCACCTTAGCCTTTGGCATTGATACTGTACTTTTTTTTCCTCAGTAAAATTGTGTTTTTACAGAGAAAAGACTTTATTCAACAACTGAGGGAGGAGATACACTCATCTGAGCTCTGTGGTATTTATAAGATCAGTGCCTAGGATAACAACCCATTAAATAAATGTATAAATGTGTAAATTCTGGCAATGCAAAGCAGCTGACGAAAATGCTGTGCTACAGAACATGGCATAACATGAAAAGTAACACATGGAATGCTACAGTTTGGCTCAACTGCCCCTTTACTGTTAGATACTACATTACAAATTACTTTTCTGATTAGTGCTTCTAATAAACTATAACTTTATTATTTACATGCATAAACAATAGTAGAAGTACTTAAGCCTAAACTTAAGTAGCTGATGGCTGAATAGATGCAAGACTGATGCTTCTTTATTTTAGTATGTTTTAACAATATTTTGAATTATAAAATGGTGCATTCTATCAAATAAAACTTGTCTGCAAAACAACAGGGAACAGTGATCTTTACCATGGTAGATGTCTTGCAATGACCCTCCTCCACAGAACTCCATGCAAATCCATAACTTGTTGTTTCTGCAGAAATTGGAGGTATGATCATAACATCATCATGAGCATTACTTTAAACAATGACTGGAAGATCATGCAACGCTTTGATTTGTCTTTAAAGACTATAGATGGCTGACGAACAAACCTGAGGTAGCTGCCGAAATAGGCCACAATGTTTTTATGTGTACAATCCTTCATCATTGTTATCTCCTGCTGAATGCTTGAAATGTCGTCCCCTGCAAAGCAGACAGGCGGAGAGTCAGCCAAATCTGTAATCTGACCTCTGGAGGGCTGCTTATGGCTTTGTAATGTTTTGTTTCAGACACAGGCCTGCAAACACTGATTTAGCTCAACTAGGATTAGCAGCTTGATCTGAGGACCAGATGCAGGCATAAATGATTCAGCATCAAAACATATCTGACATTATCACAACAAATGGCAAAATGGCAAAAGCAGGAGAGCATGCCATTTATGAATACATTTTCAGGTTGTCACAGGCTACCAATATTTTCCTTACCATTATACATAAATAATTATTATATGCATTTCCTAATGATAGTTGTATTAACTAGGGCTATCATTCCTGTCTATTGACACGCTCTTTTGGAAAGTAGCTATGCTTGCAGAACATGCAGATGCGGAATGAAGACGTGTACATTTGAAATGAAGAAATGCTTGCAGAACCTTCACCTTTGGAATGAAGACAGGAAGCTGAGGCTCAAATGTCTCCTTCCACCCTATGTAGTGCACAAATAAAGGTGCCGGCACTAAAATATTTTAGGTCGGATTTTCTTTACTTATTTAATAAAAAGTTATATTCTTGAATAAATCAATCAGTTTAAACGTATTAATCCAATACCAATTAACACAAAATGGCAACAAATATACAGCAAAGTAATCGTTTAAAATGACTTCAAGATTAAAGTTTAAAAAAGCTTTTCTTCTATTATCAGATTGAGGTATAGTACAACTTCATCAATTTAATAAAATACAGTATGCATTGAAAATGCTGTAACACAAAGTTTCTTGATGTGTTTTGGCTATAACCCCCACCCTAAGCCAGGCTTTTTATTGGGGTTTCTCTCCTGTAGCACCACTAGATAGAAATTAATGTAGAATTGGGCAGCCATGGCCTAATGTTTAAAGAAGTGGGCAGGAAGGTGCCCCACCACCAGCAGAAAAATTGAGGGCAGGGGGAGTGAAAGAAAAGCACTCCTCCAACCCCCAACAGCTCCCCGGGTACTGGGGATTACTGCCCACTGCTCTGTGTGTGTGGTCACTGCTCCAAATGTACTTGGGTGTGGGTGTGGGTGTGTGTGATTATGGTTTTCACAGTCACGGATGGGTTAAATGCAGAAGCCACATTTTGTTGTGCACTGTAAAATGACAACTAAATGCATGTTTAGGTTTTTAAACAGTTCCCATGCAACAGAAGTGTGGTGTTCTGAATTTGCGAAGTAACAACGTCTGGTTGGTTTTCTTCTCTGTATCAAATATCACGTAATTATCTGCGTTATAGCAATTCCAGTTTGTGTAAAGTCAAAAAACTGCCAAAAGCTTTGTGGCCTGATGATATGGGGTTGAACAGTTTAAGAGCAAAGGAGAAAAATGCAGAGAGCGAAACCAACCCTTCATCAGTGAATCTGTGTGGTGTGCAACTGGGAAAATATTAAAAATATAAATGTCGACATTAGGATTGTGCACATATCTTATCATTCCTGATCATATTAATTTTTTTTTTAATCCATATATTAACAATTTAATGTGTAATTATTTGTCATTGTACAACCTCCAACAAAATAGTACTGTAGAGGTGGTTTGGTTGCAAAATAGCTGATACAACAAACCAGACTAATATGTAGGATATTCAAGAATCCTATAACAACAAAAGAGGGAAACACAACTCGCCTAGTCTGATTCACCACCTCAAGCAGAAGCATCTAGTTGAGTACGAGAAACATTAAAAATGTCACGAGGAGAACTCGGATGAGCTCTAACCCAAGCAGACAGACTACACTGACTAAGCACAGCTATCTATGTTGATTTTGATTCTTTATTTGCTTTGAAACTTTAAGGGTATTTTTTGTGTAATTGTTTACATTTGCTACTTATATGCATGCACAATATTTTATGCATCGAACTTGTTTTATGATAGATGTTTTCATTCATTCATTCATTGTTTGTAACCGCTTATCCAATTCAGGGTCACGTCGGGTCCGGAGCCCACCCGGAATTACTGGGCGCAAGGCAGGAACACACCCTGGATGGGGTGCCAGTACTTCACAGGGTGACACACACTCACAACTGTGGACACTTTTGAGTCGCCAATCCCCCTACCAATGTGTGTTTTTGGACTGTGGGAGGAAACCGGAGCACCCGGAGGAAACCTACACACACGGACATGGGGAGAACACACCAACTCCTCACAGACAGTCACCCGGAGCGGGACTCGAACCCTATATATATATATATATATATAAACATTGTGATCTAGCTGACATATAACTAATGAACAAAAGCTCATCAAGCCAAAGAAGAGAATAAATTAATTGTTTTGTCATAATATGGTTAAAAGATTTGTCAAATCCCTGTGACCACTTATTTAAAAGATGAGGATTCAACTAATATGACAGTTTAAATTGTTTGGGCAATGAGGATTTCATGATGACGAATCATTTCCTTTCAAATCTGAACTGAGTCAACACATTAAAAGGTGACAGACCCATTACACAGATTCAACTCCAGACAATAGGTATTACCAGCTAGACATGATTATGACCTACCAGGGTCCAGTTTCACCACTTTGATGGCTGAGATGACTGATGTCTTGATGTTACGTGCCTACAAACAAAACAAAACAAAGAAATTGTGATTCAGGCAAATAATGCTAACATGGACTTATGCTTTCAATCATTCTAAATGAAACACCACTGCACTATGACAAGTTAAATTGAGTGAATTTAGCACAGACATTTTATTGTGTTCCCTACTCTAGAAATTGAAGTCATGATCAATGCCGAGTGTTGATTAGAGGGTTAAAAACCCCCTTAACCTTGATCCATGAAGCAGTGCGCGTGTGTTCTCAGGATCCCAACACATTTAGGATGAGATTGAATGGTTTGCAATCCAAAACTAATCATCCAACTTCAGTACCTGACCTCACTTATGTTCTTGCAGCTTAATACTATTAAACAGCCACAAAACCCCAGCAGCACTGCTGTGTCTGATCCACTCATAGCTGTGCAACACACACTAACACATCACCACCACATAAGTGTCGCTGCAGCATGGAGAATAATCCACCACCAGTGGGGGTGCTGACCATTGAAGAGGGTGAAAAGGTAACTGACGAACTGCAGCCTGTAATTTATATACACACACACACAGTGTCATACACATAAGGGCATGGCTCAGTCAGTGCTACCAAACAATAATTCTTTTTTTTATTTTTTCAGCTCAGTGTCTGTGGTTGGTGACAGCAGAACTGAGAACTTCACTGATGTGTAAAAGCGGAATGAAGTAGACATGTGCACATGAAGAGGAAGAAACGTTTTGCCACCTTAATATTACCTTTGTGTCAAACAAATTGTTGTAAATGTAGATTACTGCTGTACGCTGTGGGTATACAGACTAAACCCGTCCTTGATGATGAATGACTATGCATGTTTGCATCATAATGCTTAACACAACAAGCGCATCACATGCTTGGCACATTCTTCATCTACCCCTGCTAAACACAATGAAATCAATTTGTAACTGGTTGTTAATGTTATTGACAAAGAGGTTACTATAGCTGGCAAAAATCGTGAGATTTACTTCATAGCAAATTAACAAACTACAGCTATGACCCACAAAATTTGTTAAAAAGTTTAAAATTCAGGCATGTATTCCAGGTCATATAGAGGAAAACATATTGAAACCACTCTATGCTAATAAAAATAAGGGTATCACCATTTTATTTTCTATTTCTAAAACAAATTCAAGTTCATGGGTGGCACGGTGGTGCAGCAGGTAGTGTCGCTGTCACACAGCTCTAGGGACCTGGAGGTTGTGGGTTTGAGTCCTGCTCCGGGTGTGTTCTCCCTGTGTCCGCATGGGTTTCCTCCGGGTGCTCTGTTGATAGGTGGATTGGCGACTCAAAAAGCATCCAAAGATGTATCTGTGTGTTGCCCTGTGAAGGACTGGCACCCCTTCCAAGGTGTGTCCCCTCCAAGTGCCCAGTAATTCTGGGTAGGCTCCAGACCCAACGCGACCCTGAACTGGATAAGTGGTTACAGACTATGAATAGATCAAGTTCAAGTCTTAAAATGCTAATTAGTTTGCAGGATTTTTTTTCTTTTTTAAACTTTATTGAAAAGTACGGTGGTGCAGCTGGTAGTGTCACTTTCACACAGCTCCAGGGATCTGGAATTGGGGGTTTGAGGCCCACTTTGGGTGACAGTCTGTGAGGAGTTTGGTGTGTTCTCCCCTTGTCCACGTGGGTTTCCTCCGGGTGCTCGGATTTCCTCCCACGGTCCATAAACACACGTTGGTAGGTGGATTGGCGACTCAAAAGTGTCCACAGGGGTGAGTGTGTGAGTGAATGTGTGTCACTCAGGTAGGCTCCTGACTCACCGTGACCCTGAACTTGATAAGCGGTTACAGACAATGAATGAATGAATGCATGAATGAATGAAAAGTATCATTGTAAGCCATCGTGGTTATAGTGGCTTAGAGAAAAGCAATCAGGGAATGTGAATGATCAGATCAAAACTGTTATGGTCAAACAGATGATGCTGGAAATTTCTCAAAATAGATGACAGAAAAAATATATTTTTTTATTTTTTTTATTCATTACCATCTGTGTGGTAAAAATTTTGGACGTTCTAAAAAAATAGGTTTAGTGATGATGCAGTCACGTTTAAAATTGTTAAAGCTTTAACTTGGGAATTACCATACATTAGGAATACTTGCACTGTACTGGCAATGCCTATCAGGTTCTATCAGATTCTATATACCTACAATATAGGTGCACTTTGTAGATTGATCTATTGCTGCAAAATATATCAACCCTCCTCTATCATGTGCTGTGATAAAAAAGAAAAAAAAGCAAGCAGGGGCTTGCCACTCACTAGATTTTATCTCTGAATTCTCAGTAGAGCAGTCACACAGTAGTAGCATGGTATTGTGTTGCATCGGTACAACTGTACCAGGCACTAACTGTTAACTGTCTATACAAACCGTTACAGCTCATGTTTTTACAGTTTGAATTAGACAGCCTCTGGATCCCAGTTCTGTGTATAATAGGCCACCAGCTAAAAAGCCATTATTGTATACAAAAACCTGAGCTAGATATATTTAAAAATATATATATAATTTAATAACACTATACTATATTGTGTTATTAAAACATTAAATGTATTAACTGTAAATAACAACACATTATGCATATATATGTTTGTTCTTATATGGGAACAGTGGTTATTTGGTGGTCCCTTTATACTGATGAACAGATTAGTGTGGGCTGATATACTGGGAAGAATCAAATGCTGGAGTTTTTAAACTCTGTGCCCATGTACCGTCCATGTCATGTTGGTTCTGTAGACAGTGCTGAGAATGATCCACCACCAAAATCATACCTGCTTTGTGGGAATCAAATTATTTTTCCTTCAGCACTTCATAAAGGACTAATACATCTCAAACTACAGATGATGAGAATGCAGATATTGCTTCAGCACATACATCAGCTCCTGCCTCATCTACTGGTCATTAAGCGCGCGCGTGTGTGTTTTTTTTGGGAAGGGGGGGGGGGGGGTGTAGAAGCTGCCAGCTAGTAACCATGGTGATAGCACTCACTAAATGGTGAAGCGCTGGAAAGGTGAAATAGAGAGAAAAAAAAACATAGCAGCACTACTCATTTCCTGTTTTCTTTCCTGCTCGATGAAATCGCATCCTGTGACATCTTTCTCTGTGTGAAATCAAAACATGGTGAGATACCATGTTTGGCAACATCAGCGAGCACAGAACCCAAGTCTTCCTGAAAACATCTGAATATTCTGAAAAGCAACAGCGCAGTAAGCTTGTATGGACTGTCAAACATGTACGAAATATGTAAGCTGTGAAAAAGCTGGAGGTCACTGAAATGTAGATGGGAATGTGTGTGTTTGTCTTTGCCAAATTGCTGTGGGTCTCACATTTCCCCTGTCAGCACCCTATCTGGTCTCGTTTGGTTTTCCTGTTGCACATGACTTAAATCATACAGCATATCATACACTGTATAACATCAAAACAGACAGTTTCTTCTTTATCTCTGTACTAGACAATGATTTATAGTAGTATATGTTTCTGTTTTACAGTAATTTAGCAGATACTGTTATAACCAGACATGCATTAGGACAACAGAGACATAGTGGTATTGAGAAAACTGCCTTAAAAAATCACTCTTTTAAGTTTTCATAATTAAACTGCAATGGTGTGATACAGTATTGTTTCTACATGGGAACTGTTCAAATGCCATGGTAACAAAAAAGTAACTATATAAATGAGTGTGATGACATACCAGTCATGGTAAAGATAACTGCTTAAAAACGATAAGCAGTGGAAAGAGAATTCATTTTGAACAACAGTTGATGTAATATAACAGGGCCTACTCTGAAACCTAACACCTAATCAAATGAGCAGATGTTTAAATTGTATTTTTGAAAACAAATTCAAGTATAGGGGTATTTTTTAACTGAATTTTAAATACACACACAATTTAATTATTGCATACAGTATGTGTTTGTAAACAACACATGTATTTAGTTTAGAACCCTCCAAAATCAGTTATTTTATATATAATAAAAGATTCTGCACAATTTTACTTGTGACTGTGACTAACCCTTCAGTCTGTTGTACCGACCCTCACCTGTGCCCCCCCTCACCATTCCCCTCCATTAAGCAGAACCTTTATATTTCTGTTTAAAATAGAGATGTGTACGTTGCTGACACATGTAAACTTTAATATCGCCGAAATAACAGATTGTATGAATCTGTGCCTTGTGAACAGCCATTCGCAGAGACCACCACATCACAGGGGGTGAACGACTTCAGGCACAATGTGTCGCAATCGGGTTTTCCTGTGGTCTAGCAGTTAGTATGCACACTAGCTCTGAAATAAATCTGGTGACCATAGTGGAGCTAATTCCCAAAACCTTTCCACGGTTTAAGCACCAGCCGCCACCCGCTGAAGAGGCTCGGAACGGCCCGTCCATTTTGAATGCCCAACTTGTAAACAATTAACCATAGCGCCAAAAAACTGTCACCTTGAAGTCTGCAGCTCACAGCACAACGGTCTGTGCACATGAAATGAGTCGGACAGCCCCCAGAAAGGACCCGGTTTTCGATATGACACGGCGATGGGTTTTGAAATGTGAAACAGGTAGCACTTTTCAGAGTCTGGATGCAGACAAGCCCTCGTGTCTGGAACCATATGCTCACCTTGAACACGTCCCCGTATGTGCCGCTCCCGATGCGGTGTAGGAGCTCGTAGTCGTCCAGAGGATTCGTATGTAAAACCCCGATGGCATCCATAGCAGCTACTCCTCACACCCACATTCACTCTCACACTCACACACTCACTGTTCTGTCACACACACCACACGCGGATGCTCTCGGCTCGGAAGCCGATGTCGTTTGTTGCGGCTGTTATCGCCACTTCCTCAGTGTCTGTGAACTGCAGCAGTAAGAAAATGAAGTGAGCTCTGAGCGCTCTCTCCTGTCCGCTGTGTCCTCAGCTCAAGCTCTACAAACCACTATTTCACCAAGTATGAAAAGCCCTGTGAAATGTAGCAATACATTATTATTACTTAAAGAGCAAGTCTGCTAACAGTTCACTAGACCTACACTGTAGAGTGGCTGGTTTGTAAACAAAGACTTGCACTAGAAAATGACAGAGAAACCTGCTGAGATCCCCTTGTGGTGACAGTGACAGTTGTGAGGTTTAAATCACAAATATGGTCTTATTTTTGCATTCAAAACCACCCCTATGATTTTATATGGATCTATTTTTGTACTATGTTGCTACCATTTTGCCTTACATCATCCTGCATATCTGCCATGTATATTAATATGTACATGTAAAAATCTATAGTTACTATAAAAAAAGTGAGTCACTTTTAGTGACATCTGCCTTTTTCATTTCAGCATTTCAGCAATAGTTTTCTGTAAATTAGCTTAAAAAGTTTGTTTGCTCTTGGGGCACCCTTTACTGTAATTCTTTTGTACAGAACTGTACTCCCTCCAAAAGATACATAGTGCAGTTCCTGCAGTGCTGAGCCCAGAGTAGAAATCACAGATGTTCTTCGTGTATTACAGGCCAGTGGAGCATTGCAGTGAATTTGAAGCTGTAACTTTAAGGTAAAAAATTGACATAGTGTTCTTTTAAAGGCAATGCTCACGAAAGTAATAAACTTCAGAAGAATAAATTCAGAAGAAAACTATTGTCTCTGTCTGATATGGTAGTCTCTCTCTCTCTCTCTCTCTCTCTCTCTCTGCTTATGGCAGATTAATCTGGATTTTTTTTAAAGCAGAGAGAACTCCAAACATTTAAAAGCACAAACCAAAATGAGGATACTGCTGTATTTCCAACAGAACTAAGCCTGTGCTTTGCTAGAATGGTGCAAGTGATCTATGACCTCATGCTTTCTCAACCTCTTGGCTCTAGGTGCTGAAGCTGAAGTTGACAACATTCATTCATTCATTATCTGTAACCACTTATCCAGTTCAGGGTCACGGTGGGTCCAGAGACTACCTGGAATCATTGGGCACAACCCTGGAGGGGGCGGCAGTCCTTCACAGGGCAACACACACACTCACTCACACCTATGGACACTTTTGAGTCGCCAATCCACTTACCAACATGTGTTTTTTTTTTACTGTGGGAGGAAACCAGAGCCCCTGGAGGACACCTGGAGCGAGAATCAAACCCACAACCTCCAGGCTCCTGGAGCTGTGTGACTGCGACACTACCTGCTGCGCCACCGTGCCACCCCAAGTTGACAACATGACTTAAGATAAATTTAGTACAGACTTTGTGATGTTCAACACCTGTAGCTACATTGTGAAGAAAACACAATAGAGCCATGTCCACTGTGACTGGATGGCTGGAATACACTCACATACACTGTTTTGCAGAGACCCCTAATAGAGGCAAAACAGACCTCTTTGAATAATATCAAATCCTGTCTAACTAATTCAATAATGGCAAATGGAGGAGTGGTGGTCCATCTTGATGGTTTGACTGTTGCCTATGTGGCATTATTTACACCCAGCAGAGTGAGTCAGTTTGGCTTGTCATAGCGTCCATATTTACCTGATATCACTCTTCCTGTATTTGGCAAATGCCCATTCACTATTCTACCAGCGCCATCTATTGGATTTTCAAAGTAAATACAATAGCGCGGATGAGCACTACAGCCACCAGTCATAATGGAGAATTGGGTAAAAGTTACTGCCGTTCATAATATGACAGGTAATCAATCCATTTTATCACCATTGTAGCTGAAATGTAAGAGAATATTGCTAATTTTCTAACTGGCAAATAATGCTGTGTTAACTAGTGTCGATTACTTTGTCATATATTATATATTCCAGGGGACATATGAAAAAAACACAAACATTTAAGTGCATTAGCACATACAATTTGGGATCTGGAGTTTCTGCCAACCCACACACTGAAATAAAGCAACTCAAACTGTTTGGGTTTGAAAACATGGGATTCAGCTGCCCGTCTGATTTTGAGCAGTGTCTTATGAAAAGAGCACACACTGAGTAAAAACAGAGAAAATGTTATGGAGAAGAAAGAGAACTGAGCAAAAATGGTTAAAATCTAGTGTTTTGCTTCTAGATCCTCCCATTAGTTATCTTTCATGCGGAATAAGGGAGGTTTATTTTCAACAGGCATTGAAATCAGTCATTCTGAACAGGATGTTTATGGGGGACAAAATGTTGCATTCTTTGATCCTTGTGGTATTTTGACCAAAAACCTCTTGTACTCCTATGGTGCTTATTTGCTTAATAAGTAAGATAAAACATGTAATTGTTTCCCCTTCTAAAAGCTTCAGTATATTTAGAGACTTTTTCTCAATAGCTTGAAGTGTCACTAACAGCTTTTAAAGAAAGCATTTTAGCTGTATCCTACATAGTTTCAATCATGAGAGACTGTCTCAAAAAGGCTTCCCAAAAAAGGGTCTTTCACTATCAGTCTCTGTGCATTATGGGGCTTCTGGCAAATTGTGCTGCCCATTGACATTATTTTACTTTTTTCCACAAGAAAAACGTTTTCATATTTTCACCCACACAATAACAAACCCACACACACACACACACCCACAAACATACATATACATAATGAAATAAATGAACAAAAATAAATACAATTAACAGTTTTACATAAATTAATAATTAATTAAAAATGGAGAAGAAATATACATAAGATGGCATTATCTGGAGTGAATTTAAATATGAAAGAAAATGGTTCCATTTAAAATACAATGCAGTAATTTTGCCTTTTTATTTTATTTTATAACATCACGGAGCCACATTGAAATTGAAGGAGTTTTCGATTATTTTCATAATAATATAGGATGTCTCGCCAAAAGAGTCGTAAATTAAAATACTGGGCGCTGGACGGGATCACACCCTGGAGGGGGCGCCATGTCCTTCACAGTGTAACACACTCACACCTATGTAAACTTTTGAGTAGCCAACCCACCTACCGACGTCTGTTTCGGTCCCAATACATTATATTTAATCAAATATTAAGACAACCCTCTAATCTTATAGCAACAGATTTTCAGTTTTATTACAATATTACTTCTAAATATCTTTCAGTGATGATCTTAGATCGTCTAATTCATGACTCACAGTCCTTCTTTTAGACTCTACTATGGCAGACAGATCTTTAAGTTTCTCTGCCCCAAAACTTTGGAACTCTTTAACTCCTATACTTCATAAGTGTTCAACTCTGTCACACTTCAACTCTCTGCTCAAAACGTTTCTCTTTAATTTTTCTGTCCTTCATAATTTTCCCTACGCTAATCATAGCATAAAGCATACTTGAGTTAATGAAAAGTGCTATATACATTGAACTAATTATATTTATTATTATTATTATTATTACTATAGCTGTTTATTTTTTTCTGTCATTCTTCTCTTTTTAGACTCTTTAAGCCTAAAAAAATTCTAAATCTTCGAAGTCAATTTTGTGACAAATCACATAATAATCCATTCATTATCTGTAAGCTCTTATCCAGTTCAGGGTCACGGTGGGTCCAGAGCCTACCTGGAATCATTGGACGCATGGCGAGAATACACCCTGAAGGGGGCGCCAGTCCTTCACAGGGCAACACACACTCACTCACACCTACGGACACTTTTGAGTCGCCAATCCACCTACCAACGTGTGTTTTTTTTGGGACTGTGGGAGGAAACCCACGCAGACACGGGGAGAACACACCAAACTCCTCACAGACAGTCACCTAGAGTGGGACTCGAACCCACATCCTCCAGGTCCCTGGAGCTGTGTGACTGTGACACCACCTGCTGCCCCTCATATAATAATCAACATATTTAATAAATGAACCATTCTTAGTTTTTAAAAGAAATTAAACTAAATTATTTTTAGTTTTATAAAATAATATAATATACAATAAATAGTTTTATAAAATGTTATATTTTTATTTCAGTGGAGGAGTGATACTGCCAACCAGAAAATAAGTAAAAAAACATCTCTTTGGCTAGTCTGGTTTTGAACACACCAGCGGTGTAGGAGATTTGAAAGATGGCCAGTCTGTACTACAGTGACAGTTCGCAGTGGGCACTGGGGGGAGGGCACCTGACAATTCTGAGGGTGATAAATGAAGATGAGGCACCAGCAGTAAGTTTGGGTGGGCTAAAGGGCGTGTGACCTGTAGTTTTAGTACAGTCCAGATCTAAGAGCTTGAAGAGATATTTGAATTGTTTAATTAGATACAAAGGTCCTCCTCATGAACTAATCCAAACCCAGCAGTTTGATGTGCTGAAAGGTAAACTAAAATCTGCCGAAACCATAATTTAATCCCTCAAAAGACTAAAACCTGCATCATTTCATTTCAGAGCACATTTTTTATTCACAAACACTGAGCAGCCAAAACACTATGACAACCTCATTGTTTTTTACACTCACTATTTTCTCAGCTCCACTCTATATTTCTACAATTACAGACTGTAGTCCATCTGTTGCTCTGCATAATTAGTTAGGCCACTTTTACCCTGCTCTTCAATGCTCAGGATCCCCACAGATTTGTCTATTGGATCATACTTAGTGCTGCAGAAACACGGACATGGTGATGTGTTAATGTGTGTAATGCTGGGGAGTGTCTGATTTGCATGTATCAGCACAACACACATTAACGTTAGTGTTATGCAGCACTGAGAATCCACCACCCAATTCATGCCTGCTCTGTGGGGGCATTGTTGGGGAATAGAGTAAAAGGAGGGACAAACAAAGTATACAGAGCAACAGATGTACCACTGTGTGTTATTGTAGAACTACAGAGTGACCTGTATCATAACTGGAGCTGAGAGAGTGTACAGTGAGTATAGAAACAAGGAGGTGTTTTTAATGTAATGGCGGATGGGTTGAGTGGAGTCTCCGAGAGGCAACCTGCGCATGCGCAGCAGATCTCCGCTCCTCGTAATGGCTGCCAGGTGGTGTGAACGGGGGGTGGTGTGTTGTTGTGTTCTGCTGAAAGTTTGCTAGTAAACGACCAATTCCTCCTCACTTCTGTTTTAAAATGATCGATGCTGGGGCAGAGAAGTATACGAAGAGTGAACTGAACTCCGTCAAGTGAAGCCCTGTTGGGTGAGTATTGAGTTAAATGGTTAGAAATAGGGGCGTCTTTTCGAGAAGAGATTCCTCAGCGCCAGCGCTAACAGCTAACACGCTGCTCTCTCTCCGAGGGCCTCGCCGAGAACAGCGTACGGTTACAGACTTGTTTTATGGTCCGTGACCTTGAGAAGCAGCACATACATTTCCACAGAGACGCCGGGTTGTTTAGTTGACTGCATTTAGTGTTCATTTCTTATAGTTACTCGCCCACACAGGACACCACCGTTCTCCCTTCGCCCCAACGGCGGGTTACTGTCGGTCAGGAGTTTCCCCGCAGTGCTGCTGAGCTGATCTGAACGTGGAATTAATCTCCAAATGTTAATCCAGAGAACTGTGAAAGAGCTGAACCTTAACGGCTCTTTAATGCGCACTTGATAGATTCCTGTCTTGAAGTGATTGCCAGGGTATAACTTTTTAAAAAGCCGGAAAGTATTATTTAACAATTGTAGGGTTAGTTGTACTGGTTTGGGCTTTATTATAGAAGTGCGGTGTTATTTAAGAGTTGGAAAAACTCTCTGATGATCTATACACCAAAACAAGATTTAAGTGTTGAATTCCTTTCTAAGTGCATTGTTGTGGCCCTCTTCGTGAAGACAGCAGCTCTGAATCCTCTACAGTTACAGATTTGAAAGGTGTTCTTTAAACATTGCGAAAGAGTGCAAAGAACTCGACTTACACCAACCAATGCACAATGATCCCTTTAGTACAGCTTTACTTTATGTACCGTCCTATACACACCATGACATCGCTGTTTAGTTTTAGAGAGATCTCTACTTCGGTATGTATTTCTTAGTTCATTGAAATAATGCCCCATTATTGCAATGTCGATATGTTAGTGTTGTTTTTATATATACACTATACTCATAGATCCAGACAACTGCGATGTATGTTATTTTCTTCATGCTCCAGATTAGTTTAAAAGTGAAATGCATAATGCACCCAGGTTAAAGCAAGTGGTTCCCAAACGTTTTCTGCGCCCACATTGACACGTACACTTCTCCCAAGCTCCACTGGAATTTATACATTCATACAAAACTACTAATAGAAAAAACTAAAATAAAACGATTGTGCTTGACATCAGTTGTCATTGTTAAACATATTTGCACCTAATTGCTTCCCTGAACAAAAATTTTGCTGCTCTGCCAAAATGATACATTTAATCCCCTCATCTCTTCAGTGACTGGTATGAGCTTGCTTTGAGATATGCCTCATTATATTTTCTTGTTTTCCCTTTGTTAGTTGGGGCTTGTGAAAACTCATTTGCTGCACGGTTAGCTCTCACAAACTTGTTCATCTTTTGTTAGCAGCGCTCAAACGTGTGTAGCTTTGCCCCCATCCGTTAAAATAAAGCTGTAATTCATAATCAGAGCTTTTGATAACAGCGGTTCGCGTTTTGAACGAACGTTTATAGCACTGTGCAGAACTTCATTAGATTTAAGCAAAGAACAGAACAAATAAATATGTCAGATCTGTAAGATTAATACACCGTTTTAAATGTTTGCTTATATATCTGTAGACATTGATGTATTTTGTAAAATATTCACCATAAATAATAGTGTCATATAACAATGCCCTCCTAATAACTGCAATGTATTTCAGAGAGATTTGTGAACACCGAACATTGTTCCAAGTATAATAATAATTACACTGATACTGATCTTAAAAAAATTAGCTTTTTTCACAGTTCTCTAAAATATATGCTACACCATTTGTGTATGAAGACTGTGGTTTAATGCAATAAGAGGATTTTTATATTATATCTTGTGCTTTATATTCTACTCCATCCTATTTTTGTTTTGTCTTAGTAATACACATGCTCAAACGTGACTCTGAATAATCAATCAAGATACATTCCAGTGCCACATGAACTCCTGTGACCTTTAACAAACCTCATTTCCAGAAAAGTTGAGATGATGAGCAAAATGTAGCCTAGAGAAAATCTGAATGCATTGATGTGCAAATAATTTTAACACTGTATTTAATAGAATCCATGATCCTAATGAGATGCACTGTTCATGGTCCTGGTCATGATCAGTGATTCAGCCCTTTAACTAAATTTATAGGCTAAACAATATTTGAACACTTTATTTAATTGTTTTTGTAAACAATTTCTCTGCAATTGTCTGCAAACTGATGTTTGAATTTTGAACATAAAGTGCTATTGTAGTGGCTTCACCACCTTAATTGATGTGCCATAACTCAAAATGGTGTGCACTGTCCTTTATTTTAATTGTAGGAACAAAATAATGTTAAAGCCTCATTGGTTATAAAGTGTGCATTTTAACATCTGTCATATCTTAAAAACACAAGTGATGTGTTAAAATCTTAATCAAGATTTTGAGAACATGCTGACAGACTATAGCTCAGTCTTTAAACCCTCAGGCACTTTGCCTTGATCCTTAACTAGGATAGTTTTTCATTTTCAGAAATCTCGTAATCGCCTTTCACTGGACTCCATTGCTGAAAGGGAACCATTTTAAACCACAAATAAAGCTTAAGAATGTGGGAGTGGTGTGTGGTTTACTGGTGCTTAATAAATCGATGGTGAACTTTGGTGTTCAAACAATACAATAGCATTTGAAGGTTGAATAAACAGAACTGACGTGTCAAGATGACTTTATCATCCATGTGTACAGTGCCCATTGCCTGGTTTTTGTGATGTGCTGTATCCCTCTAAAGAGCATTGACCACAACTATTACAGCCGTTCTTTCAGCTATATTGAAGTTTCTCTCTCTCTCTCTCTCTCTCTCTCTCTCTCTCTCTCTCTCTCTCTCTCTCTCTCTCTCTCTCTCTCATATTCTAACTAAGCTGGTATAGAGGGCTATTTGTGCCCCAGCAGCCATGGCAATGAGGGCCCGAATGGAGGCAGTACTAAATGTGGGTCTGCGTGTGCCCAGCATCATGTTGTTGGAGGTCCTGTACCGCTGGGATGTCAGCTCCTTCTTCCAGAAGGTCCAGAGGAGCAGCCTCAACAACAACCCACTTTTCCAGTACAAGTACCTGGCCCTCTATCTGCACTATGTGGGTAAGTAATGGAAAGTTACTGGGTTTAACCAAGATTGGTGGGATTACTTTGAAGTTAACTCGATCAGATTTGGCTGTAAAGTTAGTTGTTTCAGTTAGTTGTATTTAGACTTGTCAGTCTTTAATTAAAAGAATCGTACCAGGATTTGCTCTCATAGTGCAGTTCATTACAGTAAGTGTGAACTCTGGTGTGCGTCTAACAAGCGCACTGGGACTCACTGAGGACTGGACTGGGTCCATTACACTGTTTGGCATAATGCCAAGACTCATTATTGCAAAATTACCCCCAAATATTGTGTTAAGTGTAGTAAGCCCAGCTGATGACTCTGACGACTGGCTCGCCAAATAAGAGTCATGCGTGCATCACATGTCATTTTTTTGCGACATACTTTGGTTTGATTGTAAACGTGCCTGTGTGAACTTGAATCAAACCAGGACTGAAATGTAACAGTGTATCATTTGGTCCAGACCAAAGAATCAGAATTACTTCCAGAATGAATTAAAGTCTGAACACACCCTTAGACATCAACAGCAAATGTGAATGAACCTTGGAGATTATATGTGGATGTCGGAATGAAATGAAGATAGCCAGAGGTCACAGTTTATTCTGTTAACTAGCTGTGAAATCAAGGACGTTGTCCTCTCATTTCTGTAAGCAACGCTAACTGTATAAATCTATCAATAACTGTGTTAACATCTTAGAGGAGGCATTTTTAAAGCTGTGTGCCTTGATGAAATTTGCTTATGTTGATTACACCGCTAATTGTGGTATGATTATACTTACTGTTTTCCTATGTGTCTGCTGGTGCAGTGTTTTTGCATGTGTGAGCTCGTTTCCTGGCTGGAGGCCTTCTGTAACAGGCCAGTGGAAATGCAGTGTCAGGAGTTTTAATGAAGGAAACGTCCCAATCTGGCTGTCATTAAAATGACAGCAAACAGTGCCTGCTGTAATTAAGATTTAGCCTGAGCTGCAGCAGCTGCTCTAGTCAAGTGGGAGATTCGGATCTCTGCTTTTCCTCCAAGTTTGTAGTAAATTTTCACGACTGACCATTGTGTCATTGATTAGAGAGCTCCAGCTTTAGTTTTTCTTTCTTTTTAAAATTTTATTTTACCCTCAAGCAGTGCTCCTGTTGTACCAGATTTAATCTGCATACTGTTTAAGCAGGCCTTTTTACTTATTAGCAAAAGGAAAAGAAATAGTCATGCACACACATGTAGTTGCATGATTCATTCTCAGTGTTGTGTAGTGATTAAGCACAGACTAACTTATGTATACTAAGTGGAATAAGGGAGTTTGTTCTCACCACAATGGGGGTGGCACCACAGTGTTATGGAAGGACATTTACTATCAGCACAGACAGACAACGAACAAAAGGTGGAGTTTTTTCTTCAGCCTTTTTACAAATGTTTAGATGTAGACAGAACAGCTTGTATGATTTTAAAAAGAGCAATACCAAAGAAAAGTATAATGATGCTGTCCATTAGTGTATTTTTATGTATGCTGTAGGGGTAGACGATATGGCCCTAAAATAATACTATGCTATTTTGTGGTATTTTTACAATATTATTATTGGCGATATGATAAACCACTGAAAAGTACTTTTATTCATTTCAGGAAAACACTCTTGCAACCAAGTAAATGTTACTAATATTAATTTTATTAAATTATTTATTAAAGTTTATTAAAGTTTTACAAATATAAAAATTTGTAAATATTTGCTTATGTTGTAAAAACTAAACAATGTAGCATATAAATATTTTATACAATTTTCCACAATACTTGTCGCTATGCCTAAATGACTCACATTTATAAACATATTAACACATTATAAACACCATATTACAGAAGTCAGAATATCACAATTTTAATTATTCATTCATTCATTCATTCATTCATTCATTTATTATCTGTAACCGCTTATCCAGTTCAGGGTCTTGGTTATTTTAATAATATTGATTTATATATATATATATTTATATATATATATATATATATATATATATATATATTTGTTTATTGATATTAAAACAAACAATAAGATATGGCAAAGCCCTAATCTGCAGCTCCTTTAAAGTGCAGTCATTGTGCAAACAAGTTTTTAGTTGTCTCAAACATGACACAAAACATGGGGAAAAAATAGCAAATTCTATTGATGAAACAGTTCTCAAACAGTACTAATTTCTTTTGGAATAAACATGTCAATGACAAAATATCAGACAAACCATATAGATGAAAGGAAAAAATGACACAGTACATGAACGAAGACAGAGCAGAGTAAATCACATGGTTTAAAATAGAATTGAGCATTGCCAATAAAATCAGGAATCCTTGGTGCAGCGGCACATGAGCTGAATACACAATCTCTGCTAAAGTGATATAATGCCCCTGAGAACTGTGGTGTGAAGTAGTGGAACTCTGTGTGGAGTCTTATCAAATATGGAATGAGATGATTTGTTGTAGTGTTTGTAATCAGAACTAATAATTTAACATCCCTAATACTCTTGTATTAGTGACAGCTGTCATTATAGTCTTTATAGCTATGTTTTAACATCTTTTAAAAAGCTGTGCCTGTGGGGAACTGCAGTTCTCTCGGATTTATGAGCATTCAGAAGCTCTGCGTGTTTTAATGTGGAAAGTTCTGTTTGAGGGGAAACAAAACTTTGTATGTGGCTGAAGTTTAACTTGCGTGAAAGTTTGGTCCAGTATTTAATTTACCACGTGAACTTGTTTGTAACTCTAGTTGTTTAGTTTTAGCGCTTTTGCTCTGTTTATTTTCATACAGTTTACATTCTCCTAAATTTAGGGAGGGTTCCTGCTTAAATAATCTGAAAGAACAAAAGTAAGTCAATATTATCCATTTATGGAGCAGGAATAAAGCAATATCTTCTCTTTTCATGATTTCCAGTGTTTGGAGGGCGCTCTTCCATTTTTCTTCTCTGAGCAGTGAGAGAGCAAACCTAGCATTCCTGAACAAGCCACATTGGGTGGTTTTTTTTTTTTTTTTTTGTTTTTTTTTTAAACCTGCAGTTTGGTAACATGTAGTTGATTTCTTGTTTGAGCTGTACTTATGACAGATTAGAGAGAGACTTGACGCCATGCAGCAGTGGCCTAATGGTTAGAGAAGGGGCTTGTGTCTAGAAGTCATTGGTTTAATTGACTGGCAGGCAAGTTGGTGTGATTAAATAGAAAATGAATATTTCTTCAGCTTACTCGACTCTCCCATGCCTTGTTACTCTTGGTTGTGTAAAATATCTTTGGAGATGAAAATGTGAAAAAAATAAGTTATGAAATAGTTGGTTGAGTTAATTGCTGTGTGTGTATTACCCTAGTTCCTTATTTTAAAAAACAAATTATTGTTGTCTGTGTACGTGGCTGGCTCAAATTCTGCGAGACAGGTCAGCTGATATGACTGAAATAAATTGCTGATGGAAAGATTCATCTTGTTGGAAGGCTATGTCTGAACGTTAGGGGTGAGTCTGACCCCTAAGATAGCGTTATACACTTATGAAACACTATTTATATAATTTTAGTGTTTAGTCTTGGCCCCCATTTTCTCTGTGCCTTCTGCTTTCCTGCTGCACAGTGAGGTCCATTGCCAATTTGTGTTCCGAATGTTTGCTCACCTAAAAAAAAAAGACAACCCATCTACTCATTAAGATTCTTGTCATGCTCTGTTTAGACAAACAATGACTGTCTCTATCCTCCCATCGCTTTCCCTTAACCTTAGTTCAGTATTTGGTTATACATAGCTCTAATTAATATGTAAAAGAACCTTCTAGCGAATCTCTTTTTTTTTTTTTTGTATGCTAGTAAGCAACCTTACCTTGTGTCTGTGGGTATTTGTTTTAATTTGAATAATAGTAATACATGGTATTTATATAAAATGTTATATTAACAAACACAGACACTTACACTCTTTAATACACAGAACATAGTCTGTCAGAAGGCAAGCAAGGAAGCACAGTAATAGAGGGCCCATTGAACAGGCCCTGGAAATAAACAAGTCCAAGGAAAACAGGAGCAGTTAACAGCAGTGCTAGTGTGGAGAGCAGCTGCATTGTGTTTTTGGCATCAGTTAAGTGGACACTCCCTGCCATCGCGCAGGGCAGAGTAGCAGCGGGGAAATCGGGCCTTCTCCAGCATGCTGGAGCTGTGGCAGACACTTCTGAAGAGCTCACAGAGCTGAGCACTTGCAGCTGAAGAGGGCTTCCTCAGTCATTGTACTCAGAAGATGTGAGTACAGTGATGAGAGTAACTGGGGTCAAGCAGAGATTGGAAAGCAGACTACACAGGTCTGCGCAACAGCAGACAGCAGCACCGAGAGCATGCAGTGCCAGCATAGTGGAAAGATGCCCTGGCTATTGCTAGAGATATTGATGACTATGAAGGGACAGGGCAAACAAACAGTAACTGAAAAGAGATTCACGTGATGGTAAAGCCTGTATGTAAACATGAAACAAACTGCGTGCTTGGCCCTTTATTTAGCCGTGTGTGTGTTTGTTTGTATTTGTGCCTTCCTGTGTCATTCAGTCTCTGCTGAAACATAATCCAGGAAGTCCAGGAAGGAGAAGCCCTGATATTTTAAGTTTTTAGCACATAGGCACAATGTCATTTATATCTTCTTTACAGATTTCTCATTGGAGCATTCTGTTTTAATATTTCACTCCAGAGGTCTTAACATTGTACTGACATTGGAGGAGTTTTTTTTTATATATATTCAACATTTTTATTATAATTAATAACATTATAATGCATCTCTTAAATGAAACATTGTCAGAAGCATTTGTGATTAATTGTTATATTACTTCTATTATACTTAATATGCTTCTGTTAACACAGAAAAAATATACTTGGGTATAGCCATTGGATTAAGCAAAATGAATATATAAAAACTTAGGGCTTTAGGATTGCACACATTCTGTATTTCAGTAAACATCAGTGTTGTGTGTTGTTTCATGTAACACAAATCAGTTTATTTTATTTTTTATTTTGTGTTTTGTAAAGAAAGTGGTAAGACTGTACCCTCAGACTGGGGTAAACATATGTTGTACCTATCTGTACAAAACCCTGTCTTTCCATTAAACAGTGAATATCTTTCTACGGGTCAAGGGCTGACATTGGGAAGTTTTATGGAGCCTTGACCATTGATCAGTTAAAGTTAGTATGAATTGTAAATCAACTGCAATGCAAATACCTAGTGTGTCGTTATATGTTTCTGAACGAAACCTGGTATTAGAAAGTCTCTGTAAATAAAGAAAAGAAATCTCTAAATAGCACATAGTTTTTGCTGACTGATGATACAAGGTAAAAGGGAATTTAAAAAATCAGGAGACATTTTGATTACAGACTTTCTATTTAATATGGGTCTTATCCAATATGACCAGTGACATGAAGTAACAAGGTTTAAAAAAAAAACTGTCCATACACCAATCCTGTATACACTCGACTTATTTACTTAGCATTCACATATAGAGTACATGTATCAATACACAGGAATGTTGTAGGAATTACAGTTACATTGTTGCATATATTTTTTTTCTGTATATTAATAGGCTGTTAGTATCATATTCTATACAACTTCTCACTCACTTATGTATATGTTCAATTGCTCGTATGTGTATTGTGTCTCATATATTTTATACTTTGTATATTTATAGTTATTGCGACTCTGAAATGGATAAGCAGAAAAGATGGTGATATATATTTATGCATATTCTTATGTATATTATATACTTTTAGTGCTATATATATGCTTGACATATCTTTATGTACGTTTATTTTCCTTTGTTCATATTTATTGCATTGCTTTTGCACTCATCTGTCTTTGCTCATTGCACTTCTGGTAGGTGCTAATTGCATTTCATTGCCATGTACTTGTACTGAGCACCAGTGGGTTTTACTGACCATCACATCATTTGGGTTTGCCCTTCTCTTTCATTAGGCTACATCCTCAGCCTGGTGCTGCTGACTCTGCCACGGCAGCACCTGGTGCGGCTTTACCTGTACGTTCTCACAGCTCTGTTGCTCTTCGCTGGACACCAGCTTTCCAGGTATGTGCACCATCCAATAGGCCTCACACAAATGGTGTTGGATTTGTAAAAAAAAAAAAAATAATAAAAATAAAAAAGGTAAATATACATATAAAATCTGACTTTTTTTTTAAACATTCATAAATCATTTTGATTTATGCTGAGTTCAGCATGTAATGGGCCTAATTTTGTTTTCTTTGCAGTGGTTGTCTTAACTTTGTAGACCAAATACTACCCATTATCAAACCACAGCCTCCAAGTACCACTTATGAGTGTTACCACAGAAACAAGAGAGGCCCTGGTTCCTCTTTCAGAATCTTGTTTTTTTTTTTTTTTTTTTTTTTTTTAAACTGCATTTTTTACGCAATTATTCTGCATTAATTACTAAACATTATAGAGACAATACAAATAACTAGGCCTAAACTGAATGTTTTAAACACAATTACACACTTATGATGCAGATATAATTTATGGTAAATAAGCTTTATGAAAGCAATAAAAATCAGTTATGTGCTTTAATCGAAAATAGGTGAAAATAGCGCAGCACTTGGAGTAGGTGCTCACTGCGGCTCTATTCGCTTGTATCAGCAGGTGAAGGAGGTGCGGCTCTGTGTTTTAGGACTCTAATGATGCGAAGAACAGCCACATTGTTTTCTTTCATTTGAGTGTGTCTTCACGTGTACAGAATTCTCGCTTTGTTTTTCTTTATTGCCTCTGGAATTAGTCCTTCTGGGTTTCAGGGTATTTCTGAGGTTTGGTCTCTGCTTGTTTTTCTCAACTCCCCTTTGCCCTTTTTGTAATAAAGTCCAACTTACTCGTGTCTGTCTCTAGCCTTTGTTTATATTCAGTAAGCAACTGAAACTGGGTGTTCTTTACAGGGATTTCTCAAAGTGCATTCTCTCCCTGTACCCCATTCCCTTAGACTTAATAAATTACTGTGTATATGTAGCATGTTACATGTTTTCATTGGGGCATGATTATAAAAACTGAAACATTGTGTAATTTCCACATGAAAACTTCAGATTTTCACTTAAATAAAATAAATTCCTTAAGTTATTCGAAGTCATTTGATGTACCATCTCTTGCTGCTTCATGTTCCACTGTTTGAGAATCCCTGCTTTAGATAATGCATTTATTTTTTTTAATAATGATGGTGCCAAAAACAAACAAACAAACAGAAAATCTATGGATGTCTCTAGAACGTTTGGGAAGACAATGTTTTCTATCAGATTTGCTGAATTGTCCTTTTGCCTTATTCAGGGATTATGTTCGTGGTGAGCTGGACTCCGGATATGAAGGGCCTCTTTACCTGGACCCACTCTCCACAAATCGCTTTACCACAGCCCTCCTCGGTAAGCCCTGCCTGCTTAGTTTTATGGCTAGTCTAGATTGTGTTCTCACCCAGGCTCCAGGAGATTTGTTTTAGTAGCTTAAGATGAATCACATTTAAAATAGCAGACAATTTCTCTACTCAAACCCTGACATGATAGCATTGTTGTTGTCGTTCTTTGTGCATTATCACGTTTCCTCCTAACTGCCTATCAGCATGACATAAGCACGAGAGCACAAGAGTCCTGTGGACCTTTCAGAACATTGTAGTCGTGAATGATGTACCTTTTTTTTTTTCTTCTTCCCGCTCATACTGACCACTACAAATCAGTAGTTTGGTTCTCTGTGTTGTGCTCCTAATTTCCTAAGTGTACTTTGAGCATTTTGTAGAGAGAATTTGATAGGAATGGGTTTCAGATGACTGAAGTTCAGTTCCCACCACTGGCTGAAAGAGATTTGACTATGGAACAGACACCAAAAACCTGAAAGGAAAGGAACTGGATATCAATGGGCATTGTCCACAGGCCCTCTGTTTAGAGAGCCTATAAGCCCAGAGAACGTAATGAGCGGTCTGGGAACATGAGCTTTCATGGGAAACTGTGTCGAAATGTTAGTAATTGTAGTAATTTTATAGTAATAACTGATGGTCGTGTTAGATTTTGTAGGAAGAGAGTAGTCATGTTTGCTGCTTGTAATAGGGTTAGTGAATTAAATGTACTTATGAGGGATTTATTTATTTTTAAAGCATAAGAATAATGGAAGCTTATGAAAGCAAAAGAATGCATTTTATGATGTGAAAGAATGCGCTAATACTGTGTTTGGTGAAAATGGAGTACTATTAAGCTGTATGATTCTCATTATTCTCCAGAATAGCAATTTGCAAACATTCAATTTTAGTCAGTGTGTTGAACATTGATACATAAAACTGTTTTATTTTAATATTAAATTATTACAGAAATTACGATTGGCAAGTGCCATCTGAGCCTGATCCAATACTTGAATCCTGTTCAGTAAGGACAGATATTTCAAGCTGTTGATATATCAATTTGTGATATATTTGTATATTTATTTACATTATTTTTATTTTTTTAATGTCATGAACTAGTACCTAATACAAAAAATGCTGTCTGTTTACATTCATTTTGTCAGTTATAACCATACTTGAGATTTAACCCCACTGTTGGGGGTGGGGGGAGGAATCATATTCTGGGTTATCCTTTTATCCTTATGTGGGCAACAACAAAAATGTTGTTTTTTCTTTAATTTTGAAAAGAGTGGGTTTTGGTAGAAGGAAGGGGGGATAGGGAGTTCCAGAGCCAGCGACAGAAGGGAAACATAATTCTATGTAGATTGTATGATGAGCAGAGATTGTAAAAGGTAAAATGGAAGTGTGGGCGAGTCCTGGAAAATGAGTTTGTAAAGTAATGGAAATCCTGTATTTAGCAACTGTGTGTTCCCTCTCCAGGTCAGCTGGTGGTATGTACACTGTGCTCCTGTGTGATGCAGACCAAACAGATTTGGCTTTTCTCTGCTCACCTGCTCCCCCTGGTGGCCAGGCTGTGCCTAGTCCCCTTGGAAACCATCGTCTTCATCAACCGCTTTGCCATGATTTTCACAGGCCTGGAAGTGCTATACTTCTTGGCCACTAACCTGTTGGTGCCCTACAACCTGGCCAAGACTGCCTACAGAGAGCTAGCACAGGTATTTTAATGCATGCTGATCGTTGATATGTTTCAAATGTTTGTATTCCTCACTGTGAAAGCTAACATTTGTACCTACTAAAATTTGAAATGTGTAATGAATACTATTACTTTTCTCTATAGTTTGCTTTATTTTCTCTCTGACCCTTCATCCACTTTTTTTCCCTGTCCATAGGTCGTAGAAGTGTATGGGCTTCTGGCTCTGGGGATGTCTCTGTGGAATCAGCTGGTCTTGCCTGTACTTTTTATGTGTTTCTGGCTGGTGCTGTTTGCACTGCAGATCTACACATACTTCAGCACGCGGGATCAACCACCTTCTCGCGAGAGGCTGCTCTTCCTCTTTCTCACCAGGTGTGAAAATGTATAACCTAGCGCTGACGATACTGATAATGCACTGTTGAAATCTCCTTTACTGGTCAATAATGGCCTCATTAAAGAGGTCATGTGTCAGTCAGACGTGATTATTCCACATTTTGTTTTGTTCAGGTTATGAACATTGTAGAAATGTTACAGTACAGGGGGAAGAATGTATGGATTCTTGTAAATATTATGCCTGTGTCTGCAGCATTGCAGAGTGCTGTTGTACGCCATACTCTCTGTTGGGGCTGGTCTTCACCGTTTCCTTTGTGGCGCTGGGCGTCCTCACACTCTGCAAGTTCTACCTACAAGGCTACCGAGCCTTTATGAATGACAATGCCATGCACAGGTAAGCTCTGCCATTGTGCTAAAGAAAGCATACTACTTTCTGCCATATCCAAAGTCAGGTTATAGAGCACATTTCATGAAGCAACATGTGGATTTTAGTGCTTTACCTGAATGTCAAATGAGAAAAGCTGAAAGGTGATAACATAAAACATAATTACCAAAGTTGAATTCAAACTAATAACTAAAGATAGAATCAGAATCAGGTTTTAAATGTGTTTATTTATTTTGCTCCTCCCTCTCTGTTTTATCTGTCTCACCCTCTCTATTTGTTGCTCCCGCTTTTTCTCTCAGGGGGATGACAGAGGGCATTACTCTTCTGATTTTGTCTGTACAAACTGGACTGATTGAGCTCCAGGTCATCCATCGGGCTTTCCTTCTCAGCATCATCCTATTCATCGTGGTTGCTTCTATTCTCCAGTCCATGCTGGAGATTGCTGACCCCATAGTGCTGGCACTAGGGGCCTCCAGGGACAAGTGAGTATTCTCCTCTTCTTTTTCCTTTTTCCTTGCCCAATTTATACTTCTACGTTAAACCTACTTCGTAGCCTGACATGCACCTCCGCCGGACATCTAACCATGTGACATGGACTGCAGCTGTTGTGATTGGTCCGCTGAGCCTTGTGTTCCTGCTCACACATTAAATTATGTTAATGGAATTGAATGGTCACTTTCTGAAGTAAGCTATATATTTTTTGTTTTCTGTTTTGTATTTACATTCTATCATTTACTTAACCGTAAACTGTTTAAAATAAACAGCTTTAGGATTGTAGTATTATATACGGTTCATTGTTGCACTGTAACCATTTCAAAACTGTATTTTAAATAAATAGTGCATATTTTGCCATTGCATTTTTAAAGAAAAATTGATGTGTCCTTGTTCATGTCCTTTAGTCAATGGTCAGGCTACTAATCAAATCCTAGTTAACTTTGGAGTACTGTAATTGCTGTTTACATATCTGGGCTCAGGGGCCTACAAGTTGTGTTAAATGTGTGTTGCATACATAGCACCTCCACTCCTACCCACCTCCCGGGCATGGAAACTATCATGTAACTATCAGCCCTGCCTAAGTGAAACATGTAAAATCATAGTAATTTAAAGGACAACTGTCTGTTTTGGGTTTATAGCTTCAGTTTTTAGACAGTATACCAATATTAAAGTTTTAAATAGAATTTCTAACTGTCATGAGTAAATGGCTAAATGCATGAAATGAGAAATGGAAACGTTGAACAAACCCTTTTTATTAATAAACTGGAAAAAGGAAGTATGCAGTTACATAAAATGTCAATTGCTACAAGTGGAACACTCTAAGGGAGAGTTACTTACAATAAATTATAAAAAGACAAATGCACAAGCATTAAACAAAGCATACATCTCTTTCTCTCTGTACCTCTTCCCTAGGAGCCTGTGGAAGCACTTCCGGGCAGTCAGCCTGTGCCTATTCCTTCTGGTCTTCCCTGCCTACATGTCCTACATGATCTGCCAGTTCTTCCACATGGACTTCTGGCTGCTGATCATCATCTCCTCCAGCATTCTAACCTCACTACAGGTACACACACTCCCACGTTTACAGCCTTACAGAAATGCTGAAGTGTAAACATGGGTGGAGTACAGAAATGGTTGTTTACATATATCACGTATGATGTTACTGGATCTGGGCAGGTACATATTTGGTATTGCACGGGTATTAAACATGATTATGTATCATGAAGAACTTGTTTGGTATTAGCAGAAGCAGGTTGTGGATGGTAATTTTTCAAAAGAAGACACTTTTTTATTTTTATTTTTTATGTATTTTATATATAAATTAATAAGTGCTTACTGCATGTAATCAATGTATTTTGCACATTGCTACATACATGTGTATACACACAGATCAGTCTCAACATTATGACCACTTCCTTGCTTCTACTCCCCCTGTCCACTTTCTCTGTTCCATTGACCATACAGAAACCCTTTGAGTACAGTCTGTAACTGTAGAACTACAACCTGTTGCTCTGCTTCATTTGTTCAGGATGATCAGGGCCAACACAGAGCAGGTAATGTGTGTTGGTTCTTTCTTAGCACTGCAGTGACACTCGTGTTGATTTTGTGCTAGGGTGTGTTGCACTGGTGCCAGTGGATCTGAGACAGCAGTGCTACTGGAGTTTTTTAACCCTGTGTCCACTCTCAGTGGTGGGGACCTTATTGATCCACTTTGGTCATAGACAGTAGCTCACTTTGTTGCTGCACATTTTGTTGGTCATCCTGTAGTCCATCAGTGGACACAGTACGCTACCCACATGTCGCTGTTGGCTAGCTATTTTGGTTGGTGGACTTTTCTCAGTCCAACAGTGACACTGAAGGGAAATAAAAACTCCAGGGGCACTGCTGTGTCTGATCCACACAACACACAGAAACACCACATCAATATCAGTGCAGCGCTGAGAATGATCCACCACCCAAATCATACCTGCGGTGCAGGGGCCCTGAAAGGATTCAAATAATACATGCAGAGCAACAGATTAACTGCCGTCTGTAAATGTAATTGTAGACCTGTAAAGGCAGTGGAGCTAAGTGAATACAGAGTGTAGAAACAAGCAGGAGTGTAGTGATGCTTTATATTAACTTGTATGCCTTGTCTCTAAACCGCGACCCTCTCCCTCAGGTCCTGGGCACACTATTGATTTATGTGCTATTTATGGTGGAAGAGTTCCGCAAGGCTCCTGTGGAGAACATGGATGAGGTGATCTATTACGTCAATGGAACCTATCGGCTGCTGGAGTTCCTGGTGGCACTGTGTGTGGTGGCTTATGGCGTGTCAGAGACGCTCTTTGGTGAATGGACTGTCATGGGCTCCACCATTATTCTGGTGCATGCCTATTACAACGTGTGGTTGCGGGCACAGCTGGGCTGGCAGAGCTTTCTACTTCGCCGAGATGCAGTGCACAAGATCCAGAGCATGCCCACGGCCTCAAATCTGCAGCTCCAGCAGCATAACGACATTTGCTCCATCTGCTATCAGGTATGTATGTGAGATGTGTGTGTGTGTTATATAGCAGGTGTCAACAGCAGCAAAGGCTCAGTCAAAGGCCTGTCACATTTATCTGATCTTATAAATTATAAATGGTCAGCAATGTCATTTCGTTAGTGTTTTTTGGAAATCTGTTAAATGTATTCAAACGCAAGTCAAATAGGCTAATTTAGCTATATACCTTTTAGCAGTCAGTATTTATTTAAAGATGCTGTATCTGACATTTTACGTGCATGCTCATTAGTCCCAATCTGTGGAAACCTTTTCCTACCACACATTTTGTTTTGCATTCTCTGGGAGACGAGACAGCGACATACGTTCTACTCAAAGTGACTGTCCAAATACTCTTATATTGAGGGAAAACAAAAAAACAAATTCTTTAGCTAAATACCACTCGGACAAAGAGTTACGACCCCATTCACAATAGCAGGTGATGAGTCTCCAACTTTTTCTCAGGTTTTCTCTTATGGGTTTCTTTGAGGCACTATTTGTGTCTTGGAACACCAAATGAACTTTCCTGGTTGAGAGTCTCATCCATGTTTAACACCACACCGAGAATATGAATGAAATAGTGTGAATGCAGAGAACATGCTCTTGTACTCTTTCTCTTTCTGAGCACCATACCTGAGACCATGAACTGGAATCAGAGGTGTGACTAAATACAATGCATTATTTTGGTCTAAGATGTTGGTGCTCTAGTGTGACATCTCATGGTATAACATTGCACTAGAATAGCAGCGTCTCAGACCAAACCCAATGCTGCCACTCATGGTGCCCAGAGAACTGAATGTTATGCATTTGTTTGGTCTGAGATGCCGGTGCTTTAGTTTGGCAGAATGACAGATATAGCACCTTTTTAATACAACTCGGTTATAGACCATTTGCTCCCTTGAAAGACCCATGAAATCTGTTTGCTGCTATGAAAACTCATGAATGTGATGCTTACAACTGTGGAAAAAATTGTGCTCAGTTCCTTAAAGTTTAATAGAGGTTGAATCTTCTGCTTAACTATATAAGTCTAACTTCACACTTAGCATGTAGTAATACTTCTAAACTTAAACAACACTAGTCATTTTTCTTGTGTCTGTCAAATATCATCTCTCTCCATGTTTCAGCGCTTAAATCTGTTGTCCCCCTCTGCTCCCATGTCTAGGACATGAAGTCAGCCGTAATCACGCCTTGCGGTCACTTCTTCCATGCTGGCTGCTTGAAGAAGTGGTTGTATGTGCAGGAGACCTGCCCACTCTGCCATGGTCAGCTCAAGAGCCATACACAGTCCCCCCCAGCTTCTGAAATTTCACCAGCTAATCAGAACTCTCCAGAAACAGAACAGGGAGAATCCACAGGTGAGCTGGCTACAGAAGAGGAAGCTCAAGCTGGACAGTCTTCCCCAAATTTGGAAACCCAGTCAAGCCTTGAATATTCACCTGAGCCAGAGGTTGAAGGGCAGTTGTCAGAGAATTCCCAAGAGGAATCAGAAGAATGTGACTCACTGACGCATAAAGAAAGTGTTGAAGGTCAAACAGAAGAACTGGACGCTGAACAGGCTCCACACTCTAGTACAGGTGTCCCTCTTTCCTCTTAAGCAGAGCTGTGCTCAGGGGGACTATCTGGACTACTATCACTGGAACCCTCATATGGGAGCTCAGTGGTTAAACCGGACACTCAAACTGTCTGCACCATTTTCATGTCTTTCTCACACACACACACAAACACCATAAACATCTACCCTTGATTCAGCTTGGGATTCATCTTCATATAGCAAGTTCCATAACATGTCCATTTTTAAAACCATCTCTTTGACTGAGCTTTAATGCCACATTGTGGTGACATTTATAATTATTGGAGGTTTTGCCATAATTTCTGTAAGCTGTGGTGTAATGGTCCCTACAATTTCTCTGCATTACCAATGAGCCACATTCATTTCAAGACTCGTTCAACATTCTGAAATGGAGAACTGTTACATTAAAAGGCACATCACTTAAGATTTCCTTAAAAGATTGCAAAACATCCAGAGGAACTGCGTCATAGAGATAGGTACTATGATGCAGCCTCCAGGGCTCGTTTCTGAGATGTCTGTTTTGTAGGAACATTGGAGAGTGCCACAAAATCTTGGGAAAATTTTGAGTGCCCTTTTTTTCCAGCTGCCTTTGAGCCAGACTAGTTTCTTTATTGTTTATTGCTATAAGCTTATTCACAGATTTTACCATCTGTGTAGAGATATTTTACATTTCATAGTTAACATCCAAATGCCAGAATTTTTATTATTGGGAAGTGGTGAAAGACTTTGGATATCAAGAAAAGGCTCAACTGGATTTAATTCAAGCAATTCTTTTCCCTCTAGAAGAGGGAATCAGCTGTCTTTAAAATGGTGAATATGCATTAACAGTAGACAATCACTTGAAGTCGGAAGGGAGGGAAAATAACATTTTACTTCTGAAGATGTCCTGCTCGAACCTGCTTACCCCATTTCAACTGGCTCCGCACTGTGTCCAAATTTCAGTTACAAAATTAAAGCCCCACCCACATGTATCTGGAAATTGAGAACGGCTGCATTAACGTGCCACTCCAGTAGGGGGCCACAGTACTTGTAGAGATGAGAGAAACTATAGTTTAATCCCAAATCACTACATGCTCTCTATTTAGTGCACTACACAAGTCGCATGAAATTGCTGACTCTAGATCTTAATAGTACATAATATATTTCTAATAAAGGATCATTTTGTTTGTTTGTATTAATCTGAATGAACATACTGTAGTTTTCTGACTTGTGTAATTCACTCTATAGGGAGTAAGGAGCTGTTTTATTTTCAACCTCTTTAGAAAACCTCCAGTGACGTAAAATTCAGTTTTGGTGTGAATGGGAGACAAATGCAAACAAAAACCTCGGTTTTTAAAAATATCTGGATACATATGGACAAGGGCCTAAGACAAATCCTCATCAGTACCATATTTAACCATGTTTAAATTACTGAAGGCAGCCCTCTATGTAGGCACCTGAAACATGGTTAGATTTGCACTCAATGTCTTGTTGTTTAGCCTGATGTCCTGCCAATTTGCTTTTGCACAGTCATTAAGTGCTGCATTGCAATCTTTTCTTCTTGGCACGAATTTCTCGTCAATGCATATAAGGTACAGCCCTATTTTAATGTCTGTATATACACACATTGAAATGTATATACACCCATCAAACAAAACATTAAAATCACCACCTTGTTTCTACACTAGCAGTCCATTTTACTTCTGCAAGTGGAAAAAGGACTGATAAAGTATGCAGAATAACAGAGTACAGTCTGTAAATACAAAATGAATAGTGGATCTAAGTGAATGGACTTACTGTATAGATATAAAGAGGTGACTTAATGTTTTGACTGATGGGTGTGGTTTTTATATGCTGAACAGTGTTAAAGCAGTATTCACTGAAATGACGTGTCCTTTGGGCTTGTGGGAACACTTTGGTGCCCTCTACAGGTAGAAGTGGGATTGAGCCTAAAGACACTGAATGGAGTTACACTGCTCTGTTTGGGGCTTTCGTCAGTATTAAGTATTTTGACATTGGTGAGTTTGTGTGGATGAATACATGAACTAATGTATGACTAAGCATAAACACCAATAACATTAGCCACATCTTAGTTTTGCACATTTTTTTGAAGGAAAATTAAAAAAAAAAAAAAAGGAATCACTGATAAAATTGGAGTTCAAAATTTGTTCATCTTGTTTGTTATAATTATTGTTTATTATTACTGCCTAAAGCAGTGACACACTGTTTGGAAATTTGGGAAAGAGTTTTTTTTTTTTTGTCTTAACATACTGTATTGTTGTTTACCACCTATTGTTTCTTTTATAAGGGTGTGTGAAGTAGGCTACTTGGAACAGAGTGAATTATTTTCTTTTTTCCAAGAGACATGTAACAGATTTTAACATGCTGAATGTCAAAATAAACTGTTTATTGCTTACCAAAGGATTCTGAGATTTATGTATTTATACTTTTGATCACAATGTGCTGATGTATATTCAGTGAATTTTTATGAATTGTATCCTGTTTTATAAAAAACAGATTTGTCATTAGGGGTGGACGATATGTCCTAAAAATAATATCACAATATTTCAGTGTGTTTTGGTGCAAATTATATTTTGGTGACATGAACAAAACACTGAAAAAACCTTTTATTCATTTCAAGAACACACTAATGCAACAAAATAAATGTTTAATTTAATATAATTCATATTAATTTATGTAATATATACAGGGTGGGCCATTTATATGGATGCACTTTTAAAAAACGGGAATGTTTGGTGATATTAACTTCCTGTTTGTGGCACATTAGTATATGGGAGGGGGGAAACTTTTCAAGATGGATGGGGACCGTGGTGGCCATTTTGGATCCAACTTTTGTTTTATCAATGGGAAGAGGGTCATGTGACACATCAAACTTATTGGGAATTTCTTCTTTCATGACTTATTTACAAGTTTCTGACTACTTATAAAATATGTTCAAAGTGCTGCCCATTGTGTTGGATCGTCAATGCAACCCTCTTCTCCCACTCTGCACACACTGATAGCAACACCGCAGGAGAAATCCTTGCACAGGCTTCCAGTATCCGTAGTTTCAGGTGCTGCACATCTCATATCTTCACAGCATAGACAATTGCCTTCAGATGACCCGAAAGAAAAATGTCTAAGGGGTCAGATCGGGAGACCTTGGGGGCCATTCAACTGGCCCACAACGACCAATCCACTTTCCAGGAAACTGTTCATCTAGGAATCCTCAGACCTGACACCCATAATGTGGTGGTGTACCATCTTGCTGGAAAAACTCCAGGTTCAGTGCATAAATAGGGAAACACATCATGTAGCAATTTCGCATATCCAGTGGCCTTGAGGTTTCCATTGATGAAGAACGGCCCCACTATCTTTGTACCCCATATACCACACCATACCATCACTTTTTTGTTCCAACAGTCTTCCAACAGGAGGGATCTATACAATGTGGGTTAGTGTCAGACCAATAGCGGTGGTTTTGTTTGTTAACTTCACCATTCACACATTGCCTCATCACTGAACAAAATCTTCTTTGTAAACTGAGGGTCCTGTTCAATTATTTTTTTGCCCATTCTGCAAATACAGTGCACCTATCTGGGTCATCCTTGTTGAGATGCTGCAGCAGCTGGAGTTTGTAAGGCTGCCATTTGTGAGTAGCTAATATGCCGAAGGGATGTTCGACTGATGCCAATCTCCAGTGACATGCAGGGAGTGCTACACTGTGGGCTCTTGCTGAATGAAGCTAGGACAGCCACTGATGTTTCTTCATTAGTGACAGTTTTCATGCGTCCACATTTTGACAAATCCAACAATGAACAAAAGAAACAAAAGAAATCAATTATGCAAAAAGTAACCTTCAACGGTCAGACATCCAGAAAGCAGGTATGATTTGGCTGGTGGATCATTCTCAGCGCTGCAGTGACACTGACAAAATGGTAGTGTTAGTGTGTGTTGTGCTGGTATGAGTAGATCAGACACAGCAGTGCTGCTGACATTTAAACCCCTCATAGTGTTTGCTAAGCCATGAGTGTCCTGTGTCCACTGATGAAGGACTAGAGGATGGCCAACACAAACTGGAGTAACAGATGAGCTACTGCCTCTGACTTGACATTTACAAGGTACAACATGGTAGGTGTGTCTAACAGTGTGTGCACACAGGGCTTTAAAATTCTAGTAGAACTGAAGTGTCTTATCCACTTGAACCAACACAAAATAGACAACGAATGTAAAAACAATGAGGTCATTATTTATGTTTGTGCTTATCTGTGTGCATTTTCCCAGGAGGACTGTGGTTCATCTAGTTGGGGTTTGTGTATTGTCCTTCAATAACAAAGTACCTCCTGGACTTCCAGCACACACAATATGTGAAACCATCACTCCAAATCTCTCCAATCAGCTTTAAAGGTGACATATTACATGCGAATATAGCAGCAAACAATATCTATGTAAAGAGTGTATGTCTGTGTTTAGTGGAGTAAAGGCATCCTGAGCGGAGAATGAATTCATGCACCATCTGTATGTGTTGTTCCCTGCTCTTTGTTTTAATACAGGTTTGTCTCACCCTGTGGAAACTTTGCCCATTGTTCTGGTTTTTGATTTTCCCTCCACAAGAGACTAAACCATGACTACAAACACATCAAGAGGCAAATATTTGCAAGATGGAAAAAGGGTGTGGGTAAAGGGAAGGGCATATCTGAATATGAAGCATTAGTTTTGGTCTGACACGCTGGTATTCTAGTGCAACATCTAATGGCAGAATGGTAGATATAGCACCTTTAAGATCTTATGCCATGTTCACCCCAGTTTTGCAGATATATAACATCAGTTTTATTCTTACAAAAACAGCACCAACAGCTGCCAACGTCTTGCAAATTTTGATTATGTTGCAAATTGTGATAAATATGCCAAGGTTTGTAAAGAGCAGATGATTTTTATGTTTGGATATGAAGATCTGTCTGCCCACCTCAGTCTTCGGAGTTGTCAAAAACAAAGGCACAAGGACTACATGGGTACCCATGGGCCTTGCGCAACAAGTAACAGTAGTTGTTAAGGATTGCCGGTTGCTGATCGGATCATAAACGGCCACAGCAACCTTAGAGTTGAGAATTTTGGTCGCTGCAGGTAATAAAAGAGTGTGGTGGACCCTATATGAAGCTCTAATGGATTGGCATAGGATATCTTATTTTGTGTATGATAATAATTAATTATTAAATCCTATTATTTTTGACACATTTGTGTTCAAAAGCACTTATAACAAAGTGAATATCTAAAAGCTCTCAGCTTTGTTAATGCCAGTAAATAATTCTACATTTGCAAGTTTACAGCTAATGAGAGTCATAATGTAACAGCAGGGTTCAGTAATGTTGACCAGAACACTTTTTCACCAGAGAGAATGTGAATGATGAGAATGTGATAGATTTATTCACGAGGACGAAAAGGAGGCGTGATGCACAACAGCAGCCTCACAGTCAAAACATTGCCAGTGGCTTCATTATGAGATTCAAGAGAACCGGAAAATCATTTGGCAAGAGCTGTGGGTGTTGCAGGCAAGTCATATTAAGTTTTTGCTGAGAGCAACTTACGACGTCCTTCCAACGCCTCAAAATCTATAGCTGAAGACCCTAGTTGTGGATTATGTACAGCGGTTGGCACATTGAAGCATATTCTATCAACTTGTAAGGTTATTTTGTCCCAGGTTCAGTATATATAATCTGGTGCTAAGGGTTTTAATATGTTTATTGGACAGCAAATGCCTAGAAGTACTATAAATATTGGTAGATGAGGTGACACACAAGATTGGAAATTGCTGGTGGACATAGGTAAATAACTGCAGGTCCCAGAGTAAATTGCGTTAACTACAATGAGGCCAGACATCGTGCTGTACTCTGAAAGTAAATGAATAGTTTACTTCATAGAATTAACAATTCCGTTTGAGTATGCAGTAGATGAAGCATTCGAAAAGAAGAAGCTGAGGTCCTCAGACTTGGAAGCTGAGGTTAGGGAATGTGGATGGCAGGCACATGTAAGACCAGTGTAGATAGGTGGTAGGGGATTTGTAGCCAAGTCTGTCACATCCTTGCTTGTGCAGTTCGGCATCAGGGGCTGGAAACTAAGGGAGGCTGAAAGGTCTAATCAGTGGTTGTTGATAAGGAGAGCACAGATTATTTGGGGAAATACACTGTAGAGGTGTTGTTGTGGTGGTTGGTGATGTAGCATGTAAAGATCACATGGAATTGGTGGCACTGAGCATGCATTAACAGTGCCAGTGGAGCTAGGTACGGCCTTAGTCAAGAGGGAGGTCAGTGTGGATATATGGTTGTTGATGGTTAATGGAAAGGTAGGACTGTAAAACAAGCTTGGAGGGGGTTCGGGTCTGGGACGCCAGACTTCACTTTTGAGCCTTCTGGAAGTCTCATGGGCTTAATTCAGTGAAACACTGACAAAGGGAGGTGCCTATCTGATGACCCTTGTAAAGAGCTAGTGATACAGTGGCTGGTTTGGGAACTCATGGGCTGGGCTCAGTGAGTAACCGTAGTTGTTATAGATAGCTGGTTGCTGATTGGATCATAAACGGCCACAACAACCCTAGTGGGTAGTAGTAGGATACTAGTACACCTAAATGTTGCCAGATGTAGCTGGATGCTGATTGGATCATAATTGGATCACCACAGTGACCTTAGTGGTTAGGTGTAGGAACAATTGGTGATAGCAGGATTTTTTGTGGGTGCATATAGGAAGAGAATGGCATGGGCCATATGTGAGGCTCTAATGGATTGGCATAGGATATTTTACATATTATCTTGTGTATGGTTATAATAGGTCTAAAACTTGACAATTAGCTTCATGGAAAATTTGGGCAGCTTTGTGTTTAGGTTCAATTATGTCAGGGTTTAAAAGGTTACTGATGTAAACAAAGTTTGAATAATAGACTCAATTCACATAAAAGAACAGCATTGCAGAATATGCTACAAAATTGTGCCTTGAATTTTAACCTCTGTGGCAGTGAATGCATGCAAACACACACACATTCACTCTCATATCTGTGCATTATGAGGGCATTACATTATAATTATACATTACGTAGACTTTCATTCACTTTGTGGAGAATTACCATTAACTTCTCCATAAGTACTGTTAGCTTAACCCTGTAAACTCTAATGTTCAAAGTAATTAACTGGATTGAGGGATTCTAACTTAAAATATATAGAAATGTTTCACTCAGTTAAATAATTCAATTATTTTCAAACAATTTCTTCTTTTTGAGATTGTGAAATTGTAAAATTTTGATTTAGCAAAGTCCTGTTTGTGGTTTTAAGTAAAAATACCTTGTTATGAGAGATTTAACTGAACTTAAAGGTTATGAGTTTTTTGCAGCGTGACGTCTGAAGTCACAGACATAGGACCAGTGCAGCAGTTTTCAGCCGAGATGACGGATGGTCTGGGGTTCACTGCTCTTAGTGAATTTTGAATTAGATTTATGTGTTTATTTCAATGCAAGCGGCCGTGGTGTAACAGGTAGAATCACTGTCAGCTAGCTACAGATTCCTTGGGTCGTGGATTTGAGACCCACATCGGGTCACTGCCCTGAGAAATTTGGTGTGTTCCCCCACAGTACAAAAACACACGCTGGTAAGTGGACTGGCCATACAAGCATGTCCATGTGGGTGTGTAATGCCCTGTGATGGACTGGCACCTTGGTTACAGACAATTAATTAAAATATGGTTAAATTAGTTAATATCAAATCAAATTTATTTATATAGCGATTTTCACAACTGATGTCACAAAGCGGCTTCACAGAATTCCAGTAATTAATAGTACTTAATAGTAAATAATAGTACGTAATAGTATTGAGTACCAGAAATGCATTTTTTTGAGTTGTATTAAGTATTAAATGAAGTTGTAGACACTTAAGTAAATTTAAAGTAAATGTATGCATAATTCAGACATTTGAGTTTATGAACTTATATTCATTCATTCTCTGTAACCGCTTATCCAATTCAGGGTCACGATGGGTCCAGAGCCTACCTGGAATCACTGGGCGCAAGGCAGAAATACACCCTGGAGGGGGCGCCAGTCCTTCACAGTGCAACACAGACACACACACATTCACAGACACTTTTGAGTCGCCAATCCATCTACCAACGTGTGTTTTTGGACTGTGGGAGGAAACCAGAGCACCCGGAGGAAACCCACCGGGAGAACACACCAACTCCTCACAGACAGTCACCCAGAATGGGAATCGAACCCACAACCTCCAGGCCCCTGGAGCTGTGTGATCTGCTGCACCACCATGCCGCCCATGAACTTATATGACTTATTTAAATTTTATGGCAACTGATCGCCTTAATTTTTTTAAGTTTGCTAACTTATTCAGGTTTACAGCGTAGCCCTAACCTTAACATTAACCCTAAACCAAACATAATGTCTTCACCTCAAATTGTAACGATTTAAGCTGTGGCATTCAGCTTGTGGTCCCCACAAAGAAGACAAGTCTCCCCTATATGTGTAAATAGAATATTGTCCATACAGTGTGATATATTCAGGGAGAATAAAACTCAGAGCTGTGGGCAGCCATCACAGCATCCAGAGAGCAGTTATAGACCTACCTCAAACGCTCTTCAGCTGTGGAATTTGAGTGAGGAATCAGTGCTATTCTTTCACTTCCCAAAATTAATCCTGTGGGTTGAGGGGATTGATGTAGCAACCTTCTGGCTACAAGCTCACTGCATATAACACAACTATGCTGTAAAAACTGCCAATCTTGCAGTAAATATTTTGTGACATTTATCCTTTTAGCCTACAGAAGTTTAGACTCTCGCATTATACTGTTTGTTTCAGCCTGGACTCTTTTTCTGTGTATAGGACATCATCATTAACATATAACTATCTTAAACACAGATTAACAAAAACAAATGGCCATAAAAGGGAAAGGGTCATCAAAAGGTATCGTACAAAATGAACAGAACTTGTAAAGTTATTATCAAAAATGGCAGTAGATGTGTGTTGATATCGCCTGGTTCTCACCACCACTGTAAAGAAAAATCAGATAACGCTTTAAATTACAGCCCGCTAATTACTGGGTAAGTACAGAGTAAGTACCTGTTAAGTAAGGTGTAAGAAAATGTAAGTAAAGGGGATGATATAAAAACTTTACAAATAAGGCACGAAACTATGTTCCGAATCCATTGTACTTCTCAGCATAATTTTAGATTCATTCATTCATTATCTGTAACTGCTTATCCAATTCAGGGTTGCGGTGGGTCTGGAGCCTACCCGGAATCACTGGGCACAAGGCGGGAATACACCCTGGAGGGAGCACCAGTCCTTCACAGGGCAACACAGACACACACACATTCACTCACAAACTCACACCTACAGACACATTTGAGTTGCCAATCCACCTGCATTGTGTGTTTTTGGACTGTGGGAGGAAACCGGAGCACCCGGGGGAAACCCACGCGGACACGGGGAGAACACTCATTGGGTTCAGTGCATGCGATTTACCACAGTAACCATAATCACATACTTAGGAGTTATTTTACCATGTTTAGCTTATATGTACTAATTCATTATACGTACATAGCTGACTAATGATTAAATGAATTGTCCCAGACAGTGAGCATATATTGGTCCACTGGCATTAAAAGAATGGCACACCACTGAATGTAGACCACTGCTGGTGAACCATCGGACCACTCAGATTACTGTCCTGTACCGGATATAACAAATTTGAAATCTCATCAAACAGATTTTAAATTCACAGAGACTTCTATTCTGAAAAACAAACTAATACAAATGTTACCAACAACCAGATACAATAATGAGTATAAGCCTGATATAAAATGATTATGCTAAAAATGTTGACACTGTACTGGATTAAAATTATTTACTAATCTTATTTATAAAGAATAACAAAAGAACCTAATGAAGGAAAAAAGCACATTTTACTGTGAATGGATAAGTGCTAAAATTGGCATTTTGTATAAAATCTGTTTAATAACCAGTGGTCCACCCAGAAAATGCTGTGCAAAACACTAGTGGACCTCCAACGTTGCCCTCAGTGGGCCAACAGTAGTCCGCTATCTCCTTGCTATCAGGGGTAAAATACCCAGCATAAACCACATATTTCTAGTATCATACCCTTTAATTACTTAGTTAGGGTGACCAGACGTCCTCTTTTACCCGGACATGTCCTCTTTTTTAGACTTAAAAAATGTCCGGGCGGATTTTCACAAACGTCCGGGATTTTGTTTTTCTAGATCTTACATAGAATTTCGAGAAGTGTTTCGTTCACAAACTAGTCCCGCCCTCCCCTACTCTGATTGGTTCCCTTGAGTGAGAAGGGGCGTGGTGAAGTAGCCTAAAATCTTCTGATTGGACCGTCTGACTGTAGAGCTACCGTTATTGGTCGATAACCTTCTCTGTAAACATTTAATTGCACGTCAGTAGTCATCCCCCCCCCCTTTCTTCTTTTTCACCATCTCAGATCTGGTCACTCTAACTTAGTACTTATATTATCTTACAGCTTACTTATCAGGTACTAACTCTGTGAAGATCGGGTGAATTCACTATTAACCAAAACGTTAACCAACACTAAAGCGATTGCGTGTCATTTTCTTTTAGGCACACGATGGCGGTGTTGCATTTTATAAAAGCTTCGCCTGTGGGAGCGCTGCTCCACCGTCATCTCCCTCCCAGTGTCTCAGTGTCTCAGCGCCTCTGCGCCGCAGGTCCGAACTCGAGGAGAGAGGCAGCCACGAGAGGCCTGTTTACTCCGTCACGATAGAGAAAGATGTTTTTATTATTATTATTGTTATTGTTGTTTTTATAACAGAATAATAATACAAAAAACGCCCGTAAATAACACTGTTACTAAGTCCCACACTTTTTATTCGTGAATCAATTGTAACGATATTTTCTGTTTACAACGCGAAACGTCATCAGGACAGTGCTTGGACTGAACAGTGACTTTTCACAGGAAGCTAATGCATTAGACTGCTGCAATCTGTTGCGGTTTCCAGCGGTTGCTGGAAAAATAACATTTATTTTTCAATAACAGGCTCGTTTAATTATAGCTCAGTGACACTAAATGTAAAATAAAATAATATATTTTTTTCGCCCATGTGTATCATCAGTAACAATTAAATTATTATTTTGGTGTGTTTTTCGCAGCCGGAACTGAATAGTCTTTAACGCCGGTTAAATTCAACGCCAACTTCTTTGTCTATTTTTCTAGTGTTGATTTCATAATGTTAAATAAACGTGTTTACTCCTCTCCCGCCCTGTTTCCAGTGCTCTCTTGTTGTGTCGATTTTATGGATAACTGAGGTGTGGAGTTCAGTCGGGGACAGTCACTAAACACGGCCAAGTTCTGTGCAAAAATTCTGGCGCCCCGGTCAACGGAAATATGTGTGTGAACATAAGGACATCCTGAACACACATCTGCACTCTTTAATCCACAATTACAGTTGAGCTAGTTCAGGTTGGGAAAAGATATGAGCCTCACGCCTAAAAACTCATCACTGTTCTTTAAAATGACATCTAGAAATAATTTCCAAGAATAATCTCTACACCATGGAGGATCTAATAAGAAATTAATTCCTGCCTCCATCTCCATTGATCCCCTCTGTTAGCACTGCCCTGCACGCAAAGGATTAATTCCTTAGGCTTATGATGTAAGTAACCCTGGCTGTTTGAATTTGCCTGTTCCTGGAACACAACCATTGTTTTGTTTTATAGTGGAAATGCTCGGCCATGGTGTTAACTGCTAATTTCTCACATACTATTTCTAGCATGTGACCTCACGTGGACACTTTATCCAGGTTAAAATAGTAGTGAAAATAAAACCTTTACTAAATGTGGTGTTTTGGTCAGACTTTGCATCAAAACCCAGTATGGACCACCCTTCATAAGATCTGTTTTCTAATTTCAGCCTGTTCATTACTAAACAAGGACTCTACACATGCTCACAAACTCTCTCCCACACGTTTTGCTCTGTTCTGGTCGTCGTATCATTAATATGATTTGGACGACTGTTTCTTCAAGCATCGAGGCAATGAAAGCTATATTTAACTGTTGCATCAATGAGAGCTGCGCTTAGCTTTTCGTTCACTTCAGCGGTCAGAAAATCATTCCCATTTCAGTTGTGGACATCGCTACTGGCTAATAAACATTTTTTAAATGATTATTAAAAAAAAACACACAAGAATTTAATATTTCTCCCATTTATTTCTTGATTATTTTTTGTTAAATGGACGGGAATGACGCCAGACCTGTTGGGTTGTTTTTTAATTCCTCAACATGGCTGTTAAACCTTCGCCTGCTGTTGCTGAAATCTCACTTATGAGAGAAAAGTCTCTCATCTTTATTCCCCTGAGGTTTCGAACCTGTAAAATGTATTAAGAATAAAAGTGAACTAAATCATACGACAGAGGCCTGAACTCAATTTTGCTTTTGTGAAATACTACGGTACATAAAAATATGACATACACAGTGAACTAAATACATGGGAATGAGGGGATATTACGTGCCTCAAAAGAATTGGGATCATGTTAAGATGTTCTTTGTGTGAAGTAGAAAATAGAGGCCAGCTTTTAGTATCTGTGAGGAAATTTGATTTATCTTGGGACCGAAAAAAACAAACCAACCCGAGCCATAAATAATGATTCAGACGTGTCCCTGTGTTCTGAACTGTAGTCTAGCTAGAGCTGTGTTCACTCAAATTGGCTTAATAGGTTTAATGTAGTTTATGACTTTTAAACCACTAAAAAAGGACAGAGTGCCGGCTGTTTAGTCCAGGGAAACCTTCGCGGAGGGACCATTTTCGACCACCCCGCTAGTCTCGTCCCCTCGGCGCTCTGCAGCCGCTCCTCACACTTTTACCTCAGGACCAAGCAGAGAGGGAGGGGTCAGGGATGGGTAATAAACCTTTCGGCACTGCGATTGGTCAGAACTGGATTGTGGGCGTATGCTGGTTCCCCAGCCCCGTGGCCCCGCCCTCCAGGCTTTGGGGTTAGTGTGCCGTTGTTTGGCTCGCAGAGACAGAGAGGTTTCCTCAGGGAAGAGACACAAATCACTGCAGGTTTTCCGCAGAATCTCCAGCGACCTGCTGTTTTTGCTTCTCCGGTTCGTTCTCCCTCTTCCCTTTCACAGGGACGGATCTGTGGGCGAGCGCAGAGGAAGCGGAGAGGAGGAAACTTCTTGGAGGATGATGATGGTGACATGTGAACGCGGTGCGGACTCTTAGCTGTGTTTGACTCCAGTTTTCTGAACTCTTTCCGAAGTCTTGGTGCCGACCCCAGGACCTGGACCTCGCTGCTCGCCGTGTACTTGTTGCCCGCGGTTACTGTCTTTTCGTTTCGCCGCCACTCCTCTCCTCTCTCTCTCTCTCTCTCTCTCTCTCTCTCTCTCTCTCTCTCTCTCTCTTTCTCTCTCTCACTCTCTCTCTAGCTATATATACATTTCTATCTCTCTCGACCCACGAGGTAACCGGGGAAGCTCGACAGCACGCGCGCACTGACGGGACGGAGGCACGTGCGCGCGTGTTTTTGCTTGTGTGAAGGAGGGAGCGCGTGTTCATGTTCGCGGTTCAGGACAGCGTGCAGCGGAGCGCGTTGAAAGAGGAGCCGCTCGGGATGAACGCGGTGAGGTCGTGGATGCAAAGCGCCGCAGTGCTGGACTCGAGCACCGCTGCGCAGAGGTAACTAAGACACACACACACACACACACACACACACAAATAACATCTAACAATAATACAACAAATAATAACAACAACATTTTAAAATCACCGACCACAACAGCTAAAACGTCAAAAATAACAAATGTTATTCACTCTCACGCGTACGCCACCCGTTACAGTAGGACGCGCGAAGAGTTTTGCGCTGTGAGACGCGTTGACCGAAGCTAGAAGTGGACCTTGTTTCATTTTTACTATTAAATAAACAGATTAAATAAAACAATTTAATTAGCTTCTTATTAAATTTAAATATTCCGCCTAGTTTATTTACAGCACAATATTTACATTCAATAATCATAACTAACAAACAATTCTCGAAACCCTAATAATAATAATAATAATAACAACGATATTTATAAATTCAATCACTAATGAACAGCAAGGAAATGCACTTTAGCAGTAAGAGCTACGATAACAAACGACCGTGCTACTTAGCAATAATAATCTTTATGTAGTGCTGAAATATTTCAGTGACACATGGAGACATATATAAAGTGACAAAATAAATCAGTCACAGTCAAGAACAGTTTATGGACGGAAAGTCGAATTAAAACATTCAAACAGTGATTTCACTTGTCATTGTTTTATATTTAAACAACGAATTTACAAAAAGAAACCCCTTTTTAATGGCGTGCTAACAACAATAATACAATCAAATACAGAACAACAGAAACAACCACAATGCTAGTAATAACATAATTAACAATAATGATAATATAATAACAATATAATAACAAAAATAATGACGTCAAGACGTATTATTATTATTATTATTATAAAACAATGATGGGTTGTAGAAGCAGTGGTAGTAGTTTATTCTTACGATTGTTGTTGAAAACAGTTGTATTAAAAAAAAGTCATGAAATAGTACAAATTCAATAAACCAGAAAGCAAAATAAAAGTCTGTGTGTGTCCACAGTGGGCTCGCTCTGGCTCGCGCGCACTTTGAGAAGCAGCCGCCCTCTAACCTGCGCAAGTCCAACTTCTTCCACTTCGTGCTGGCGCTCTATGACCGGCAGGGTCAGCCCGTGGAGATCGAGAGGACCTCCTTCATTGGTTTCGTGGAGAAAGAAAAGGTGAATTCACTGCGCTGTCCCTGTCCACAAACCCTTCATTATTTTACTGGACTCGGACCTAGCTTCAAGACTGTGGAAACCAGTCAGATTCTTCACTTATTTATAAATGCCTGTATACTTTGGAATGTGTAGCTGCTGATGCACGTGTAACACTTGTGCTTTAGCATTTATGCCGAATATTTCAAGATAGTTTGGATTTTGCCGTTTTTTTTAATAACAATTATTTCAAATACGTGCAGGAAATTGACCGAAGGCATAAAAAATACCCACGGTGCTATTTCACGAATATTTAAGAAGTATATTAATTTACTCATATTCTTACATTCAGCCTGTGGGGTGTGATACAGCTGAATTAAATCAGCAAAGTTTTCTTTAATGTTATTGTTATTTGTTAAGTGTAGTTGCATTATAGGATGAGAATGGTGTTTATTTCACTACTTTTAAATTGTTAATGTGCAGTGTTCTGTAGCTGTTTTCCTAATTATAATCCGTTGGTATTTGTAGTCAAATAGCGAATACTATTTATAATATTATCTATAATACTTATAGTACTTTAAGGCCACAGAGTGTTCTGTGAATAAATTAGAAGAATAAATGTTATATATTGTTTTGTTTTTTTTTTTGCTTCGTTGGATTTGCATTTAATGTTCGTCTAAGAATAGGTTTCGTTTGTCGGAGGCCTGATTATTCTCGTGACTGCTGTGTTGTTTTGATGTGCAGGAGACCACTGGAGAAAAGACCAACAATGGAATACATTACAGACTGCAGCTCCTCTACAGTAACGGTGAGGCACTGTAGACCCCGGCTTTCACTTCACTCCTTTTGCATGCGACTAAAATAATATATAAATAAATAAGTAAATAAATAAATAAATAATGAATATTAAAAATAGCCCCGGAAAGCAGGTGCTGTCAGATAATCCTCTACACGAAGATTGACGTTTGATTTAGCTGCTTAAGTCAGCGATTAGCATCGTTTAAATAACTGGCTTGTAAACAATTAAACTAAACTCATGATTGACTTAACAACATTAAACGTCGTCTTGGAACAATTTCAGACTCTTTACTCTCTCTTAATGTTCCATGACACGTCCTAAAATAATATTTGGCTTCGTCTTAATATTCATAATTGGTTTTTGGAAAGAACTATTACTCGCGCATTGACAAGACGGACTGTGATTGGTGCCCTGCCTGCTCCCGAGTGACCAATTAGAATCGAGCAGAATTAGGCATTACGAATGAAGTTTAATATTCAAAGTAGCAGTGTCCTTCTATTAAAATACAATAAAGCCCTAAAAGCGACGCGAGTTGCTTCGCAACGCGACTGTTTGTCTGATATTTTAAGGACGTTTTTATTTTCTCAGCTATTGACAGAGTTATTCTTATCACGTGTTGGATTCGTTGCTTTTCAACTTGGCTTTTAAATGTGGAGCATATCGCCTCAGTTCAGTTTAACATAGTTCCTTGAATTGTTTTTGATATTTAAACCAGCTGCTTTTGGAGCACTTGAGGCTGGTTTGGTTGACATGGACGAAGCATTAAAATGTGTTTTGCAAGGACACCTACACCAAGGGTTGCTTAAGTCAACATGCTTTGGGAAATAACGGGCAGAAAAATATATTTTCAGTTATATTTTTGTATTGATATTCCATATGATTTTAAATGTAGTAATGTTTGTGCAATTTCACATATATATTTATGACACACAGGAACTTTTTTTGAGTATATATCCTATTGTGTATTTTAATTGCCACTCAGCATGGTATTAGTGTAAGTTCTTTTCACATTTTTTCAAGCCCCAGTTGGCTGGCCCTCTTCATGTTGCTTTGAGGAAGTCCCAGACGCCATTTTAAGCGCTGCTCTATCAGTGTGTTTTTCTAAGTGGAGGTTTAAGAGATGACACCTTGCAGGGTTCAGTTATCAGGGGAATGAACATGAATAGGCTTTATAAACTGTGCTCAGACAACCACCTGTTCCCTTTTCAGCACCACAGTTGTTTAGGAACAATACTCTTAAAATGCTCAAAGTTTTATACTGCAGCATTAAGTTTGCTAAGTGCCAACCAAGATTTATGTAACAAACTCCATTGCATTCTTGATACTGTATTATGTTCTATAGCACTGATATTACTTCATTTTATCTTAATTTGCAGTTTTTCATTTGCATGTTTGCAAATCACAGGGTAAACTACTAGCAACCTCCACTACAGTTTTAGACCAGGCAAAGTGATTATTCACAAAATGTATGCATATTCTGACTTCTCAGATACACCTAGTCAACATTACAAAGACTAAATAGCTAGCTAGTTACTTCACTTTGGATAGCCCAGCCTTTCAGTCCTCGCTTACTGTCCTCGCAGTGCTTTGAGTGCCCCCTAGGCAAGTGGCACACACTTCTAAGTAATGAATCGAAGTTGAGGAGGTCACCTAGAAAAATTGTAACAGGACCTAGAAAACTGTACTTCAAGAAAACATGATCATGAAGGTGTAAACACTGAATTTTGTGAATTTCATCTGTCTGTTACAGGCATTAGGACAGAGCAGGACTTCTATGTGCGTCTCATTGACTCCATGACAAAACAGGTAAGACATTGTATTGGCAGCATCTTTACACAGCATGAGGGTGTCACAACAGTGTACGTGTGACCAACAGCTCTGGTTGTGCTTTTTGCATTTTTTTTATTTACAATCACTTTGACTTGCTTTATGTCTATAGTCAAGTTTGTTTTTAAAGTAGCTGCACTTTGCTGGAATACAATCACAGTGTGAAGGGAAGCCCATCTGTTGTCAAGCACAATGGCAGGATCCTTTAGACACTCTTGTGAGAGGTGGACCCCTCTGAAATAATAGTTACACAGATGTTGTGTAAAAAACAGATTACCATACCCAGTGTGCTGCCCATGCCATGCTACTTGTTGTTATAAGTACTGTGTTAGCAAAGGTCCATCATGCAGATAATATCAACAGCAGTCCTATGGTCAGAGACTGACCAGTAATGAATGAGACATAGTGTGGCTGACAATTGGCAACATATGGGCTGCAGTCTGTAAGTGTACACTGACATAGTGGACCTGTTAATTAGGTTAGTGGTCCTCGGTCTTGGCCCTGGCTTTGTCAATTAGCTGTTTATATCAGGTGTGTTAGAACCGGAAAAATAACGAAAAATATGCTTTAGGGGGAAAATCTAGGTCAGGATTGGGAAACATTGCTGGGAGTTACAAAGGGGACTCTGTAGGTTGATTCTAAGAGGAATGAAAATAAGAGGTTTCAAACCTAAAGTTTGTACCATGGCCTTTGTTAGAAAGTTAGCATTGCTAGCGTTCCCTGTTTCTTGTTCATTTAAATGAAACAAAGTCCTCATTACAATCCTGTTGCTGGTGGTTCGCTGTTTTATTTGTTGTTAGCAAGAGAGAATATCACAAAGACTGATAGTAAATCAGGTGTGAACTGTGTTTTCTCTGTGTGTATTGGCTAAAATGGCTAATAACTTACATTTCTTGTGTGGTTTAATGTACCAAAAAGCTAGTCGTTATTTATTTTTACAATAGGTGGAGTTAAAGAATGAATATGCAAATATATATGCATATAGGCAATTATATATGTTAATTGTGTACATATATACATATATATATATATATACACACACACACACACACACTAAGCGTTACGGTTACTAATGGCTCATTATGGTAAGTTTTGTTTCAGTGGTCTTCTCTGATTAGAAATGGCTGCACTGTAAGTGTCTTGGTTTCTCAGCGGTAACATACCTGCGGGCGCTGATTCCCCCTCGCTCTCTTTCCTCCATGCGTCATGGGGGATATCAAAGCACATTAAACCCCGGTAGCTGCCACTTTGACAGCACTTGTCTGCCAGTGCTGGGAAGCGCTGTTGTTTCCTAACTAACTGTTTTGCCACACTTCGTGGGAGGACATGGCACTTTTGTGCACTGTGTCGCTTGCACTCTCTCTGTTTATCAGTGTCAAGTTGAAAAAAATATATAATAATAATCACCCTGTCGCCTTGGCTTCTCCCTTACAAATCTTTTGTAGTTGTCTGCTGGCAGATCGCGGAATATATTTAGCACTTGTATTCATTATTTTTTTCCCTCACCTAAATGGAATAGGTGTAATAGAAGTCGCTTGTAATAAGATTGCCATCCGCTTTGTTGCCACATTGGAAAAAAAGTTGAGGATTGCGAAGGAAATGCTGCTTAAGACATGAATCGGTTGGAATTCAATGTGATGTGCTCGTGTGCACTCCTCTCTCAGGTAGTGGAGTGGGTGTAAAAGTAGTATCACGTTTTGTTTTCTCCTCCACAAAGGTGCTGCTCTGTGTCGCATCCACCTGTTCCACTAATCTTAGAACAACTATGGTTTTATTTTTTATTTTTTTTTACCCAGCTCCTGGGTAGGTTTACTACAGAAGAGTAGCAGTTATGTACCTCAGTTGGCATGTGGCTTTGATTTCTGATTTCCTCAGATCAGATGTTCTTTAGCTGTAGGCCAGTCACATCTGTCTAAAGCTGGAGGAGACACCAAGATTAGAGGCTGGCCACATGCCGCACCTACAGAGCTGTACCCGACAGCGTCATTGCTGGATTTTCCGTGATGTGGTCCAGTTTTTTTGGCAGAAGAGTTGCACTGGTCATTATCTACAATATCACAATCAGGTTAAATTATCAATTTTTTTCACCACAGGCTTTAGTCACAAAGAATCATGGTTGGGAGATGGCTGTTATGGATAGCCTCAGCTTGTCTTCTCAGTGGTTTGGATGCTTTACAACATTCAGCTTCACATTCATCAAACTGTCTTCTTCAGCTGTGAAGAGCATGTTTGGTCTAAATAATAATTTGAGAGATTTTTTTTAAAATATTGTTCGCAGCACACTTTGTAAGTCTTTTAGCTCAAAGATGGTTTAAAAAGCTGAAAGTCTGGAGGGCTGACAACATTTTGGCTTATATCGTTATCTCTGAAATAAAACTAGCTAGTCATTAATGCAACATAGGTAGTATTTATCTTAAAATTACATCTTCAAAATTACTGTGACGCTTCACTGACCTGTAATAAGAAGAATAGTGTCTCAGTTGTTGCTACACCAGTCCCAGCACTGCAGAAACTGCACTATGTAACTTTTAGAGGAGGGTAGGACATTAATTTGTATTTGACTCACAGGTTCTATGTACTGATCTTCTGAGTAGGGCTGGACAATAATTCAATATCAATATGAATCGCAATATAAAACGTTTCAATTACAACGTGATTTTTTAAACACATTTTCAAAACACATTATTTACAGCATCAGTCACTGATTTACATTCATTACAATGTGCTGTTTGCACTTCGTTGCGCTCAATTTTAGTTTGTTTAAAAACATTAAAATTGACTAAACCAAGAGTTTCCATGTTTCTTGTTTGTTCTTGGCAGTTTTTCTGTGGCTTATATTTTTCATATCAGTATCGGAATTATATTGTATTAACCAAAATTCTGTAATATATTGTGACATCATTATTGGCCATATCGTCTACTTCTGAGATGGGGTTTTATCTTTCTAACACGTATGGTATACTCCAGGTAGTCATTAATATATGAATAAATCATGTGAGGAAGAAAAACCAGACATCTATCTATTTTAGCATTTGTGTTAGGGCCAGATAATGACAGATTGCTGAGGGAAAAAAGACGAGAGAGGGTAAAAGTCCTTTAGCTTGTATTTAGCGGATCAAAGCTACAGCCCTTTTTCTATTAATCCTCTCCACTGTCGTCCCAATCTCATCTCTTCCTGTTCAACTTTTCCTGTTTTGACTCCCAGTTACAGTTAAACGTCTCCTTATCCTCACAATTTCTCTCTCAATCTTCATATTTAATCTTCTTTTTCACCCACTCTTTGTTTTATTCACTCTGACACCCCCCCCCCCCACATCTGCCTTCCTCTGCGTCTCATTTAAGCGTTCTCCTGCTCTGTGTGGAGCTCGCTTCTCTATCTATATCGGTTTCACCCTTCCTGGTCTCTTAGGCTTGATGCCTGTGTCTCTGAGTTGAGGTGTGGTGGCAGAGCTGCTTGTGTGTGTGTGTGTGTGTGTACGCGCTCTTTGGAACAAAGGGTAAATCACGGTACCTAAAAGTAACTCACACACAGGCCAGCACAGAAAGGCGGCGGTGTTAGCACGCTAACAGATGATGCTAACCATGTAGGAAGTGTGTTTCCGTGTATTTATAAGCTCCTGTTTACACGACCACGATTGCAGGCGTCACATCAAAGTCGTCGAGGAAAAACACCGGATAGGATACGAAGAGGGCATTCTGCAAGATGAAATATGTATTAAACAGTAACATGTTTCTAAACATACCCCCCGTGTACCTTCGAGGGCGAGGCGGTCCTAAATAGCGCTCTCGTGTCAATAAAAGATGGCACTCATTTTAGAGGGCAGCTGTTATTTTTTCTCATTAGAGCATTGTTTACTAAATTAAATGTAAAATAATAGCCATGTTATCAGGACTTTATGTAGAGCCCCACTAGTACTTAATGAAATACTGTGTAATAGGTATTATGCAGCGTATAGAATAAAGGTTCAGTGTCTTAAATGTCACAAATAGTCCAAATTCAGTCCTAGTTGGTCGCACTTTTTCCGCTAAGTAACTCCATTAATTTAATATTGTTGAGGTCTGCTGACCTCTTTTTGTGGTGTGTTGGTTTAATCCACCATGTTTTCCTCATCGGTTTCTTTTCTGAGTAATGAGGTCTTCCCAGGTACATATCCTTTCAGACCCATAGTGTTGAGGTCTCAATTCAGAGGAAATTGTATTGCTCATAGGTTGCTCCATAATGGCTCAAGAGACAGAATGAGACTAAAAGGAGATGTAAGACACAAGAAAGTTTAGTTCATTTGGCAAATCTGAGCACAGTTTGTGCTGTTGCTGAGGTCTCGACTAAAACTCCAGAGGAGATGAGTGTGAGATCACTGAAGGTTTCATCTCAGGAGACATATTTGAGCAGCTGGGGACTTACACTACAGTCTGTTTTGTCTTTCCATCTGATCTTGCTGTTGTGTTTTTAAGAAAAATTTAAAACGGTAAATAAACTAGTTATTTTTTAAGATTCACTTGTAACTGGAAAGTAAATAAACTCCTATTAATGATGGGACCAACTGCCCACTGATGGGAACTGATCCAAATATGCAGTTGAGGGTTGTCGAGTGTTTCTTTAATTTGACCATTAATGAAAGCAGATCATTGAGCTGACAGTTTGTGTGTACAAACCGTACGGTACAGAGATATCTGATCTAGTTAACTCTTGCTTATATTTCATGATAATGGAGTTGGCTTCTACTTCATTCTAATTATGAGATACACTCTGCTTCTCATCATTTAGATATTAGACACTATAAAAGGTATTAATACAGCAATTAATTTACTTCTAGCAGTCTGTTGGATTTTTAGGTTGTGTAGTGATGAAGTTCAGATTTAAAGGGGACGTATCAAAAAACCAGTAGTGTGTACATTACTGTGTGTGTGTGGTAGTATCTACTGTTCCTACCAACATGCAAATTGTGAAAAAATACAGTGATCTGCCAGAAAATATTCAGTAAATACAGGATAAAACAAGCCGTTTTGATTCTGCTCCGTGTCAGACTTTAGAATCGTAACGCCCTTTCATCTGAGTCTCTCCATCCACAGCGCTGGACTCGTGTTTATGTGAGAGCAAAACAGACACAACGGGTGCAGAGATATAAGAGAGAGCGCTAAGTAGAAACAGAGAAAACCAGAACAGAAGAAAGAAAACTGAGCGAAAACAGCTAAAAACCAGAGGTTCTGCTCCTCGCTCCTCACTGCTGTGTGCTTGGAGCCGGGGGGTGAACCGTGAGCGGCTTATTGTTTAAAGGAACAGGCGCTGAAAGTGGCCATTCTGAACAGGGCTGTTTAGACAGAGGGAGAACGCTGCTGTGGGGCTTGCGGGATTTGGACCAAAGCAAGTCACAGACATTTCATTGAGAATTACAACTGTGTTCTCATGGAGAAAGTGGGGTTGTGGGTGGTGTATGTCCCTTTAAATGATGCAGTTAAGTTCTGGGGCTGTGAAATGAGGAATGGCTTCTTAAACATAGTTTTAGTGTCATGAATTTTATTAGATTTGTTTTCTCATTAATGTAATTTTATTTATTATTTATTAATTTTTATAGTGTATCAGCTGACACAAAATCAGTTATATTTAGCTTCCCTTAGTATGTATTAAGAGCATTAAGATTTTTGTAGCTTAGGGCCTCCCTGGGTTTAGAAAAGGCCTTTTATGTGTTTTCCTTCCATGTTCTTTAGATTAAAGAGGTCAAGTAAAGCATATAAAAATCTCATAGATGACAGAACACTGATTAATGAACTGCCTAACGCTACCAACCAAATATACCAAGGGTAATTTATCTCCTGTTGTTAAGCTTCTAGAAACAGTTCAGTATTTGCTGAGCCTTATTTTTGAAAGCCAATAAGTCATTCTGAGTTATTACAGCTTGATGTTATTGATGGCATGTTTTTTAACTGCTATGGCATTTGCGTACCTAATAATATGATCTCGAGGCTAGTTTTGATTTCAGCTTGTTATTATGTGCTATTGGAATACATTAGACATTTTTATAAGGAAAGCTTGGCATGAGTTTAAGATGAGCTATAGGTTTGTCCTCATAAAGAGTGCAGGGCAAGGCCGGGACGAGTGAAAATACCTACCTACGCCGTGTAAGTGCGGAGTGGTGAGGAGACAGTGATATATTCTTCTACACGCTTTTAGAAGACCTTGGCCTGCATTCTCTGAAAGTGAAAGAAAAGCAAATGAATGAATCCTGTGAGCTTGCCAGCTACGGCAGTGGCTGCAGAGCTATCATTTTCAGTGCTGTTTGTGTGGTGTAAAGTACACCTGAAAGACATCAAACAATGTATCAATTGTTTGCCATTGTAAGCCGACATATCAGCTGACAAGTAGGACGAACCCAGCGTCCAGCGACAGATTGTCACCAGTGTTATTCACTGGAGATTTTGTTGAAAACATATTCAGAGATTTTGCTTTCATTCCTTTTAACACACTACAACTGGGTTGCCAATAGAGTTGGGAGGGGTTTGTGTCCATCACTAGATGAGGAGTGCCTACCTTATTTCTACACTCATTGTTCATTTTTTTCAGCTCCACTGACTATACAGGAGGACTTTGATAAGCCCTGATGTGGTGTGTTAGCATGTGCCGCACTGGTACAAATGGGCCAGACACAGCAGTGCTTCTGGAGTAATAAAGCCCTCAGTCTCGCTGCTGGAGTAAGAATAGTCTACCAACAAAAATGTCCAGCAAACAGTGTCCACTGATGAAGGACTGGAGGACGACCAACACAAAAAACTGTAGCACAGAGGTGGTGTAGTCTCTGACTTTACAAGGTGGACCAACAAGATAGGTGTGCCTAACAGAGTGGACAGGTATTGGACACAATGTTTAAAAACTCCAGCAGCATGGCTGTGTCTGATCCACTTCTCACTGCAGCGCTGGGGATGAGAAAGTATGCAAGGAAGCCGATTACAATCTGTAATTGTAGAATGACAAAGTGCTCCTGTATTGACAGTGCAGCTGATAAAATGGACAGTGAGTGTAGATATAAGGTTGGTGCTCCTAATCCAGTGATCATTCAGTGTATATCAACTCATAGAACAACAGAATCGGTGTGCTGCTGTGTTTTCAGTACAATGCTTCATAGTCTGATATCGTCTCTCTAAAAATAGTAACATTAAAAGAGGAGGAAACAACAAGTCCAACAAGCTTTCAATGAAAGCCAATATAAAAAGGTTTATTTCCAAGTAATTCCGGAGCATTTCTGTTGGTCCATTCATTATGAAACTTTCACACAGTGTGAAGGACAGCTGCTGTCTTCAAATGATGTTTTTCCGTGGGCAGCGACAATATGTTTGACAGTTCCTGAGCTAATGTGCACACATTAGTTATGCAATTCAGTTTGCTGAGGGCTTAGTACTGTTTTATCATATACATGATTGAAGTGAAGTATAATCCTATTCACATATTTGCCAACTGCACTCTAACCAAAGAATAGTTTTGACTGGAATATAATAAAAATGATTAAACCTTTTGAGGAGGGGACTTTTGGAGACAGACTGCTTTAAAATGATCACTATTTGTATTTGTTTAGCTGGTTATTTCAGAAGAATGGCAGACAGCATACATTTCTTTAAAAAATGTAATATCTCATGATATGTTATATCTTATGGTCCATATATCTCGATTAACGGTGATCAGATCAGCATGGCGGGAACGGTTTACTCCAATGACGAATATGGCTTGTCAGAAGGGGAGGAAGTTAGTAAGGTTTATGTCTATCTACTTTCATGTTACTTACAGTACTATGCAAAAGTCTGTAAAAGAACTGATGCACTCAATTTCTCTTCAAAAATATAAATACAGTCAAAGTAAAAGGATTTCCCCCGCCCCCTAAAAATGTGTAGGTGTGTTGTGAGCGAATGTGAAGAACAAAGTTTCCAGATATTCTCCTTGACATGATATGGATTTGTTAAATCAACAGCACACTTGATTTAAAATAATGAAGTATTTATTAAAAACTAGGTATTACATGATAAACTTAAATTATACTGGACTGCCACGAAGAGAGATTTCAAAAGAGTTGTTTGTTTTTATGTATTTTTAGCAAATAAAGTTTTACTGCTCAAATTAACAGCTTTTTAAATCCTATTTTCTCAGATTCCTATAACTTTTGCATAGTACAGTATATTTGACCTCATGCTAGCTTACATTTTTTAATTGGCCTTTGGCTTAAACGGCTAGGCTTGTGGTCAATAATCCCCAAGGTTCCCATTGTTTTTTATGCATGACTTTGGTTATAGTGTGAGAAGAGGGGTATAATATGCTGCATTAGAGAATAATGCATATCATTGACCATAAAAAACATAATTTTAGATCGAAATACATGTTTGAAATTTTAAGCATTTCACTTTTAGTTTGTCCATTTCTCCAAAGCTTGCCGTCTTTTGTCGAGAAGCAGCCGTGCTTTGCATGCTGCAGGTCACAGGTCAGCAAATTTGTGGAAATGGGACAGATTTGTGGCCAATCTGCACACTTCTAAATGAGATGCATGAGTCCTAGCAAGGTGACGCTGTTGGCACTGGAAAGCGAATGTGTGGCACTGGTTGGAATGGCGGGCCATGCATGATATTCCGCTTTAGAGGCCTGTTTTAGAGGGTGGGGGCGAGGAGAAGCGTTGCCAGCCTGGCACAGATGCATTTTTTTCCCCCTGCTATGGAAGGGTGAGAGCAAAGACATGAAGTTTCAGGAGAAAATTGGTGGGGGGTTGAGGGGGGCATGCCAGATGGCGCCTCCGTGCTCCAGTCTGGCATCCCAACTGCTCGCCCCCACAGCCACCTCCAGCCCTCCTGCCCACCTTCCACGCACCCCATCCCCGCACCACCACCCGCCACACCCCAGCGATTGTTTGGCGCGTTACACGCTAGAGTAGGTAGGACCTCAGCGAACGCACAGGCCATTACACTTCCTACCCAGCTTTCTCCACACTTTCAACAGCTGAGAAACAAACCGAGAGAGAAAGAGAGAGAAGCAGAGGAATGAGAGAAACAGAGAAAGCAACAAAGCAGAGAGTAGAAGAGAATTTAGACAGAAAGATGAGCTCTTTCTACTTCTTTTTTTTCCCCCAGAAAGACTGGGTACTATGAGTCATAAATTTTTAAGGCTTGAGAACGAAGGGTGGGGATCCAGCCATGCACAGACAGGAAAAAGATTACATTTTTCTCCCCAAATGTCTTCTAGTTCCCCTAGAAGGCATCTTATTCCGGTTCTCAAAGAAAAAAAAAAGAACTGGCTTAAGTCCATGAGTGTGTTTAATCTCATATAACACATGGGAAAAGCATGTGCTGGCTATTAATGTCTAATTCTGCGTCAGTTTTCTCAGAATTCGGATGTATTTTAAATACCTGCATTACCACTAAAGGTCACGTCATCTTTCCCTCCTACAACAGGTGTTCTTTAAGATCTTTGTCCCTTAAACAGAACATAGCCTGGGACTAGTTTTAAAAACATACTTGGAGATATGTGCTAAGATGTAATGAGCACTAATAAACAGATTTACAAACGTCTTAAAAACGAAATGTAATTTTTATTCGTAAATTCATACTTAAGATAAAAGTTAATATAAATAGTTTTTTAACTACATTTTTTCTGTAAAGTAAATTCTAAGAAAATTAGAATTTTTATATATGTTTATATATGTTCTAAAATGATTTCCTTAACATTAAATAGAACAAATTTAAATAGATGAAAATGTCAAAAATGTGTAATATAACAAGATTAAAAGTGCAGATGGTTCTTAAATTACTGTTAGATTCTACATAAGGAAAATATGTTTTTTTCCTTTTATTTATTTCTTGTTCCATAACTTATATTTTAAGATCCTTCTAAGTCTGTGTGATATGACTGCAAATCAACACCATGTTTAATTGAACATTTGACTTTACGATTTTACGATTAAATAACAACATTTTTGTTTTTATTTGTTGCACTGACAAGGCTTGTACTGTAAATATGCTCAAATATTAAAGCTGGGATATTATTATTTCTTAATTTGTTCATATTTGGTGCAGATACAGCATTTTTTATTGGTACAAGTTGCTTGAGTTGCTCGGTTGACCTCGTTGTTTAGGTTCTCCTCCATATTACTTCCATGTGGTCAGATTGGATGGGGCAGAATCATATGACTTCATGAGTGGTAATGTGGTTTTAATGGACAGTACATGGACACAGAGGACATATTAATGCAATTAACACACACACACACAGAAAGAACAGAATTAAATAAGATTGATATGATAGATATACGCCAGATTACACAGATTAATAAACATTAACAGATATATTTATCAGACTGTTACAATTTTTTGTATATTTTAGACACTAAAAATGTGTTTTGAGGTAAAATATGCTTTGAATACATTTTATGTAAGTATTTTTCTAGGCGTGTTGTTTCATAACTTTTGTAACGATCAGCCTCACGTTGGGAAAATGCAGGAATGGTCAAAAGCAAGATGTTTAACAGCTTGTTCTTCCCATCATCACTTTTTTATGTCTTTCCATGAGCCCCGTGGCTGTCCAGACCCTCTGGATGGACAGTTCCTTGGCCAGATAACATTGGAACACCCCAAATGGGTTCCCACGACACATGGTGCTGTGCATTATACACAGTGCTGGCCACAGGCCGTAAAAGCTTAAGCTCTCAAGCCCCTTTGCTGGATGTTTGTGTTTTTCTCAAGTGGAAATCGCTCTCTTAAATTCCAGACTGTACAGGAGCAAGCGAAGGAGGAGCAGGGTGGGAAAAATGTTACAGATTGGGTTTAAGAGGTTGCACTTGAGATTGTAAGTCTTTAAGAGATAGGAGCCCTATAGAACATTCACATACACTCTGAAAATTTGCATTAATTCCTATTCACATGGGATTAGCTTTACATGGGGAGATTACATGTGATTTTACAAACAGGACGTCATGTAATGTTTATGATGGATTCGCACTGGATAAGATATCTTAGTGAAAATAACAGAGATGGGAGTGGCTGCACCATTCATGCATTGCTGTCACACTGTGTGGATCAGACTCAGCAGAACTACTGGAATTTTTAGACTTTCATTACTGTTCCGAGAACAGCCCTCACGCCAAAAATATCCAGCCCTCGACCACCTTATCTCTTAGTTCTTCAAAATAGATGATGGGCGAGAAGATGGCAAACTAGGACACATGGTTATAACATGTATGTAGGCTGCTATTACACACAAAACCCTACAATAAATGTCTCGTTTTGTTGATTTGAGTGTGTCACATTGTTCAGCAGCTGAGCTTGGCCTCGAATTGTATATTTGGTACTCGAACTGTATATTTCATCACTAAATGCTCCTCCATTCTCGAACAAAACCCACGAGGGAAAACAGTTTTCCCTGGGATATGAATATTTGCCCACATGTGTATTCGCATGGGATTAATGAAACCTGGAGATAATTTCACTGGTCATTTTACAGTAAAATGCTCGGGAACCTTTCCCTAGACGGGAGCGTGAACTTGTGACAGATGAGTGAAAAAGTGTAAAGAGTGAATGGTGGTAGGATTAAAAACCACAGAGAAATTCCAGTAGTAATTACTTTACCCCACGTCCACAGGTAAAACCTTTCTGTATGAATAGGGCTTTAGACTGACAGTGGTGAGTCCCCCTTATGTTACTGGGGTTGTACCATGAAGGTGTCTTCAGTGCATTTAGATAGAAAACAGATGTGCCATATTTCAGTACAGTTACATTTGTTCAGTTCTTTCTGTACACGTTTTGTTATGATTGGTCAATTCATTACAAGAATTTCACACAATGTGAAGGAAATCTGCAAAAATGGAGATGTCTGTTTTTATGTTCACAATGACAATATGGAACCAGCAAACTTGGAGGTATTCTTATGGGGTGTTCCCTCATGTGAAACTTGCTTCAAATGCTCATTGTTGAAATCTCCCTGTTCCAGTTACTTACCCTACCCTCATTTTCCTTCTCTCCAAGGCTATCATCTACGAAGGTCAGGACAAGAACCCCGAGATGTGCCGTGTGCTGCTTACCCATGAAATCATGTGCAGGTACGTTAGTCATTCAGCACAGAATTGGTCAAAGTTTGTGATGACTGTACTTAAGTGAACGCACACTCGTTATCCTCTACTAGTTGCTTTTAAATTCATGTTAAAGTCTCCAAAGCAAACTTAGTGTGAGTCATAAAAGTATTAATAATGGTTATTTTCTTTGATGATTTCTGTGGTACAAATGGGAATAGTACTTGCAAATTCATGACATGGCAGTGACTTAGAGGAAGTGCACCATTATGAGTTGCTTTCATTTGAAAGTGCATGTGATTATTGAAATCATATTTATATTGCATTTAATTAGATATTTATAAAACTGGTTATTTTATCCAGAAAAAAGTAAAGGCACATTCAGGTATTACATATGGGATATATCCATAAAATATGATTATTTTCATCTATATAATACAATTATATTTAATTATAAACATATTTAAATAAAAAGCAAAAATGTTTGCTTTTTGCTCCTACAGCTGCAGAGTGTAATTCACTTTTACAGCACTGTAATCAAGGGGGAGAGTGGAGGTTGTTGGGGGTGTTTTCCTACCCTCCTTCAAAAGTTACATAGTCCAGTTTCTGCAGAGCTGAGCCCAGAGTAGCGACGACAGAAGCTCTGTTCTTCCTGTCACAGGTCACTGAGTCATCACAATGATTTTGCAGCTGTGTTTATGAAGTGAAAGTACGACCTAGTGTTGCTTTAAGAACAGAAATCACCACACTGTATTAGCCTATGTCCCTCTAGGACCCCTATAGTCCCAAATACCTAACAATAGACTGTTCTCTTTTCTAACAACACTTTCTTTTGCACTAGTTATATAACTGCACTTGTGTTTTTGTGGGTTACCTTGAACATTTAATATAGGTTCTTAAGGAAATCTGGCCATTGTTCATTGCCTAATTGCAACAGTGTGACACAGTGTAGTCCCAGTTTAGATGAATATAAAATATGCATATGCATTCGTTTAGATATATTCTGCCTCTAAATGATAACCCTACGTCCTGTATGATTGCAATGGTCTCAGTAGAATACAGTAATATGCTAGGAATGAAGTAGTATGCCTTGTTGCTAGTGCCTAATGCCAACCAGGTCAGCCTTTAAAACCTCTCGTGTATGAAGAAGACAACGATAAGTAAAACAAGGTAGAAGATGAGTTTTTGCTATCACCCGTTCTGTCTTTAATTAACATGTGAAGATGAATTTTGCATAAAAGTAGGTTGTGAAGATAGACCTCCTCCTATTTTTAGCGGCATTTTAACAGTGCCCCTCCTCATGAATATCACCCCGATACCTAGTTAATTAGGGCAAGTGGAAACTCATTACTCAGTTTGATTTTTTATTTTTTTTCCCCAACTTAACAAATACGCCTCCACTCCACTCCAGCAAATGCCAGGTTTGAAATAGGAGGATACATAACTTAGTCAAAAGCTCATGTAGTAGTGGAGGCATGTGTGTATACACACAGACACACACACACACACACACACATGACAGTGACAAACATCTTCCAGCGTGACACTAGGCAATCTGGTGCCAAGCATTTGGGCTCGCCTCCATCACTTCCCACAGCACAGTGCTGATTCTGTGAGTGTGTACGTATGTCGGGGGTGTTCCGACGCACTCTCAATTATAAGCAGAAAATTAGGCTGTTCACTATTAATCAGCCCTGCTAATTGCCACACACCACCATTAGCCATATGGTGCGGTGCCAGCTTGCAACTGTGGGACAGAAGTTCTTATTCCTTTCATTTGAACAGATAAAAAAAAAAAAAAAAAATATATATATATATATATATATATATATGGATCTTGGTTTATATAAATATATATATATATATAAACCAAGTCCAAAACAGTGGGGAGGACGTGCTTGGGGACACTCTTTGCAGAACGTAGCCAGACCGGATCCCTTTTTACAGATTAAGGTTGTCATAACACAAGGGCAGTGACATAAATCAAAGCATTCGATGAAGCAAAACATACGTTGGGGCGTGGGGTGGTGGTGGCTGCGGGGGGGGATCGGGGCAGCCACGTTGCGATGTCGACAGCAGCCGCTGCGTGTTGTTAATTACGTGAGGCGATTTGGGTTTAATTTCTTCATAAGCTGCATCGGGAAGGAAGCGCTGAGATTAAAGATGCCATTTCCTTTCAGGGGGTCCTAAGGGATGGACTGATGTTAACAGGAAAAATAGATAATGCCCCCCCCCTCCGAAAAATAAGCTGATATAGGCATGAAGTAATTAACATCATTTCTGCTTATAGTGCTTTAATGCTGTGAGCATGTGTGTGTTGTTCTGTGTGGCAGGAGGAGGTTGATAGGGACCCTGTCTCCCATGGGTGCTAACAGATTTGATCGTTAGGCAGCTACAAAAATCATGTTCCCTCACTCTGCTCACACAAACACACACCCACCCACACACATGATGGCTCTACAGTACTTCTGAGGACCTGCAATGGAATAATGATTAATGTAGCTAATTAACACTACACTTACACCTAACCCTAACCCTGACCTTAACCTCAGTAACAAGAAGTAAATCATTACTCTCTATTTTGCAGGTTTTTGTAAAACCAAATTATCCTCCCAGTACCACAAATGTGAGATATTCCTATCCTTGTGAGGACATCTGGTCCTCACAAATATATAGAAACACAACCACTCACACTCACACACTTGACTCTCTCTTGTGTTGGTCCTTTGGGATGACACTGACCTAGTTGAAGCGGAATCACAAAGGAAAGAAGAGGGAAAATTTGATGATATCTCACTATTTGCAACATCTTAACACACAAGCCCATTCCATTTATATATTTTATAATATATATATATTAGATAGTTCAAAAGTATGAGGCCACTAATGAAAATACTTCTATTATACATTTTGTTCTCATATTAAACAAGACTCTGATATGTAGATATAATCCACCTGAGAGCCATCTATGCAAACAACCATACAACCAATCTACTGCTAGAGTCATAATCATTATTGATAAGGGCCTGAAAATTGTGTCACAGGGACGAATGGGGTTGGGGGGAGTGATAAGAAAGCAGGAAAGAGAGAGAGAGAGAGAGAGAGAGAGAGAGAGAGAGAGAGAGCGCAGTGAGTATATTGGGGAAGAGGGACAATGCCAGGGGTTTCATGTGACAGTTTCGTCCCCAGCCCCTTTCAGCGTTCCACTGCCATCTGTGCAGAGGAAATCTGAGCCCAGGGGGTCTCTTTCTCTCTCCCTTTCTCTCACTCCCTCTTTCCTTCTTTATTGAGCCCCCCTTTTTACTCTCCCTTCACAATCCCTAACCTATCAATTGCACTCTGGTCACCTCAGCCCTAAATGACCTTATTAGCCTTATAGTATTAATGTAAAGTATAACAAAGTTAACTATTGTAAACCTGTAGAATATCAAAATGTAGTTTTACTTCACAACTTTATATTATATGTCTCTTGTGAACACACACTCTCAACTCCACTGACCACGCAGGAGCATGTAGAATGTAGTTCTACAAATCAGACTGTCTGTTGCTTTGCATACTTTGTTAGCCCTGTTTCACCCTGTTCTTTAATGCTCAGGACCCCAACAGAGCAGGTATGATTTAGATGATGGGTCATTCTCCGTGCTGGAGTAACACTGATGTGACTGTGGCATGTTAGTGTGTGGTTTGTTGCGTTGGTACAAGTGGATCAGACACAGCAGGGCTGCTGGAGTTTTTAATCCCCTCAGTGTCACTACTGGAATGAGACTAGTCCACCACCCAACAGTATGCACTACCCAAATGATACCTGCTCTGTCGGGGGGCCTGTGTGGGTCCTGATCACTGAAGAACAGGGGGTGTAACAACAGATGGACTCCAGTGAGTACAGGTATACAGTCAGTGGACAGTAAGTGTAGAAACTAGGGGGTGGTAGTATAGATATGGCTGATTGGTGTAAGTGCTGACCGATCCGCATTTAGTGCAAAATGAATCGTAAAACCAAAGATTTTACTAGCTGCTTCCAACTGGAGGATGACGTATGCGTGCACTCAGAGTAAACCCTACCCCCGACACACAGCCCCACCCTTTACCTGTCTCAGGTAATATGAGGACAAAACCCACTGGATCCTTTCTGCTCTCCTCATGTCACTCATTCCCACCCAGCTGCCGTTAAAGGCAAACCAGCCTCTGGTTTGAATTGCTGTTATTTGGAAGCAGTTATCTGTCCATATGTGTCAATATCTAATGAACCTAAGGCCTGTTGCCCTCCTGTGTGCCGTTAGCTCCCCACTGGCTTTAACCAAAGTATAGTGTAATTCAATAGTAATGACTTCTCACACATATTTCGGGAATGACAAAATTGTGTAACACCGAGTTTATGTTAAAAGTTGTCTTTCTAAACACAGTAAACACGAATGACACACGTGTTATTTCATGAGAATGAGTACATGTGATTATTTGAACAAAACTAAAACCGTGTCTGTCAGATTTTAAAGGTTAAATGATGTCTGTATTTACTTTTTAAAGTGCCTTGTAGGGAACACATAACTGGAAGTGAATGAGACGTAAGTCTTACAGTGTATAGCTCAGTAATAAACCTAGGATGTAAAGGTATAATGTATTAATGTGTTATTTTTTTCCTCTTTTTTTCCATTCTCCTGCACCAGTCGGTGTTGTGACAAAAAAAGCTGCGGGAACAGAAATGAGACACCCTCGGACCCAGTTATCATCGACAGGTAGGAGCACTTCCTTTCGCTTCACTCTACAGGGGCAGGTGTCTGGATGTGTGTGCACAGTAAACAGGAGTTTTTATGGTGCTACAGTTGTGGTAATGTCAGGCATTTGATTCCTCTGTATATTTGGAGATAGAGGCATGTTGCCAGACTCTGTGATCGGGACTCTGCGATCTTCCTGGGGCAGAGTTTTTGGCTTTTGTTTCTCTTAAGGACTTGGTCAGGTTTTGTAACATATTTTGAAAATATGATCATGCCTTATAATCCAGTTGTGCCCTATACTATTAAAGCTACATTTGAAACAAGTGAGATCTTTAAGATGTCTGCTGCTGGATGCTAATTTGCTACTGGCAGGCTTCACCACTTTTGGATTTATTCTGGAAGCAGTGCGAAAGAATTCACGGCCAAAACTCTGCGTTTTTCAAATCGGTTCTCCAGAGAGTGTTTGACAGGAACCATGCAAACATTCAAGATAATATCAACATAATAAGTATTTCAAATTGGTAATTGGTCTTTATTTGGATTCTGTTCCCCAGCCCCAGAACTGGGCTGTTGGTTATTTGTTTTTATTTTATTTTTATTTTTTTTTGTGCATTATTCTCCTTAATGAAACCCACATGGATAATGGCCTTTGAAACAATAGCAGCCAAAGGCCCTCAGACTTCCTTCTCTCTCTCTCTCTCTCTCTCTCTCTCTCTCTCTCTCTCTCTCTCTCTCTCTCTCTCTCTCTCTCTCTCTCTCTCTCTTTCCTGACCCTCATAGGTATCCAAATGCAACTTCCTTTTCTCTCTGCATCTATTCCCTTCAAATCCTACTCCATCATTAGTGTATTAAAACACACTTGTATCATTAATAGTTAAATTATATAAATAGTTGTATTTATTGCACCAGCCATAACATTGGCATATTAGCCACATTCTTGGCCACGGTCACTTCATTGTTGTTTGTGTTGTGGTTGTTAACGCTTGTGCACGGTGCCCCAGGTACGCTTGGTTCTGTTTAGTTGGGTAGTGTGGAAAGTGCTCTTTTTGCGTAATGTGGAAGCTCTGGCCTCAGCCCTACACTCTGAACGATACATACCTCTACTCACTGGACACTGATGTGACCATGAAAGACCACGTTCTGGAAGATGCACCTAAGGATGCCATGAAAACACAAGAAAACTATCTCGTATGGCACCATGCGCTGTTCAGAATTTTTTTTTTCTGTTTAAAAAAAAGCAAAACCAAACAAACAAAAAAAAAAAACTGGCATCCTGTTGAATGTGTCTCATTTTTTCCCAGCAGAGTTCTTCCATGATTTGTCCACATGACCACGTCAGGCCACAAATCAAATCTATTCTGCAAAGAATGTACAACCAAGACAGAGAAATGTTTGATTTATGCTGCATTGATCAGCATGCCTTCTCAGAAGAGTTATTGTTGCGTGCAGTCGAGAATGGCCTAATTTGAAACTTTTCTCAAATGGACATCATTTGTAAAAATCAGTCCCTGATGAGGGGACAAAGGGGTGGGGTATCTTCTCTATGTTCTTCTCCTGTTCGGTCTTCTTGTCTTCTTGGACTGGGCACTGCTTTAGTGGTATAGCTTATAAAACAGCTATGGACACATGTAGCAGAATTTTTGTTTTACAGTTTTATTGTACTCTTTTATTATAGTGCATTTTGCAGATAAATTTCACTTATGTATCACTGTTTATAGAAGACAACTTTACAAAAATTCATTCATTCATTCATTCATTATCTGTAACCAATTATCCAGTTCAGGGTCGCGATGGGTCCGGAGCCTACCTGGAATCATTGGGCGCAAGGCGGGAATACAACCTGGAGGGGGCGCTAGTCCTTCACAGGGCAACACACACATTCACTCACACCTACGGACACTTTTGAGTCACCAATCCACCTACCAACTTGTGTTTTTGGACTGTGGGAGGAAACCGAAGCACCCGGAGGAAACCCATGCGGACACTGGGAGAACACACCAACTCCTCACAGACAGTCACACGGAGCGGGTGGTGCAGAGGGCAGTGTTGCAGTCACACAGCTCCAGGGACCTGTGTGTGTGTTGCCCTGTGAAGGACTGGAACCCCAGGGTGTGTTCATGCCTTGCACCCAATGATTCCATGTAAACTCCAGAACCACCGCGACCCTGAATTGGATAAGCGCTTACAGATAATGAATGCATTGCATTTAAATTTGGCATTAACCAAAACTATTGTAATAAAAATATTGCAAAAATGCCCCTACAGAGCACAATAATGCACAATCATGCATTATTTTATCATCTTTAAATTCTTCTTACAAAAATATATGGCATTAGTTGTAAATTTAAAATCTCACTTTTCAACAGAGTTGCTGTTTGTTTCAGTGAAGTAGACGATAGATAATTTTATATAGATGTTTGCATATAACTTGGGCTTTGTTTAATGTCTGTCAAAGACCTGATCAAGTAAGGCATAAATTATATGTTAAAGAGTTTGCAGACATTCCTTATTAGTGAATGACTGTACAATACATTGAGGACACACCTTGTATAAACTTCACAGGAAATCATGAAATGAAGAGGGATGCTCCACCGTCAACATTGTGCTGTAGAGTAGTGACACTGTTCTCCGGAGTGATGAAGCTCCATGCAATTCCTCAGGGATGAGTTGGAGTCACTTTTGTGATCCATGAACTGCTCATCTTCAGTAACAGAGTACTGCTCTTGTAGCTGAATGCGATCAAATCCTCACAGAAATGAGATCAGTCCAACACCATCAACACCCAATACACTGTCAGCTTCACATAATTACAACAGCCACAGCTTTTTGGGGACAGCTGAGGCCAGAGTCATCAGAAACACATGTAGACGGAGAGACGCACACGCACGCACACACACGCGCACACAGATGAGCAATAAAATGTGCACATGCATGCACACATCGTCTCACACACACACACACACACACCTTCAAACCTCACAGAACAAACAAGATCCGCTGACTTTTATCAGCGCAAGAGCTCCTGCTCTCTCATCTGCCTCAGTCGCAGCGTATTATTCATAGCTAGTGTTGTGATTCTTAGATTTTGCTTCCTGTGACTGATTAGGCTGTGTATTGCTAAAGTGGGACAATTTCAGACACAGCTCTGTCTCCAGCAGTGTTTCTCACAATCCTCCATTATGTGCATTAGTTTGAGCTGATCAAAGGAAAAAACCCTAAATGTGCAAAAGTGCAGGCACATTTAATATATATATATATATATATATATGTATATAATAAATTAAAAACAATATATATACAACTTTTTTAAACGTGTACGGCCGAATTAGGTACCTGTAGTGGACCTGTAGGTCCTTAATGGAAAAAGGCTGTGACTTAAATGAACCAGGGTTAATGTTTTGTTTCCCTGATAATGTGCTTTTTGGTTTCTGAGAAGCCAAGAATGTTTAGGTAAATTCAAACACAAGCCCCTAGATCAGCACTGACAGAGTGGAAAATGTCGATTCACTAGTAGTTCCTACTGCTAAATTATGGTCTGTGCTGTTGATGTGTGAGTAATGAATACAACTAAAATTGTGTGCAGTTTTGTTTTTCAAAACCTAAAATTCGCTGCGTTGTTTTGCTTATCCTTAATATTCAAGGTCCTGGTTTAGAGGAGACGTTTAACACTCCCTGCAAAAACGACACTCTGAGGAAAACACATGAACTCATGTTGCTGTGTAATTACTGAATCAAAGGTTAGAAAAAATTTCAGAGAAATATTGAGGCACGAGCCTAAACCTGAGACTTAGTAAAATTTGCATAATGTTTTTACTTACCATAGATGTGCTTGATTAACCAAGACAAGTTTGTGTCCACATTTTTATTTAGCACAAGAGCTGCTAGACTAACTTTACAGCCCTAAAAATGTCTCTCAGTTCATTCAAAGCTTGTGGTTCACAATCTGTCCTGCTGTGTCCCACATCAGGTTCTCAAGTCTGTATTATTGCAGATGAAAGTGTGGGTTGGGCTAGTTGAGGTCTAATTGACATTGTATTTGTTAGCAATTTTAGCCACACAGAGTCAATGCTAAGCTAACAAATAAAAATATGATGCAGACATGACTTGGCTAATAGGCTATGTATGGAAATAGATTACTCATCTAAATATTATTTCAAATGTCTTAAAGTCTCTCGGATTGTTAACATACAACAGACTCTTCAGAAAGAAGCCACATTCTCATAGCAACAAATTCATACCAGTTTTTTACATGGCACATTCAGATTTTTGTCAAATGTTCTCATAGCACAGAAAATGGGTCACACAAGTGAAGAGCAAAAAAAAAAAAAAAATAAATAAATAAAATAAAATAAAATAAAATAAAAAAGTGATGGGGAAGGAGACATTTTGTATTTTTTTAACTTCATTTGCTTTGATAGCTTGCTGGCAGTGTGTCGTTTACTCAAAAACAAACAGTGCTCCCGATGATACTGCCTCGATTATAGCTTATTATTTCCACTCTGCGTGCAAAACAACATACAGCGGCCACAGCAGCACCCAGCCCTTGCTCTTTCCTCTGAGTTATTTATCTGGGTAAATAAGAGCTCATTAGGCGGCTCATGTTTGAAAGCGCTGATTCGATTTCACTGCAGCAATTAGCTCAGCTAGTGCTAATTCTCCGGGTTTTCGTGTCGAGAGGGACGCCCTAATTAGATTCCTCTCCGAAGACGCTCAGACAGACCGCAGCAAACCTAGGCCTGTGTTAAAAACACTAATGAACTCTTATTATAGCGTTAAAAGAACAAATTTCATGTTTATCCTGGTTTATATCACGCATTTGTAAACAAACAATAGCAGGTCGGGCTTTGGCATGCAAGGGTCGTTACTGAGCGTATTTGACTTGAATTAAAGCAAGTGCGTGTGTGTCACTTTCACAGGTTTGCCGGTTGTTTCTGGTTTGTACACATGTGCGATGAGTATGTAAGTTGAGGGCGGTGAAATACCACAAATCAAAACTGCTCACGGGATTCATAATCGACTCCAGCAAGCACTTTGATTTACGCCATATGTAAAAACATTTGTTCTTCATGCTTCTTGTTTTCTGTGGATCTTTTGTTTCTAACTTTTTTTATTCTTCTAACTCTTTCTTTCTGTGTGTGTGTGTGTGTGCATTTGTCTAAATTAGGTATATATTACAATGCGGGGACCGAAATTTGTTTACACACTCACCAACAGGTTCCTACAATGGAAATCATTACATTACATTAAGCTGAAGACATGTTTTAAGGTTGGGTTAAGAGGTGTGAATGTGTGTGTGTGTGTGTGTGTGTGTGTATACACACATGTTTGCTTTCATAGAGAAAAACACCCAAAAGTGTCCACCTATTAAGATAAGACAAAGAAGTGCTGTTTATCGGATTATCAAATATTTGATATTGGTATTTAGGAATCACTAGGTAGTATTTCCTCCAGCTTCAAAATCATTGTGATGTAACGTGTGTAAACGTGTGTATCCTGCTGTAGAAATACGTTAGTGTCTCGCTTGTTAATCCATATGCTCTCTCTCCTGGCCTCCTCATCCTAGACTGACCTTTCATTCTTCTTCTGTCAGTTCATTTCCAATACCTTAATCCCCCTCTCATTGACATAGACACAACAGCCAGCTGACGTCTAATAGACACCTCCACACTTTTTCCCCTCCCCCTCTCCATGTTTTCCTCCCAGTTTAATCACTTTCAGATCAGGCACTCCACCCCCCCCCCCACCATCTTCCTCCACCCCAGCCCTGCTGAGGACCTCTATTGTTCAATGCGTTGTTTTATTCCACCCCTCCCTTTGCCCTGCTAGTTTTAGTTTTATGTTAGGCTAAAAAAACAATATCTAAACATTTTTGTCCCCAAGTTCAGCCTCCCGTAGGAGCAGTTCATGCGGCTGTGTTTTAACGGATTTATAAAAGATCTGTGCATCTCTCTCTGTTTACTATTTGTCGTGATTTTTAAAGAGAAATAGGTCGCTAGCATCAAGTTTTGTCGCTCTGTTCCTAGCGGCTCCTTTGAGGCATCTCAGCTTACAGGTTGCTTGTTATTCCTGAGACCTGAGATCCTTTTGGCCTGGGAGGGGTGTGAGAAAGCTGAGTTAGTTTGTGTGTGTGTGTGTGTGTATGTGTGTGTGCTAATTTAGGCTTATTTGAACCCCTTGCCACATGTTTATTCATTTTCATAATAAAGCGTGAGAATTTTATAAGCGTTAGGGCAAGTAAGTTATACAGCGTCCTACTACTTCCAACATGCCTGACTTAAAGCGACACTAGGTATTATTTTTACCATAAAATGACAGCTTCAAAATCACTGTGATGTTCCACTGACCTATAATAGGGAGAACAGAGCCTCTGTCATTGTGCTCTGCAAAAAACTGCACTATGTAACTTTTGGAGGAGGGTAGGAAAAGACCTCCTTCCCACTCCTCCTCCCTCTTGCAACTGAATTACACTCTGCTACGTTATACCAGTCTGTTTGTGAGTTGGAAACCTGTCTAATGTGTTTACGAAGCTCCAGTAAATGGGTCTAGGCTATGCTAGGATTTCTCTGCTCATGGAAGAAAAAAACTGGTTTTTAGACAACAAAGAGACCTTCAAATGTTGAAAATGCTTGATTCCTGCTCCACAGAGGGGTCATTTTTACTTATTTTTGCTGTAGATGGATCTGACTGAATTCAGAAAAGAGCTAACTGCATGAAAGTAAACACAGATGGAAAGTGCTCCAAAACTAAACAACTCGAGTAATAAATTACTTTCTGTGGTAATTCAAACAGTGAATAGAAACGTACAGACAAGTTAGACTTCAGCCTCATACAAACAACAAACAAGCTTTTTCCCCTCAAACATACCATTCCACCTTAAAAGACTTGGAACTTCTAAATGAAAACAAACCAGAGAGACCAGCAGCTCACTGCAATGTTAGACTTTGCCTTTAAATGTGTTTGATCTTTTGTTAAATTAAAGTTACTCTACATCTGTTCACAATAATCATATGCCTGATTTTAGTTCTGGCTTTAGTCTGGCTTCATCTTGTTTTGGAGGTGCTTGCTGCTGTCCTCTGTGAGGTTTCTCATACTCTTTGGATGTTGGAGCCCATGCTGGGACGTGTCAGGAGGCTGTCGCCAGGCCGGTCGAGGATGGAATGTCAGAGTTCCCGTGGATATCGTGGGACTTCCTGAAAATCCACCCCAGTCTCCCACCAACCCCCGCCACCCCATCGCCTCGAGTTCTCTGCCTTTTCGTTTTCTTGGCCCTGGCCGGCCTGGACGCTAATGGCCCAACATCTGGATCTACACACTAACCAAAACAAGACAGTGAGAGCTGACGGAAAGAGGCAGTGGTAGCAGCGGACCTAACGGGACACCCCTGCTCTCCCCTTTCACGTTTTAATGGCTTGTTGAAAAGGGGTAGTGCTAACGTAAACATTTCGGAGTGGCTTAGCAAAAGTAAATGACCAGCAAGTCAGGAGGTCTCTGGGTGTGTAGGGATGAGTGAACCCACCTTGGCTTTTTTGGGCTGGAACAAAGATTGCTTCAGGGATACTGACTATGCCTGTATTTTTTCTTGATAGACCGAGACTGGTTTAAACCTTGTATCCAAACCTACATTTTCCTTTTATTAGCACTATATCAAAAATAAATAAGTAAATAAATAAAAACTTTACTGAAAATTAAGGAAAATAAGAGAAAAGTAAGAAAAACTTTTGGTAGATGTGCCTCCAGTGCCATAACTATATCATAGGACCGAGACTTTCTATTTATCTTAAAGGAATATTACAAATCAAGATGCTTTCCCACCCTCTTCCAAAATTTAGAGTTGTTTCTGCAGTGCTAAACTTGGAGTAAGAAAGCCTTTATTCCTCTAGTAAGAGTCTGCATTCTCTCTTTTACAAGTCAGTGAAGCATCACAATGATTTTGAAGCTTTAATTTTAAGGTAAAAATGTGTGCTGTCAATGTTAACCTGATTAATCTGGAAAACGTAATTAATATATTTTTTTTGTTTTTCAATTCAAATAAATGATTTTACCTAAATTAACCACATCTTCCTCCGATAATTCACCCTGTTTACAGATTCAGTGATGTATTAGTGGTTTAATTAGGTCACGTAAACACAGCGTCGCTACTGGTGCGTTCAGAAGGTAGATTACATTATTTTTGTGGTGAAATAAAACACACACATGCACATAACGGCTGCTGTGAAAAGTCCTACATGTTTATTTTCTAATGCTTGGCTTAATCCACACATTTATCTCTCATAAAGTTGTTGAAAAAGGAATACGTAGGAGTTTTATTGACTGAGCTATGAGCGGGGTGCTGCAATTTTCTCAACAAATAAATTGTGTCCAAGCTTCATTGTGTTAAATGTGAACACTCTCCCTGAAACTTTTACTTAGCAAATTAAGAGATTTCAATTCAAAGATCAAAAACTACTCTGAAATGATATAATAAAGTAAAACGAATGGTACCCTCTAATCCCTACCAATGTATTTGATTTATTTCCCTTAAAAAACAACAAACTAGGAAATACTAGCATTTGTAACTTGTGATTAATCATGATTAACCACAGAATACATTTTTTTATGTCAGTACATTTTCATATGTCAGTAAAGGACTAGAACTGAAACAGCGGCGTTCTGGAACAGAGTCTGTTATTATTATTCTGGTATTATTTTCTGATTTATTATTGCTGATTATTGTTGTATGGAAAGCAAACACATGCTTACCATTGAAACAAGTGATAAAAATAATGACTTGTAGAGCTAAAGCTGCTGGAACATAATGCACAACTGCATAATTGTGTAATTGCATTTGAGTTTAATAACTTCCAAGGCTTTTTTATAAATTATGCGTATAAAAATAATAAAGATCGGTGTTTGCTTGTGCATTTGTGAGACTTTTTTTTTTTCTCTGAGACTCTGACAGACATGACCTGGTGTATTAGCAGGATCCATTGCCTACCACATGGTCGCTCCGCATTGTCTGTGAATAAGCTGATCTGGTCATTGTCAGGGCAAGCCTGGCCAGCTTTGGGCAGCTATTGTGAAGCAATTAAAGAGAGCAGTGGCATGCAGATTGAGAGAACGAGGGAGGAAAAGTGAGGGCCAGCGAGAGAGGAATCAAGAGCAGCAAGAAGGGGAGCATTAAGAGAAATGAAGAGAGAGAGAGAGAGAGAGAGAGAGAGAGAGAGAGAGAGAGAGAGAGAGAGAGAGAGAGAGGGAGGAGGAAATCTCTAACACATTCAGACGTGTCCCCAGTGCTGGGCTGACACAGTAGCGAGCCACAGGACTTGGCTGGGCTTTCTCAGCAGTGGTCCTTTGTGATCGGCTGCGTGTGGCCCACTTAATCCCAGCCTGCGAACGAGATAATAACACACCATCGACCTCTACCTATCCAAGTTAATATAGGGTTAACAATATGCAGTTCACCCCGCCACAATCCTATCATACGCCTGGTTGACCCCAAAAGAGTCGGATGCGTTCGGCCGTGTGAGAGGGAGGCTGTTTCTCCGCTGCTCTCTCTCTCTCTCTCTCTCTCTCTCTCTCTCTCTCTCTCTCTCACTCACTCACTCACTCTTGCCCAGCCTTTTAGGAACACCTCGTTTCTCTATCGAAGTCTGTTTTTTTCACTGTCATTCAGTTCAGCTCCATTTTATTAGTGGCTTTGTGTATTTCTTTATTTCACTGTCAATTCATATGTCAGTTAGTCAGATAGTCTCTCTCTCTCTCTCTCTCTCTCTCTTTCTCTCCCTCTCTGTCTCCCTTATATTCTATTTCTTTCTCTCTCTCTCTCTCTCTCTCTCTCTCTCTCTCTCTCGTATTCATTCCCTCTTATTTTTATCTTTCCTTCAGTCCTTCTCCCTTCCTCTCTTTCTTTCTCTCTCCTTCTGCCCCCTCTCTCTCCCCACCTCTCTCTCTCTCTCTCTCTCTCTCTCTCTCTCTCTCTCTCTCTCTCTCTCTCTCTCTCTCTCTCTTTCACCCACTCTCCCTCCTTCTTCTCCTCCAAGACAGTATTGGCCCCAAGGGCTACCTACCTCACAGCTCAAAATGTGTGTGTAGGTTGGATGTGTGTGTTGGGTGTGTTGCTGCAGTCAGTGGAATCACTGGTGTGTGTCCTGTCAGAAGGGGGGGGCAGCCTGTGGGGAGGAAGGAAGCCCCCTTTCCCCTGCTGGAGATAAGACCAATCACAGCACTGTGTGTGTGTGTGTGTGTGTGTGTGTGTGTGTGCGTGTGCATGTATATGTGTGTGTGCTTGTGTGTGTGTGTGTGTATGCAATGAGGCCTGTCAATCAAACCTCCATCGACTCTGCTGTCAATCACCCTTTGTGGGCCACTCTCTCACAACTCCGTCAGATCGGCTCAAGAGCAGAGTTGACTGGGTACGTTCGCATCAGCCTGTGTGTGTGTGTGTGTGTGTGATTCTTTTGCACCTATTTCAGATTTCTGTGGTTAATTTACATTACAGAAGGTGAGACCATTACTCACCATCACGTAAGCTTAATTACTGTCCATCTGTTCCTGGCCGTCTAATTGACATCTGAGAGAGACTCGGAGGTAGACAAATGGAATGGACGCGTTCATTCCTCGCCACGTCTTCGCCAAATCCGCTGCGTTGGCCGCAGGCTGTAAATGGCAGACAGATGGAGGGGCTTTGTTAGCTAAAGCAAGCTCAGCTACAGCATATAGCTTTAGTAAGTATATACACTATATTGCCAAAAGTATTTACTCACACATCTAAATCATACTCACACAGTTTGGGGAATGACCACTTCCTGTTCCAATATGACTAGGCACCAGTGCACAAAGCAAGGTCCATAAAGACATGGATGAGCGAGTTTAGTGTGGACAAACTTGACCGGCCTACACAGAAGCGGAGACTGCGAGCCAGGCCTTCTCGTCCAGCACCAGTGTCTGACCTCACAAATGCGCTTCTGGAAGAATGGTCAAAAAAATTCCCATAAACACACTCTTAAACCTTGTGGAAAGCCTTCCCAGAGGAGTTGGAGCTGTTACAGCTGCAAAGGTTTGGCTGACATCATATTAAACCCTAAGGATTTCGAATGGGATGTCACTCAAGTTCATATGTGTGTGAAGGCAGATGTGCGAATACTTTTGGCAATATAGACGTGGGATAACGCAATGTGTTTCATTGTGGTCATTGAGGACCAGTGTCCAGCGCAGAGTGGTGTGGTTCCTGCCGTCTTTAAAGGTGCTGTTCACTAATTTAATAAAAAACCTTTTTATAAAATTCTGAAGAGTCTGTTTGCATGCTCAGAACCAGTCTAATGCGTTTGTGAAGACCCTGTGTCTGTAAATGGGTATGAAAACAAAGTGTCTCTGTCTGGTATGCTAGGATTTCTCTCTTTGCTCATGGCAGTAAAAACGGGCGCAAGGTGGAATCACACCCTAAAAGGGGCACTAGTCTTTCACAGGTTGATACACACTCACACATTCACTCACACATCTGAGGACACTTTGAGTCGCCAACCAACGTGTGTTTTTGGAATGTGGGAGCACCTGGAGGAAACCCATGCGGACACAGGGAGAACACACCAAACTCCTCATAGACAGTCACATGGAGCTGTGTGACTGCGACACTACCTGATCATTTCTACCTTAATTTCAGGAGAGCGCTAACTGAATAAAAGTAACACAGACAGAAAATGCTACAAAACTTAACAACTCGAGTAATAAAGACGTTTCTGTGGCAATTTAAATTAATCATTTTTATTCCCTCATAGATACTGTTCCACCTTAGACGATGAGTAGAAACGAACTTTATTTCATATTGTGTGACCTTTTTGGACCAATGGATCAGTAGCGATGGCTCAAAATGTAATATATTGGACTGTTTATGACATGGAAAATTCAACAGATTTATTGTTCATTATTTATTGTATTCTTTCCCTTTTTAAAGGAATTGGGTAGTATTTTTTTTTTAAATTACAGCTTAAAAATCATTGTGATAATCACTGTAATAAAAAGAATAGAGCCTATATCTTTACTAATCACTACAGAAACTGCACTGTATAAATTAAGGATGTGGGTAGTTTCTCAACACTTCCGATCCTCCAATCTTAAAAGTGGGTTACACTTTCTGCTTCTCACAATTCCGTTTTAAAACCAAACATATTCAATGGTGTTGAAGACTGGGCTCTAGGTGTTCAGTTCATTGTTCTGGGAGCACCAGGTTTTCTTCATCTGTTTTGTAAAAAGACATTACCTCCGATATATTTTCCAGAATAATAATCAGTTTTGGTTTGAAAATTTGAAATGTTAAAGTTGACAACATTTAGGGTGATCTTAGACTTTTCTACAGCACCGTTTTTACAAGAGTGAAAAGTGGGAAAGACAGGAGTGTGTGTGTATACAGGTAGGGTGCAGGTTCCTCACCTCCACTGCTCAGGTGATTGTGCATGTGTTTACCACCAGAGTACAATAAGAATATTTTCTTCAGCGGCCAGAGAGAATGTTTTTCCTGTGGAGTTGTGTGTGGGCATTGGGTTTATGTGTGTGTGTGTGTGTGTGTGTATGAGTGTAAAACACTTCCCACATGTTGTTTCAATAACTTTATCATGTCGGCACATCTGAAACCAAGAGCGACTCGCAGCTTTTCCCATGTGAAAGAGATGGGCACTGGTTTGTTTTGCTCTTCGAATGTTTTGCTACTGTGTGTACTGTGTGTGTGTGGGTGTGTATGTGTGTGTGTCAGGGATATGTCACCTAGAGGGGACTAAACTCTGTTTACACACCCACAGTTTGTGGACTTCATGTAATCATTCAGTTTTAAGATGAAGCCATGTTTTATGTTTGGATTTACGTTAGAATTAGGGTTAAGGTTTAGGGTAAGAGTTAAGCTAGTACCACTTATGGAAAACGGAATGGTAAGTCTCTACAAAATGAATGGAAGTCTTTGTAATGTCCCCACAATTCACAGATACGAGATTGTGTAAGAGTGTGTGCGTGCTTAGCGCCAGCGAGGTGTGTAAGACCTTATTTGTCGGCCTGATGATCAGTGTTTCCTGCTGAATGACCTGAGCCCAGAATGGTAGACAGGAAAGACCCCTCCTATGGTATTGATGTCAGTTCCTGCTGTGTGTTGCACTCTTTCGCAGGTGCGCGAGAGCGGCGGAGAGGAAAACACTGTTTTCAACACACCGCAGCGCTTGGATTTGTTTGTTTCTGTGGTGTGTGAATAGGATAACTGACCAGTAAACCCTCTAAAAACTGTCACACACCTTTGGATTCAGAAAAGTATTTTAGTGATTGTCAGTGAAATATCGGCCATGCGTAGTGCTGGTAAACAGAGAAACAAGAACCGAAAGTTTAGCAGGGCATGTAGAGTGGCAAGTCACACAAGATTGACTCTTCTGAACAGGATAAGCTACCTTAAAAGAGGAGGGTTACAAACAATGGTTAAACAGAACTGTGCAGAAGTCATAGAACAGTGAACACATTACTAACCTCAACAAATAAATGTCATAAAACAACAGCTTTTGTATTCAAAAGTAAGGCAGATATTAAACTGAATCCCCTGCACTTTGGGCGCCACTGAGCTAGCTGTAGTAAGGCTGGGCCTTTGCTGGGTCTTTAACTAATTCCATGTCCACAGAGACATATCTCAGTGATGGCTCTGGAGATATAAATCTAAGTAAATCAGACGTTTGCACTGTGCTGTAAATGACCCTTTCTTAATTTACCTCAGTACGTAGGACACTGCCATTCCACCAACAACACGAGGCCATGCCGAGTTTGATGTCATGGCTGTTAGTTGTTGTGTAGTCTTAGCACAATTGCTAACGTTTCTGCAGTGTGCATAGTTTTGAGCTTTGTTTACTTCAGCGTGTGAGCTGATTGGGCCCTTAGCCGCCAGCGCTGTGGAGCTTCTAGCCAGTGGGTGGCTGTGTTTATTCAGAGCACATTTTGGGTTCCGTAATTGAATAATTCATGAATTTGTAATATATGGAATCCTGCAGATTTCTGTATCCCCGGCTGTGGTTTTAGCGTCCCGTTAGCTGGGGTCTCCCCGTGCTTCGGGACCATTGTTGTGCTTCGATTCCACTTCCTGCGGGGAAAGGTCACCCGTGGCTCTGAGAGAGAGCGTGAGACCAGTGAATTATTCATGCCATTGACTTTGTGTCAGAGAGAAGGAGAAGTGTGAGGAAGGGAGGCAGAGGGAGAAAAAGCCAGAAACCAGGCGAGAGAGAGAGAGAGAGAGAGAGAGAGAGAGAGAGAGAGAGAGTGAGAGAGAAGGAGAGAGAGAGAGAGAGAGAAAAGAGCAACAAGGATGTTTTATTCATTTTTCTAATTTAAGATCCCTAGCCGCACCTTTTCTACCATTAAAAAGCTAGCGTTTACAGTGGATGCTAATATGGTTTAACTAATGCCTCTCCCAGATACCCCCAGGCTTAATGCTTTAAAACACACTGCTTTGGAGCACAGACCCCCAGCAGATTTTCTGTTTATGGCAATAAACACGCATCTATAATTTCACCATAATATCAAGACCTAGTGTTTCACCACTACTAATTTAATGAGAAACCGCTGACTATTTTGCAACACAATTCCAACCCACTGGCTTTGCGTTAGCACCCAGTGCTGCGCAGTGGAGGGCCCAGAACAGTGCCCTCAGGCTGTGTTTAAAGGGGCGACAGGCGCACACCCTCCTCCTGGGCGCAGGCTCTTTAGGGTTTACAAAGCACTGGAATTGAGGTAAGGGCAAGGGGAAACGGCCTTGCCCCAGGGTACGCTACACACACAGATGTGCACCTGAGTCGAGCCATTACTAGCCCCTCATGTTGCGCTTGGCAATCAGCCCTTTAGAGAAGTGTGGGGGTGGGGGGGTTATGTGTGATGGCTGGGCCTGAGGACCACTTACTTTCTCCGTCTATCTGACGTCTCTCCCACAGCATTTAGTCTGGGCTCATGTATATGGATATTTTAGTTTTTTTTTTCTTATCCATGTCAAACAGCTCTTTAAGAAACATTTCCATGGTGGTCTTTTCTTTTTGTATTATTATTTTTACTTTAAATTGCTATGATAAATGTGCCAACTTGCTGTTCTGCTGCTTTTAACATGTTGTAGGACTTATATGGGACATGATCATTAATTATATATGGTCAGTAATCATGGGTTTGTATTTATTTACATCATTTAGTTATTTGTTTTATTTGTACACAGCCATTGTTTTGTTGCAACACATGGTCATGTCACTTCTACAGCTGTACATCTTGCAGGATGGACATGTTTGTAATGATGCTGTCTATTAATGTGTCAATGCATGTTAACACAGGAGAGTAACTGGTAATTATATTTATAAAACTGAAACTAGAAATCAGCAAATTAAGAAATTCTATTTCATAAAATCATCAAAATTACACAAATAAAGAATACATATCACTCCACACATTTATCTCCCTGCCAAAAATACAAGGAGGTACTAGCATTTCACTGTACTGTTGTGATTACATTTTTTAGATCGATAGACAGACACTGTAAATATAAATATAATTCAACTCTGTTGATCTTGCATTGATTCTTTTATTTTACTTTTAAATATAAATGATGAATAGCTTTAGTCTTATAAAGGGACAATGCGATTAATCAAGATTAATCACGATTAATTGCAGTAAATTGTGTGAGTAATTAGTTATTTTTTATTTGAAAGACAGCCCTAGTTGTAATGTTTCTCTCTGGTCATTTGACATCATTAAAAAAAATAACAACTAAAAAAAAGAAGAGTTCTCAAATATGACAAATCTTAACGTTTTAGATACAAATGAAAACAAAAGAAAATGGTTTCCTCTTAGAAGGGAACCACTCCAAGCTCTGTGATGAAGTCTTGGTGGACACACACACACACAGAAACACACTCACACCAGCCTGCTCACTCTGTGCCACCCTGCTTCCCACAGATTACAGACTAACCCTCCAGGGCTCTCCGTCCAGTCAGTCAGCAGTGCTTTAGTGAAGTAGGCTCTTGGTGGACGATGGTTTGTACAGCCTCCCCCCGCCCAGGCTCCTGGGCACCCGTGCACAGTGCTACACTCACTCTGAGGGCCATTAGCTTCTCGTATGCGTGGCACCCCCTCTGCTACCTGACCTCTGAGTCCGCTTAGCCATGAATAGGCTGCTGTGTGTGCCCCGCTCTTCCAAATCGCCACTGCGCACCCACCCAACCCCCGACCGAGTGCGTTTTCATTAGCAATGTCATTAAAAAGAAAACGGACGCCGTTGGCTGGGAAATTTGACCAGGCCCTCTCCGTCAATGGACAGATTCAACCAGGCCTCCAGCCCCTCCCCATGTAATGGATGTTTATAATTTGCTCCTGCGAAGCAGCATGTGTGTATGTGTGCATGGGCTTGTGCATGCGTAATTTCATTAGGACAGTAAGTGGCAAACATACCTCGCTGCTGGTTTTCTTTATTTTGTTTTTAATTTCACAGCTCTCCGGGTGCACATCGCCATCACGAGGAGGCCTGTTTTGAAACAGCACTTTTGAGGCATCGCTCGCTCTGGTTTTTCGGAGCCACTCCCATGCAGACGGGGCTTCAAAAGGCTGTCAGGAAACACGTTCAGATGGCTCTCCATCAATGTGCTATTTATTCCCGTACTCTCTGCCTCCCCCGTCGCATTAGAAAGAGACACGGTGGAGGGTGGGTGGGAGGGAGCGAGCGAGCGAAGGAGGGAGGAAGGGAGGTAGAGGGCCGCTTTTGGAGTGCGGTGACACGTTTGAGATTTTTTTTTTTTTTTTTTACATTTCTGAGCTTGACGGAAGGTTCCTGAGGGGTATGATCCTCTTGCTTGCTCTGGTGGTCTCGAAGTGGCCATCCGACCTTTCCGTAGTGGACCCGGCTTTGAGTGACAGCTTGGGGTCTGGGGATTGCCGGACCTTGGGGAATTGGTGCACTGTCACCGGCCAGACAAGGCATGATGGAGGATGCTCCAGAGGCTGTCACTCTCTTCAGCAGACAGTGTGGACCAAGCTATCATTCTCCTGGAAATATAAGTATGTTAAATCCATAGAAAAGGACACGGGAGCCTGTTTAATAAAGGAGACACGTATGAGGAAATTGTATATTCTCACACATTGTTTTCCATGGGTCAAGATGTATTTGTGCTCACCTGTAGATACCTGTAGTGGGGTCTTCGGGACTTTGGCAACAAAGAAAGTGACACAGAGGTGGCCTTATTATTCTCAATCCTAGTGTGTTTGTGTATGTGTGTGTGGATGTGCGTGTGTGTGTGTGTGTGTGTGTGTGTGTGAGACAGAGATGCTTCAGTGCTAGTGCCTCGAGCAAGTACAGTTGGATGAGGCTCTGAAATTCTCTTTACTTTCCTTCTGCCTGTCTTTGTTTTTCTTTTTTCAAGCCAGGTCGATGCCATGGAAGAAAACCCCTTGAGGACTGTGGGGCGCTATGATTGACACGCTGAATGTTTGGCTGTTTTTTAACTTGTCAGTCGCGGAGTTGGACTTCAGCCTCTCGTGATTTTTTTTTGCCAAAAAAACAAGTTTAGAAGTGCAAATGCTAGGTCTCACAAACTCGAAATGATTATCGACAAGCATGGTCCATGTAGACTCTGGGTAGGCCTGTCACTGTAATTTATTTTTGATTGATTTATTGTCCCAGAAATAATTGCGATAAATTATATTATTGTCATTTTAAAACCATTTTATTCCACTGATATGATAAAACACAGCTCCAGGGACCTGGAGGTTGTGGGTTTGATTCCCGCTCCGGGTGACTGTCTGTGAGGAGTTGGTGTGTTCTCCCTGTGTCCGTGTGGGTTTCCTCCCACAGTCCAAAAACACGCGTTGGTAGGTGGATTGGTGACTCAAAAGTGTCCGTAAAAGATCTGTAAAAATGTATTATAAGGGTCACAAGAGCAAAACACCCAAATCTTACCTCGTGTTCCTTTAAAGAGCAATCGCCTTTCATCAAAAAAGTTATAATTTTCAGATGTTGGAATTGAAATATAAAAAATATATACAAATATCTTACATAAATAAAATAAAGACAATGTTTTCACTCCAGAATAGACCAGAGAAACAAGATGAACAGAACAAAGCAAGTGGCTGAAATAATGGTGACATTTATGTTTATGTAAACAAACATGCCAATAAACACAAAGCGTGATATTAAGGTAAAAAGAAAACATTTTGAGGAAATGACCTTATTGTACGATTAATCTTAATAATAAAATTGTGACAGGCCTAACTCGAACTCCTGGTAAAATTGCCATAGACTTTTTAATAGCTACAACTTTAAAGGTTGTACGGAGAACATAAACAAGCCTGAGCGGTTTGTTGTATGTGTTGTGATGTGCATCAGGTAGCGCGTCAGCACTCTGGGCCGCACTGAGGGGATTTAAAAGCATCTGTTTTGGGGCGTCAGTGGGGTGGAGACGTGGGGGAAGGTGAGGTGGCAGCCATGCATCACTCTATTATTAATAGCCGGGTCCAAATAAAAATGCAAACCTTGTTAGATTTAATGGATGGCTGCGTCCATGCTGCCGGCCCTGTCCAAGAGAACTGGCGGGGTGCTGGAGGACCATGCTCCTTGCACAAATCTGTGAACGTTTGTGTCTATGTGTGCTTGTGTGAATTTATGGCCCTACCTGCAGGAGGGAATGAGCAGGACACTTTGGCAGGAAACAGAAGCCATGCCATGTAAATGATGCAGTGTAAGGAAACGTGCACTCTTTTAAGTGCTGCATAGAAGTTAGCAAGGATTTTCAGTAAACTGCATGTATTAACAGCCTAGTGTTTTGTTTTTACTGTGTTTCTTATGCTGAAGTTTGCTGTTTGTATTCCTTAGAGCTGGTGCCATAGTCACTTAGGACCCGCCCAAATGGATCTATTTATTTTGTAAAACAGTCATATTCGTCTGGATGGGGATTTTTCATAAACAGAGAAAAAAATTCCCAGTCCAGACGAATATGAAAATGGTTGCCTTATCATGCCAGTCCAGTAGGGGGCCATAGTACATCTTTTAAAGGGACATCAAAACACCACAAAGCATGAGAAATACACAGAGATATAATACCACTGCATATGAAGTACACTATGCAAGTCAGGAAATGACTGAATCTTAATAGTCCTTTATATGATTCTAACACAACCTTTATATTTATCCCTATGTGGGAATCTGAAATCTAGTCAATTCTGAATGTATACATTGTAGTTTTATGACTTTTCACTATATAGGAAGTGAGGAGTTTGTATTTGTATATGGCTTGTATTTCAGCCAGAGACAGGAACGTTTTGTGATGTTAGCATTTCTGAAAACCTCCATTTTCCTTGTCCACACAAGAACAGTGCAGACAGCTTTTCCATAAGACATCTCCCCCTTGAAGAGCGTTTTTTGAAAACGAAATCTCTGTTTTCAGTCATCTAAAATTCCATTTTTGTGTGAAAAAAAAGGGTCGCACAGGAAAATAATAATAATAATTGAATAACATAAACATGAAAACCCTTGTGCAGGCTTTACCTTATGCTGCTACATAGACGGCGTAGTTAGCCTAGCTGCTGCTTTTTTAACTTTGAGTGTGAACCCCACTTCTTATTTTTACCCCTACCCTTTGTTATTGAGTGTCATCCTTGGCAGGAATTACACTGTGTAGCGGTTAAAATATTCCCCTACAAAGAACCTGATACAACATTACAACACAAATTAAAAAAGAGCAGCGCTTCTTTCCCAGGCTACTAGCTGCACTCTTAAGTTAGCTGTGCACCACTATGCACTTGCTGGACTTTAGGCGTCAGATTGAAGGCATCATATGCGTTCAGAAGTGTTCCACAAACATTATATTATACATTATATTATAACTCCCTCCTAGTTCCAGTGTTCTGCATCTTTTTCAAACCGTACAGTTCCACCTTAAATGTTACCATAATGTCAGGCGCTAGAATGTAATGGATTCACAATTTAATGTGGAACTGGAAATGTATTATCTATCTTCCTACAGAGACATCAGTGTACTACTAGTGATGTTTAATGCTTGTTATGAAGAAAACTGTCATAATACATTAAAATTATATTCAATTAATATTAATTGTTATCATAGTTTTTAAAGGAGAAAATCCTGACATTTGTGTGTTTATTCCCCAACAAAAACTGAGACACCCTGTCCCTAGGCCTATTCTGAATACTGTAAATGTTCAGAGACTGTGCTGCCTGCGTCACGATATAAATCAGTGAGCAAAATGTGGATCACTTGAAAAAAAAGTTTAAAAAACTCTGACTTAGTGTACTTAATACAGGCAGTAAATTTTGTTATCCAGCCCTCAGCCGGCTCAAACGGTCTCTGTCGTCTTGTATCATGAGCTCTGTGGAGTAGAGCTCTGAGGAGCCTTTTTAAGTGCTTGGCTGCGCAGGGGAAAGCTGGTCCGGGGCTTCGTAATGAGTCGCTGGTTCAGGGTGGGTGTGCCACCTCCCTGTGGCAGCCTGTCTGGACCACTTTGCCACTGGGTAATTAACAGGCGGATGACGCTCCCTCCAATGGGAGGAGGGCTCAACCCTCTCTATTTTCTTCTTTCACTCCAAGTGTCTCTTCTGCAGTGCAGTGAAAGAATATGCACTTGTGGGTAGCGCTGGGCAATATGACTGCAAATCCATATCACGATTATTTGAACATTTTACTTTGTATTTGTTTCTGTGCTCATGTTTTAAAGCTGGGAAATGTTTTTCTAAAGTTGCTGGGAGCTTGTCAGTCTTTATTTGAGCCATGCACTGTTCATATTTGGTGATGTGGTAGTGCTTTAAGTGTTGAAACAAGTTTTTATTTTTTGGTCAGTCTATACATGCACAAATAACAGCATTTATTTGGGGGTTCTTTGAGATTTGGTTCACCTCCATGTTGCTTCCCTGTGACAGATTGCACTAGGCAGTATCATGTGACTATATGCACATTAGTGTGGTTTTATGGGGATGGTTTATGGGGACATATTAAAAGAATTAAGATGAAAAAAAAAAAAATCCCAGCCCTTCACGTAATGATCTGAATGACTGAATACCATATTACTTGTTTCTCCAGGCCTTGCTTTTCAGGATGACATCCTTAGAGGTATTTTACCCCTCAGGAGTCGCTGATCACGCTGACGTGATCCAGCCTTGTCACTGTTTCCAGATGAGACACGTGAAAATGAAGTCACGCTGAGCATTGCAGCCAGTTTCTGTCGAAAGTAAAGGCTTTGTGCTCTGATTTGTTTTTGTTTTCTGAGGCAGACTAAAGTAGAATTTAGGTGTAAAAATCACACTCCCATATGTGGACAAGTGTGCAGAAAGGGATGGGACAGACAATGCATTTGTTTAAATATTTTCGTGATTTTTCATCTGCATACGAAATGCAAGCTGAATAAAGTAAGGAGTGTGGGAGGAGCACACCTGCTGGAAGAGAGAATGTGGAAGAGAGAGAGCAAAAAGCATATAAAAAGAGAAAAAGAAAAGAGAGAGCGATATGAAAATCACATGTTTAATGTCGCATATAAAGGCAAACTCAGAAGTATACAAACATGGCCAAAATAAACCAAGACTCCTGGGGACTATGGAGTTTTTTCTGGTCAAAATGAGTCCTGTTAGGGAGTTTTCTGTCCTTTAACAACAGGCCGTTAACCCTCTTTCATTTGTCTCGTCTTTTTCTGTCCTTTTGTTTTTCCGCTCTGCGTTGTTTGGATACTGGTTTTTGAGACTTGGCCATGGGAGCCACAGCCGCCAAAAAAATGAATAGCGTCATCAAGCCCGAGTCACTTAGATGTGCTGTTAGGGCCATATTTATGGAGCGCTTGCCTTGGCAGAGCGTGGAAGCGTAGACAAGGTGCCCTCCTCTTCCAGTGCCAGTGCCTGTGGGCCCCTGACACAGCTCCATGTCCTCAGGCGCTTTCCTTGCCCAGGCTGGGCCATAATAAGAGGAGAAAGTCCCGTTCTTCCACAGCTGCTGCTCTGTTTGCTTAGGCCAACTTAAACGCACTCATCTGGACACTCCTAATTCGGCTGCCCCACCTTCTGTTGGACAGCAGCAGCAGCAGCAGCAGCAGCAGCACTGTCTGTCCGTCAGCGATCGTGAACAAATCTGGTGCCGAGGGCATGCTGACAGACCTGTGGGAGAATGCCTGTAGAATCTCATTGTGGTTCTCTTTCAGATCAGGTCCAGCGTCCCCTGCCCTTGTCCTTGGTGAGGGATGATGTCATGTGTCTGGCAATGCTGGCGGTCCCTTTGTGTAGATCAGGCGGCCCTTCCTGTCCGACACGTCTACCCCGAAACTGGGAGACGAAGAGGGGGGTTTGAGAGGTGACTTCCCCCTCCGAAGCACATCAGGAAGACAAGGCCAGTGTCCCGTCGAGTCTGGCATTGTTATCCACACTTGCACCCTCCTCTCCTGCGGCCCAGATCGATGGCCTTGTTCACCGTCTCGTGTTGACCTGTTGTTGACGCCCACCCCCCCCCCCCCCCCCAAAAAAAAAAAAAACAACACAAAAATATTTTCACAGATTTTCACCCCAAAATATCATTGTTTCTCAGTTGCCTAATATCTATAGACTGTTCAAATTTGTGGTTCATAACAGAAGGTGCCAGGGGTTTGGGAGTGTGAACCACCAATTGTGTGCCATCTTCCTATATTACATCAATCTCATGCTGGAAATGTTGAAAATAAGACAGCACTGTGTAGAAGCACTGTGTAGACATAGATAGCAGGAGTAAAGACACAAAGAGCGTGGAGAAATAAGAGCAGTGAGTAAAAATGGAGAAAACGAGAATGGAGACGAAAGAGAACCAAGAGAAAACAGCTAAAAACCAGAGTTTCTGCTATAGTATTTTGTGGGTATTATATGGGTATTTTCTAATATCTGTGATTAATTAAACATTTTAAAGCAGATTCCCTGGGTAATCAGTGGTGAGGATACGTGCTATGATCTTTGGTGCCAGTTCTTTATTAATTCTGTCATTTTGTTGCAGCAAAAGCTACAACACGTGCATTTTCACTTTCTTCTCCTCCCTTTTTCAACTGTGACCTCTCTGATCTCGTCCAAACAACAGAGGAGCAGTGGTGCCTGCTTGCATTTTGAAAGATATTCCGTCGGCTCTTGATAAATCTGCAAAGGAGCTTATGCAAATCAACACGCAAGATTAAAGATCAGACATCCCTTAAACCAATTGGGCCCAGGGCCAAGGAGCTTTTTACCCGGGCATTGTTTATCTCTGTTATTGTTATCATTACCCTTTATTGTGCTCTTACTCTTCATTGCTGGGTAAAGACAGTGTTCAGACTGAAAAGGCGTGCATTTTGATGCTGTCCATTGTTACATCTGTGTTGGATGGTTTATTTACTCTGATCTATGGAATATTTCACGATCAAAACACAACAAATCAGCTCTGTGAACAGCAGCGACTCCGCGGGAGCTTCCAGCTTAAACACCTCAGGAGCATTACGGAGAGACATGTGGCTAGGCAACATCAATTGCTCCTCATCGATCGAGACTAAATGCCATGGGCGACTGCACTCTTGCGCTTCCTGAACATTTAATGTTTTCTTTTGTTTTTATTTATTTATTCATTTATGTTCTAATGCCTTTTGTAAACATCCACACTTCATATTAAGTCTTCTCCTACAGGTGGAGTAAGGAAGAAGAAAAAAAAGAGAGAAAAAGAAGCAGCAATTTTCTAATTCAGTCAAATAAAGCACTCCCCGTGTCAGCTGTCAGACAGGGAGCTTAGCCGAAGGGTCAGGGGTCGCGGCGCGGCTTTCATGAGAGTGCTAATCGATTAGCCGTCAAGGCGCCGCGGCCTCGCTCAAGTGGCAAGACCGATGGCAAGCCACCTGGGTCCCATTTCAATAATTGCTCGCTGCCTGGGGTGTGCCATCATCTCCTACTCCTCCTCTTCCTAAGAAAAGGGCAGATGAAGAATGAGATGAAATTGAGAAAAAAATATTAGTGTAAGAGCGTTTAAAAAAAAATAAAAAAATAAATCTCCTTATACACCAACCTGCCAAGTTGGCATGGGTGAAAGTGTCAAGGGCAGTATCAAATCGATTAGCACAATGGCGACAGGTAATTGGGCCTGTATTTATCAGGTGACCCTGCTGAGGTTAAGCACAGAGCTCGTGACGCTTCATCCACTATCAAAGAGAAGGTTATTTACTCCTTGGAAGTCAGGCCAATACCTGTAATTCGGAATTAAATGAGAAAGCACTTGATCCCTGCTCTTGTACATGGCATGTTTGGCCAAGTGGGTCTCCCATTAGAGGCAAGTCTCTTAAAATGTTGCTGGAATGGAATTCCTACAATGCAAGACCTAGAGCCAAAGCAGAATGATCATCGTGGCATTTTCAGAAGGAAGCGCAATGCATTCCACTCGCTCCTCTCTTGTCCAGTTCCTCTCACTAGGGTTCCTCTAATGCTGAAGGATTAATTATGAGGGTAGGATAAGAATCAGATTTAAACAATGATGAAGTTCAAAGGCCTCCCTGAGAACACGTGTGTGTCTCAGCCTGTCGGAGGAAATGGCTACATTTCCCTCGTTGACAAATGTCAGGGACCTACGAGATAATACACGGAAGCGGTGCTATCCATCTTTCCTGAGGGCCTGTGCTGAGTGGGGTGTTTATTCCACTCTTTGTAGACTGTTCTGTTGTCTGTGAATGCAACTATCTTACTCAGGCAGGGCGAAGACTGAGACCTGCAAAAGGGAAGAAATGAATGTAGCCCAAAACATAACGAGCATTTAAAGAAACAGTATGTAATAATTCGACCTTAAACTTACAGCTTCAAAATCATTGGGATGCTTCACTGACCTGTAATAGGGAGAGTAGAGCCTCTGTCATTGCTATTCTGGGCTCATCACTGCAGAAACTGCACTGTGTATCTTTCAGAGGAGGGTAGGAAACTTCTCTTAACTCTTAACCCTTCTCATTTCCTTAAAAATCCATGCATGCACAGGCAACAAAGACAGTGCTTATTTATTTATGGCAGTGAGCATGCAAGAAAAAAATTGGGATTGTGCTAATATAGATTTTATTATTTCAGGGTGGCAATATTAATATATATTATTGGTATTGTATTATTTGCTATAGCATTAATTAATGGCAATATAACTTATTAAACATATCATGATATAAACTTCTTCTTCTACTACAACTACTACAACGAATAATAATAATCTGTTATAATCCGGTATTGCCCCCCCTACAATTGTAGAGTTTAATACACTTTTACAGCATTGTCCTAAAATAAAGCGGGAAGGTGGAGTGGGGGTGGGGTTGTTACCTACCCTCCTTGAAAAGTTACATAGTGCAGTTTCTGCAGCGCTGAGCCCAGAAAAGTAGAACAGAGGCTCTTTTCTCTCCATTACAAGTCACTGGAGCATCACAGTGGTCTTAAAGCTGTAATGTTAAGATCAGACTATTACCTAATGATGCTTTAACCAGCAAATTAAATAAAGTCAAATAAATATTAAAAATATATTAACATTTCTTTCAGGAATTGGGGAAAGTAAGATACAAACAAGTCCATGAAAATGTTAGAACCGTGCAGGTTCTGTAGAGCAGCTGTTCTATTCCCAGCAGGCAATAAGAGGTGAATTATTGCTGAGGCCTTTTTTTTTATTCTTAATGTGCGAATGAGAGCTGGAGACTACTGCTTTTTACTACAAATGTCCCCCGCCTACCCATTCCCTTTAATGGCTGTGTTTTCAGTTTTAATTGAAATCAATAGTCCTGGCAGATTCCCTTGATGGGTTTTGTAACTCTTTTGCGATTTGTGGTCTATGGGATTTTGCCCTCAAAGAATTAAATGACATCAAAATCCGTTTGTCTGAGAGGTGGGGTGAGGGGCAAAGAGTGTTCCTGTTTATGACCAGCTCACAAAGGGTGATCACGTTATCACTCTCTCTCTCTCTCTCTCTCTCTCTCTCTCTCTCTCTCTCTCCCTCATAAGCACACACACACACACGGTAGCAAGATGGGCCAGAATATACAGCCTCTCTTGGCAGTACTGGGGGGCGATTAGGCGCTAATAGATTGCTCAGTCAGGCACCGTAGCTTAGGCTGCCATTAGCGCTACGTTCCTGACATGGGGCCTCACATTGCTGATGTCACACGGTCAATTGGAGATGAGACAGGTCCCATCCGTCAAGCGTTTAGCACACTTATCACACTGCTATCACGGCGTGCCGCTTTCCTCTCCTCCCCAGGAATGATCAAGGTGCCACAGACGCAGCCAGAGAGAAATGAGACAAAAGCACTACCGCTGTAGTCTGAGAATCTAAGAATTGACAATGTTTTACACACCCTTTCCCTGAAATGTTTGTGTTGCCTTGGCAAATATATGTTTTAGCAGTTCTCCGAAGCCACAGCCATGTTTGGCCTGGTAGCCAAGGCCTTTTTTTCCCCCTCAGGTTGCAAATGAGTGGACATAAATTAGCAGCTTTATTTTTTTCACTTGTGTTTGCTGCACTGTAATTTAGGTGCCACCCAACAGTAAGATCCTAATTGGCTAAATTACCGTGCAACGACATGGGATTTATGCTCAGCTAACGAGCTGTGGGTTAAGCCGCTGCTCCCCCCACTTCTCCCTGAATCTCCACCAGAATAGAGAGGGGATAGGAGGGAGCGAAATGTAATGCAAACTTGCTGGCAACTGGAGGACATGGCAGATGAGTTACAACACTATAAACGTGCCCCACCTCCAAAAAAAAAAAAAAAAAAAAAAATCTCCACTATGTTCAAGCGCGCACTGTCGGAATCATAAATTCACGTCATGTTCCAGTACTACAAGCTTGGGGGGAACCTATCTATGTAGAACCCCCAGTCACCCTATCACATTCTATTCCCCCTCACATACATCCTTTTATCCCCCTCTTTCTACATGTAGCCGATAGCCTGTTTGGCTAGCGCAGTATACCTCCTCTCCTAAAGGTGTCATTGAAACAGTGGTTAGCTGGGAGTGGGAATGTTTACTAACACGTACTTGTAGGTTAGAAACTGTACCCTCAGATTAGCAAAAAACCATACCCTCAGATTTAAACAATACCTTTAATTTAGCAAAACAGTGGTCATGGATTTATATAAAATACCCTAATATTGTATGATATATGTATATATTTTACATACCTTTTTTATTTTCCACATTATTTACAAGCTTGGATTAAAATCATGGACAAATTTCAGTGCACTCAAACAATCCCATAATTATAATTCTGAGATTCTGACATTATTTTCAGAATTATTCTAAGATTATTCTCAAAATTCTTTATTCTCTGAATCTTTTTTCTCAATAAAACACTGTCATGAAACAGAGTATAGTAAACCATGGGTGCAGATTTTCCTCTTCATATTTTTTTTCCAGCTTACCTATTGTTCCATAGGAACATGCCAGTCCAGCATTTCCCTCCAGATCTTTACTGCAACTTACTGAAATAAGCTCTGGCGATTCACGCTGGCTCCAGTCAAAACACGGCAGTTTGCTTTCACACATCCACCTGATTTGTTTAGACACTTTTCTCTTGTCTAGGGGACCCGCCACTTAGCCTTCAAATTAGCTCGGCCGCTGTGTAAACAGACACTTTCTTTTTAGCCTCTCGCTCATTAGGTGGCCAACCTCTAATTTAACAGTCTAAGAATCTGAGGCGAGGGAGGTTTCGCAGCGTCTGAGATGCTGAGTCACCGCAGAACAGAGCAGGCAGACTAAAAAACTAGCCCTGTCCACACTTGCAGTTTACTGTACGCCAATGCTTTGTTCTGCTTTAACTCTAATAATAAACAGGACTATTAATACAAGTCATTGTTGGGGTAACGACATGGAGAGCAGTCTCACGGACCAAAGGAGGGTCTTGAAACAAAGAGCGTGAAAGGCTTATTGCAGGTGACAATAGATGCGCAACAGAAATAGAATGGAAACAGGGGGCAGGGGGCAGGGTGTGGAGCCAGTGGGCCCCATGTTGATGTCACCATAGGAAATGCCCCATGACCACCATGCCTTAGCAACGTTGATGTAAACAGAGAGGGGTGGCTGTGTTGTCAGCGCCGGAGGGGCAAAGGCACACGCTTTGCACGCATAGCGCTAGAGGACACAGCTGGAGACTGTGCCGTTGCTAGTGTTTCTAACTTGTTCACATGTATTGTCTTGTGAGAAACTGTTTTATTGCCACTTGTGTTGTTATGCTTCTAGGATTTTCAGCTTTAGTATATTCCTTTGAAGCATTGATATTTAGTACAGTGCAAACTCTGTTCAGGAAATGAATCCCTTCTAGAAAACTGATTTGTTTGAAAACACAATTATTTTGTCCCATTGGACATACCCCAAAATTCCACATGTTAAAGTGTTTTAAGTAAAATCCAGGGCATGAATTGATTATGGAAATATTTATATTAATATTTAGAGACAACAGCCCATCAGTGTCTAGTCAAAGTATTAAGTAATACTGCAAGAACTAAAATACCTCCTGAACCAACACTGCTAACAGGCTTGGCTTTGCTCTTTCTGACTAAAGTATGAGAGACTGTAGCTGTAAAGAGCCAAACTGTTGTAAACATGAGGCTGAGAGACACCACCCACATTTCCTCCCAAATTTATTAAGGGACAGTGCATTTTTTAATGAGGATCCATTCCATATGCTATTATATGCTATTATATGCTATATATACAGAAATGGTGGCAACCCTGTGTGTGTGTGTGTGTGTGTGTGTGTGTGTGTATGCTCTGTCAGAATGGCATCCAAAAAAGAAAGATGAATATTATGGGAAGAAAACTGTGCTCCAAGCCCAAATTCCCACCAAGACTTCACACACACTGTTCAAGCCCAAGCGTCATGGTCTTAAAGTGACAGTACACCCAAAAATAAAATCACAAAAACAGGTATACCAATTAATCTTTGGCTGAGAAATTTTTTAATTAAATGTAGGTGCAGATTTTAATGTAAAGCATGTTAAGAATCTATTTAATGCTCAGCATTTATCAGTCCTCTGTAATATTGTTTTATTTATTCAAATATGCAGTAATATATATTTCCTTGGTTCCTTCCTTGAAAAAGACAGGACAGCCACATGGAGAGATTTGCAGAATATCACTACTTTTGTATGTAATTAGTTTTTATACTAACATTAGGATATTATTCTATTATTTTTTCCTAAAGTTCCCTAATAAAATGCACAGTACATACACACACATACACACACACACACACGGGTATATATATATATATATATATATATATATATATATATATATATATATATATATAAAACCATGGTGTGTATCACCATCAGCAGGGCAGAGGTCAGGCCCATACTCTGATAAGACCTGGCTTGTGTTGTGCAGACGCGTGGATGTGCGTGTGTTTGGCGAAGATCTAGTGATTTTCTGCGTATGGCGGTCAGACCTGCGGAGGGGTCTTGAGTGATGAATTCCCCTCCACTCTGGATTACTTCCTGTTCTGGAGAACCCTGGCTCCATGTCCAACCTCGGCAGCCCTACTCCCACAGGAAGTGGATGTAGATCGGCTAATGGAAAGGAATGCATGTCCCCGGGGGGGTTAAAGGGTCCTAAACACTCTCCTGTTCTCTCTCTCTCACTGTCTCTCTCTCACTGCTTTTTCCAGGGGGTAAGTGTTGTGTTTTTGGTGTGTGGTTTGTGTTATAAGCAGCCCCAAATAGACAGACAGAAATAAACACGAAGGACTCAGCGCTTTTACACTGCAGCCGTCGCACCCAGAGGGAGTAGTCCTACCTGTGGAGTGAGGACATCTGTGCAGTCCTCACACGAGGATTGAGAGATGCTTTAGCATTAGGCCTACATCCCTATATTCATTTTCTTTCTGTTTCACTGGAATGCAGTTCATGTTAACAGGAAGTGCTTGATGGAAATGTAAATAAGTTTGGATAGAGATAGGAAAATGTTATCAATGATTATGCTAGATTGGATAAAATAATAATCCAATCCTTTAACAAATCTAGCCTGAAATAGCATGCACTCCTAGTGATATAATGTTGTTAGATGTGTTTTTCCTGTGGGGTAGTCAAGAGTTTGAGTTTCAGAGGCGTGTTTAGATAAAGTGATTCAATTTAAAATATCTTGTGCAGTTCTTAAAATATAATTATAATTTTTTAATAATTTAAAACTAACTGTTTTGATCAGTTAATCGTTATGAGGAACAGTCTAAAAAGCCATTTCCTATTTTTAAAAGCAGACTGACGGATGCCAATTTCCCTGGCTCCAGAAATGTGTTGAAATCCAACACAGTCATGGACTGATTACAGGCAGAACGCCTTATAAAACACTTAACAGATTACCATCTTTTCCTAGTGATTTACTAGAGGACATTGATTTAATGGCCCACCACGCCTCTTCCGGAGTAAAGGGAGCATTCAGAATGGTATGGTCCATTTCTGAGATGATAGGTAGAGTTTTTCTGTCCAAATCAGATAATGTACCTTCAGCTGAACTGGAGGAATTAAAGTTTTATAGGAATCTGGGAATGTGTTGTTAATCACGAGAGGGTCGTGGGTAACAGAACTAGGTTATAAATTTATCGCAATATTGCAGTCTTTCATTCAGAATTGTTTTCAGCTAATATGCAGAGAGGTGGCTGGGCATCTTTTATTTTTTCAATAATAACATTTTTATTTGATGAGAAAAAGCTTATTTGCCTGAGTTGTATAATTTATACTGAGTTTCAGTTTTGCACCTGTCAACAGACAAGTTTGAGTTGGTGTAAATTGGTGCAGTTTTTCAAACAATTCTCTGCCTCAAGAGATTTCCTATTTTTGTGTCTATAATTTTGCCTGGGAATAAGAATTATATGACCTCTTAAAGTAGCATTAAAATCATACAATTTACATATACTTACAGGGATAGATTTGGAATAAGAGTTACACAGATTGGAGATAAATGAGTAGTCCTTGTCTTTGGAGTGTAAAAAAAAAAGCTAAAGTACTTCAGCAACCCAACCTTAATTCTATCCCCAAATTGTAGGGCACAACAAGAATCATGCACGTTACGATGAGAATTCTCCAACAACATGGTATGGCTCTGCCACATCAAGCTCATGAAAACAAAAGCAGATGGTATAAAATGCAGACACTATTTACAGAAATAATAAATAAAATAATAATATGCTGGATGCTTTCAAGACCAAGAGGAAGAAGAGGCGGAAGGGTAAGAGAGAGTGAATTATTATATTTAATACATATTTCAGTATAAAAATAATGTACTCTACTGTGTGTTTACATCGCTACATAACACTGCTAATACTTCCCTGGATTCTGTAAAAGGAGTGAACCATGGGGGACATTTGTGGCCAGAAAAAAAAGATAGGGTTAAATTCTTAATGTTTTAATTTTGGCAGCACTAATTCTGTTATATAACACACTTGGTCTGTCATTAAACCCAAAGTGAGATCCTGTGAATGAACCTGGAGGATACACTTTTAAAGATTGAGCTTGTATCGCAGTGGTCCCAGACCTAGTGATAATAGTAAGTAATGAGGTTGTCAGAGAGAGGCCTATGGTTTGAGTGCTCTGGCTGGAGGTGGATGATATACAGCAGGCCTGGCTTACCCCTCCGCTCCATCCATCACATAAGCTCCAACCCCCTTACACGAGTGTATTGGTGCTATAATAGACTCCTGGCCCCCACTGAGCATGGTGCCATACCCCCTCTGGTAATGACAGGAGAATGCGCTCAAGACAGGCAGTGTATAGGGACATGACTGACAGGACTAAGTTATACGAAACAGATTTTTCCGCATACAAGCCTTGCATTATCTTTAATAACCATGGCCGATTCCCTCTGCATTCCCTGTTTTTGTGGAAATGTGAACCTAAAAACTGTCAGCAGCATTCAAAAGCAGTGATGTCTGAAATCTAATACCAGAATTAGGAGTAGACAGAGCATAAAAAATAAAACTTCAGATGGCCAAGTACATCTCAAAACCCTTAAAGTCAACATAGACGATCCTGGAGGACTTGTGTTCTCTCAGCAAAACAAACTCTCCCTTCCCAGTTGTGTTCATTAAGAAGCAGCACATCTTTTAACGTGGAATGATAGGTTTGAGTAAGAAACCAAGTGTAGCTTGTAACTTGTTTGTAAGTTTTTATGCACAGTCTGAATTAAAAAAAAAAGTCAATATTACCCACCAATGTTGCAACATCCTCATCTCTTTTCATGCTCTGTCAAGTTTCTGGGGTCCTCCAGATGTTCAGCCAGCCTTGCACAGAAAAAAACCCCATTTTAATTCAAGGCCTTTAGTGTTTTCCTCCTATTTACAGAGCTAGGCCTGTGTACAAAGCCGTAGTGTTTTCCAAACTGACTTGAGACCTAGTAAATGGTGAGGAAACATCCTCTGAATTTTATGAAGCGTTTTTGGATTACAACTTTTTTAGGTAATGTAACTAACAGCAAAATAAGTCAATGTTACCCACCTATGGAGCACGAATAGAGCAATATCCTCATCTCTTTTTGTGCTTTTCAATGTTCAGATGTCTCTCCACCATCAAAACGCCTCCAGAAGCTATTGCTCTTGTCTCAGACAGCGATGCACAGAGAGAAAGCCTGAGCCCGTTTGGAACCAAGACACTTAGTTTGTATCCCATTTACGGAGCCAGGGCTGCATACAAACGTCTGACCTTTTTCAAGTGTGCAAACAGACTGGAGACCTCGCAAATGGTTAGGAAACATTCTCTACATTTTATAAACACGTGTATGGGAATATTGGCATGAAGTGAAACAGCTGTGTGGAATGTATGAACAAATGTTTTCTTCCCTCTTTGATATCCTGATATGATTTTATCCCCACGATGCACCCATTATTTGCTCTCTGAAGGCCGAGAGAATGAGTAGGAGGTTTGTTCGGTTTTGCGACAGGGTGTGCGGATTTCTTTGGTTTCTTTTTATAAATTGTCCCGGAAACACTGACAATCGCTTGGCTGTTATGAGCAGTGTTATTAATCTTGCTGATGACAATAGAAGGAAAACCTGTGCTGTGTGCGAGGCAGGAGGGACTGTAACCCCCCCAGCCCCCACCCCCTCTTAAACCATACACCCCCGATTGCTACCAGACTCACCAAGCTGACCTTCACTTCTGGGAAACAAACCTCTGTCTAACATTCATGTCAGCTGTACGTCTAGTAAAGTAGGAATGCCTTTACCTTTGGCTTCAGTTATTCAGCTCCTGTTGCATTCTGAAATTATACCGACGTCTAGTGTCACCTTTTTCTTTTCCAAACTAAACAAACCCAAGCCTGGCAGATGCCTAATGAGCCGCAGATCCTCCCGCGTCCCCTCTCGGTCACGGATCACCACAGCAGGCAGAGCCCAACTCCCAGAAATCCCTATCCCTGTGTGGATAAACACCTAAAGCGGGTGTTTACGCGGGGAGTGATTTGTGTGGGAACCCCTTCAGGTCCCACTGCTCTGGTTTATTTATGCCTCTGCCATATGGAGACGATGCAGCAGATCGTATCACATCAGGGGCTACCGAAAGCACTAGTCCATCAAACCCCATTCTATACAGGAAGAACCCAGAGTCCCGGAGCCCCATAGCCAACCCTGGCAGCCTTGCACTTCCTAACATCATCTTTGGTACACTTTTGTAAATATGGGTTCTAGTATTTTAGCGACTCAAACATAACTATAAGGATTCGTATTTTGCCCTATGTGTGAATTACATATGAATCGTATTCCTTTTAAACATCAATTATTTACTTACACTTGAGTATGCACAAATACACACATGAAAAGATGAAAAGGACTTTTGTGGAGCGCTCATGTATATTTAACCGAAAGAGAAAGTATGCGTTAAATAGCCAATGGGGTTACAGAGAAGCTCTGTAGATGCATCACATTATTGTCAGATTTACTAGTCTGTTTGTTGCTTCAGCTCCTTCAGTCAGGTCATTTCTGCATGCAGAAGCTTTGCCATCAGCAGTAAACACTTGCTGTATTATCAGTATAGCATGGGGATAAATGTAAAATAATATAGGCTTCAAGAGATCAGGACTTTAGCAAACAATTTGAAAAGAGTCATTTTCCCATAATTGACATCTTAAGGCCAATCAACGCTGCTGAGTCATATGCCGTAAACAGGGCGTAGGTCCGGTGTAGATGCAAACTCTATGCCTATGCCATAGCACCTCCCGGAAAAATATAACTATGTGTGGCGTTGATGCAGACTTCAACAGCTGTGAACGGAAGCTGAATCAAGGAAGTGCAGAAATATAAACTCTTCTGCACAGTTTGGACATTGTGGAACAAATAAAAAATGTTGAACAAGAGAAAAATACAGATGCCTCCAGAGATTAAAAAACAAACAAACTACCAAACAAACAAAAAAAAGCAACTTTCCTACAGGAAAAAAGAGCTAGCTTTGGATTTGTTGCATGTTTACTATGCTCTGTCCCAAACTGCGTCCTACTCCCTAAATAGTGCACTTCTCAAATTATAAACCTAATAACACTGTGTACTACATAGGATTGAGAAAAATATTTGTGATTCTTGGGATTGGGCCTTGGTATTAGTCTGAAACTTTCAACATCTCCCTCACGCTCTTTTAATCACCCTTTCTCTCTCTCTCTCTCTCTCTCAAATCACAATTTCTTCCTTGCTCAGCTTCTTTGGACACTGTGGTTAATAGATTATTACCTTTTTATACTTGTTATATTTTACCACATGCTGCTTTTATGACTTCACTTGACTTAGGGGGAATACAAGGCAGGCTCTGGAATACATCACGTTCGAGTAAACCCAGCAGCTCTTTTAAAACGTCCTGAACCTGAACGGCCTGCGCTACCCGTCCAAAACGCAGCTATTTCACGTACCCCATGCTGTTCCTGCAATTACCTGCTCCATTATGTCCACATACATGCCTTTCTCTGGGCCAAGTAGCAGTCGGGAAGTGTTAAGCGCTGTTATCATCCTGTAGAATGAGAACCAGGGTCAGCTGAGAGTCATCTGTATGGTCTCCTGTTGTGAGACTACTGAGTGCATAGAAAGGCTGTAATGGAACATCTACTGAGAGACCTCTGGGCCTTATTGCTTTCTCGGTCATGTAGGGAAGTGGGCTGCTAATCCAATGCCACGGCAAGATGGTAACAATTTCATTCTCTTCTGTGTTAAACAAAAACAAGACCTCTTTGCATGATCTGGATGTGCTGCTCTTGTAGACAATAGACAGCGTTGTCCAATCCTTAATTTTACCCGCGTTTGTTCCCCGTAACTAAATAACCGAAGACCCGCTGTGCACAGTTAAGTGCCCGTGACCAGAAGAAGTAACAGGACAGGCTCAAATCACATCGCAGATTGAAGAAAACCAGACCTTACAGGACAAACCACAAGCAATAAGACCAAAGGACACTGATGAAGACCTTAAGATGCACAGCTTTGTGGGGAGGAATTCAGACAGTGCCTTTTAAAGGAACACTACGTAGTATTTTTACCTTAAAATTATAGCTTCATTAATTCATTGTGACGCTTCACTGACTGGTAATAGGGAGAACAGAGCTTCTGTTTTTTGTTACTTTGGGCTCAGCACTGCAGACACTGCACTATGTAACTTTTGGAGGAGGGTAAACCCCCCCCCCCCTCTCCCCATTTCAGTAACCCCCAAAAGTTGCATAGAGCAGTTTCTGCAGTGCTGAGCCTAATGACAGAGACTCTATTCCCCCTACTACAGTTCAGTGATACAGCACAATGATTTTGAAGCTGTAACTGAATGGTAAATATCTTACAAAGTGTTCCTTTAACAGATAAACATGAGCGAGCACACACAATATTTCAAAACTGACATATGCAATAATTAATAGGAATTTTTGTGTAATTAGTTATACAGCTTTGTTTGCTGCAAAACAGCCATGAGAGACAGTTGACAGTCTTTTGAACTGAAACATGTGGTTTAAACTGTTGGAAGTGCATTGCTCAGGCCAGAGAAGCAGGTTTCAGACATGATGCATGTTGCTTCGTGTGCAGTGTGTTTGAAAGGATTTAAAAAGCCGTTATCTGAATGCCCTTCTTAAAGGGAATGTCTACAATTGCGGGGAACTGCAGTTCTCTGTGGTTTGTTCATGTTCAGAAGCTCTGCGCCTTTTAAGGTGGAATGGTATGTTGAGGAAAAAACACCACAACTCTTGTTTGTACGTGGCTGAAGTTTAACTAGTTTTTATTCACTGTTTGAATTACCACAAAAAACATTTTGTAATTCATGTTGTTTAGCTTTGGCCTTTGCATTTATCCCTCTCCCGAATTTGAAGATATTTTCACTTTAAAGGCTAAGCACAACTTAATGGACCTCCATGAATATTTCACATTATTTTAGTTACTGACATATATAAGTATTAATTAAAATGAAAATAGCAGCTTATTTTGCTTTAAAACCGACAATTTTATTAAATTGACAGAAAAACCCGAGCTCGCTACGGTAATTCTTGAACGCAACCGTGACGTCACTGGTGGACAACAACTGAACAACGGCATGGTAAAACATCGTTATGACTGACTGTTATGACAGTATCTAGCTAAATAACCAACATTATTCATGACAATTCATCCGACACTATAAACATCCGTAATGCAGCTACGTAGTCGAGTATAATCTGAGCCACCAAGTTTAGAAGGTCAAGCTAACGTTAACTAACACCAACTAAAACAGGCGAAGTGAGTGTACTTACCCTGTTTACCTCCATGTTACAGAGGCTCTTGAACACCTTTCGTTGGTTTCCTTACATGCCCATATTGTTGGAAAAGCGCCAGTGAAATGAGCTACAGATAACGGAGTGAGCGGATGGTCCTTTCCAAAGTGCCTGTTTAAAGTTGACAAATTTAGTCCATTTTCTGGATATTTTGGGATCTTTAGGCCATTTGTGCACAGATGTCCAACTGTACATTGAATTATTGCAGCCAAAACAACACACCTTTTCGTTATTTTGCATTAAATTAAGTGCAACTTCTAGAGTTGTTGTCCACCATCTACGTCACAGGCAAGACGCCTATTAGACCGTTGGGGGTGGGTGGCGGACCAATGGTCTTTTAAACGTTATTCCTTGAATTAATAAGAAATAACATGTTTTCTGACTCTCAGTAAACACAAGTTAGGAACTCAAATTCCACTGTATTTATTTGTTTGACACTTTCATAGAGCTGGTGCTTAGCCTTTAAGTAATCCGAAAAAGTAAAAATAAGTCAACATGACCCACCTGTGGAGCAGGAATAGAGCAATATCCTCATCTCAGTTTGTGCTTTTCAGCTTTTAGAGTTCTCTAAAAAACTCCAGATGCCTTTGTACTGCCGTGAGCAGAGGGATAGAGAAAGGTACATTAGACCGGTTTTGAGAATGGAAGGAGACTTGAGAGCTATCAAATATTGAGGAAACATCTTCTAAAAGTGATAATTACAGTCGTGAACGTCTTTAAACCCTGTTTTAGTCATTCATGCACATCAGTGGTGATTCCAATTTTTTATACCTTTGATTTGAACCCTTAACAGTTACTACACCGAATTGTAAATGACATTCACTTTTTATGGCTTATTAAGTGGTTTTACGGCAAGGAAATTGGCATTTCATTCAATTCGTTTGAAACATAAGCTTTCTTGCTGAATTTGTGTGATTTTCAGATTCCTCCTCTTCCAGTTGTTGTGTTGAGAGAGAGAGAGAGAGAGAGAGAGAGAGAGAGAGGGAAAGAGAAGGATGTGCTAAGTCAAAGCTTTTTTCCCCCTGCGTTTCTGCTGAAGTGAGGAGATTAGGGCTGGTGTCAGGCTGCTACTTTCATTAGAACAGAGGGTGATGAGTGAAAAAAGCGAGCGAGCGAGCAAGGGTTCTGTTTCAACACTATACCAGAGTGAAAACAAAAGAATGATAGTCTCGCTTTCTTCTTCCTTTTCTTCTTCTACTTTTTTTTTGGATCTCTCAAAACAGACACATAACTGCCTTTTTCTGTGGTGCTCTTTCTGTACACTTGCATTTGTGTTCAAGACAAAACAATAGGTTTATTTATCGCTCTGTTTTGTGGTGGACTGGTTTAAATAACAGTTGGGCCTCTCTGTTTTCCTCCCATCTCTGTCTCCTCTCTTTCTCTCCCTCTCTCTCTTTCTCTCTCGCTCTCACTCTTTCCTTTTCCCTCCTCCCTTTCTCCCTCCCTCTCTCTTTTCCTCACTTGCCCTCTTGCTAATGGCACCCAGTTAAATTGCCGCTCTGAAATGTTTGTTTTCTTGGCTCCGCAAAAAATAGTTCACAAATGACAAACATGTCAAACTTCTGCCAAGCGTGATCTTCCCTCTAGATGCTTGCTTTTATTTGCTGTGGCTCCACTTTGCTGTGCAACAAAGGCCTCCCCCTGCCTAGTCGTCGCCCATTTTTGGTTTTGATTTACTGTAAGTGGCCTTTGTGTGTGCATGTGTGTGTTTGTGTGTGTGTCCATGCGTGCATGTGTTTGAATGCCTGTACAGCCCTTACCACTAAACTGTAAATTATGAGCTGGCCTTTTATGTTCTCTTTGTTGTTAACTAGATTAAGATTTGGGCCTTTATATTATTTGCATTAAGTTAGAGTTAACCGTCGATTTTTATATTAGGCGTACAAATATTTTAAAGCATTTTTTGTGTAACGTATAATTGTAACTCCAAATTAATTCCCCTATTTTTGTGCTGTTGCAAAGTATTAAAACTCATTATTGTCAATTTATTTAAAAATAAATAAATAAATAAATAAATAATTGAAAATGGCAAGTGGGATGTAGGCGGCACGGTGGTGTAGCAGGTAGTGTCGCAGTCACACAACTCCAGGGACCTGGAGAGTTGTGGGTTTGAGTCCTGCTCAGAGTGACTATCTGTGAGGGGTTTTTGTTGTGTTTTCACTGTGTTGGAGTTGGTTTCCTCCGGGTGCTCCAGTTTCCTCCCACGGTCCAAAAACACATGTTGGATACTGCGAGGGTCTGCAACCCCCCCCCCCCCCCCCCCCCCCCCTTAAGGGGCGTGTTCCTGCCTTATGCACAGTGATTCTGGGTAGGCTCTGGACACACTGCGCCCCTGAACAGGATAAGTGGTTACAGACCATGAATGAATGAAAGTGAGACGTATATATTCATCACTGCACTCCTTTTGTTTTCCATCCAGGAAAGGTAGGTCTAGGTGCTTTTTCTTACCACATAATACCACATAACAACCATTAAAATGAATGCTCTGATGATGTAAATAAAAAGAGTTTTTTAATATATGTAGGCCACAGGACTGTAAAAAAATCTGTCCAATCATATCACTCGGAATGAGCCATATGAATGGATGGAGTTTGGTTGAATTATTTCAAAAACTGCTGGCTTCTACAAAATCACCTAAAAAAAGAAACCCACACTTAGCATTTGTTTTATTTCCTACCCTCCTCCAGAAGTTACATATCTTAGTTTCTGCAGTGCTGAGCCTTGAGTAGCAACAACGGAGGCTCTATTGCCACTCTGAATTAAAGCTGGAATTTTAAGGTAAAATTACTACCTATTGTTGCTGTAAGGAATCAAATCTATTATTCCTTACCATGACTCCAGTGAACCTGTTTTAGAGCAGTGTATGAACTATCTACATGCTGTGGGCTATGTATGTTCCAATGGAAAGAATACATGAGGTGGTATAACATTTGGTGGAAGAGCTAATGAGCTCTTGGTGTTGTGCATTTGATGTTGGGACGTGGGATTCTTAGTGTCTGCAAGGCTCCTAAATACCCCATCAGATTGTTTATCTGTGAATCTGTGTCTGCGCAGAGTTACTTTTCCGTAGAGTTCCAGCATGAACTCGCTTCCTAAACTTGACCCTGCACTTTCTAGGATGTGACTCAGCAGACATGGAGCAGTTTCACGGGTCGGCCTCTCAACTGGCACAACTCCTTTACCTTGGACAATCTGCGTTTCCTGGCCTCTGTTTCTTCTCTGTACAGCATACGACTGCCACAGATGCTTGGCAGAAGTGGAAGGGCTCTGTTTTGTGGACACAGCACAAGCACAAAAATAAAACATACCACCAGAGCGCTAGTACGCGTGGGCATGACAGAAATGTTTGCTATTTTTGTGACTGCCACAGAAGCGCTAATCCAGCACAGAGTGGTACAGTTACAAACAGAGGTTGCATTAGACTAAGGAGTGTTTAGACATGCTGCTGCAATATGTAATGACATTAACTGGTCTCATTCCTTGATATATATATAAAATAAATATGAATAATAACAAAAAATAATAATGACAGTAGTAATACTAATGTTATTGGCTGTATTACATATTATAATGATATAGGTAGTTAAACCCATAACTATCCATTACTACTACAATATAACAATGATCAATGATTATTATTACAACAAAACTATGTAAGGAATTTTTCCTCTTGAGTTCCTCTTACAGTTACAGATTGTAATTCACATTTACAGCACTGGCCTGAAATCAAGGAGAGGGGTGTGGGTGCTATCCTACCCTCTTCCAAATATTACATACAGTAGTTTCTGCAGTTCTGAACCTTGAATAGCAACAGAAGAAGCTCTGTTCTACATATTACAGGTCAGTAGAGCATCACCATTGTTTTGGAGCTGTCATTTTAAAGTAAAAATGCTACCCATCATTCCTTTAAAACATAAGCTGAATAAAATGCTGTTATTGGCATCCCACAGATGTATTAGCTCTGTCATCAAGAGACTATGACCCTTGGAAATTGTATGACCACATTCATAGTGTTTTGAGATGACGCTGACAAGGACTAAAAATGAAAAAAATAAAAATAAATAAATAAATGTTCAGCATGAACTATCCCACCCATGGTTGTCCTGTGCCCACACCAGGTTGAAAGATCTCAAATTTGTCATTAAAATGCAGGCTCACATCCACCTTTGTCACAGAACCCTTGCAAAAGTCTTTCTCATGACAGAGAGGGTAGGAGAGACTGTCATGTCCCACAGGAGCAAAAAAAAAAAAAAAAAAAAAAAAGAACTATGCATGTGTTCCGCTTCAGGAGGAGAATGGCGGATGCTGTTGGCTTCAGAACGGTGACATTTGCTGTCTTTGTTTGCCTGGCTGTGGGGAGTATTCCCTTGTGACTATGGGAGCAAGGAAAGCTAGACAATGTAACAGCTTGGTAGAGTAACACCCAATAAGAAACAGAGTTCAGATAATGCTTTGATATCTGTGGTAATAATCACAGTGTACATTATCGATGCTATCTCCCTGTGTAAGCTAAAAAGCAAATAGAGGGCTGTACTTTCATGTCATCTAATGCCACATTTACTGCCATTTGTTAATTTACTGAAGAGAAAAAAATGCAACTGCAACAATATGGGTGGGTTATATAATGGGTACATCAGTGAGTGTGATAGCAAGGCTCAGGGGATGGCTGCCTGCCGCATTGGGTGTGTGTTCTTTGGGGGTATCTGTGGCCTTCTGAAGATATTTCCTCACCATTTGTTAGCTTTCCAGTTGGATTGCATGCTCGAAACTGGTGTAATGTGTTTACGAAGCCCCAGTGTCTGTAAATGCATAAAAAAACAAAGCATCTTGGCCTGGTATCCTAGGCTTTTTCTCTCTGCATCTGACCCCCAATCCTCCAAACGCTGAAAAGCAGGAACCGAGATTAGGATATTGCTCTGTTCCTGCTCCATAGGTGGGGAAAATGGACTTATTTTTGCTGTAGATGAGACTCAATTGGGATGAGATTTGACTACATGAAAGTATACACAGACGGAAAGTGCTACAAAACTAAACAACTCAATTTAGAAACAAGATTGTGTAATTTTTTTCTCCTCAAACTTACCATTCCACCTTAAATGATTTAGCTTCTGAACTTAAACAGATGAGAAAACAGCAGTTCCCCAGAATCATAGACATTGACCTTAAGTTTAGAGAAGCAAGACAGAAGGGTCACTTTTTCAGTTCTTAGGACCAGCAGGAAAAAAATCATTTATGGCTGAAGTGCCCTTGAGCAAGGCACCTAAGCTGCTTCCTGGGTGCAGAGGTGGTTGGCAGCCCACTGCTCTGGTTGTGTCTACTCATTGCCCCTAGTGTGTGAAGAATTGCTTAATAGGGGATAAATAAAGATGATTCTTCTTCTTCTTCTTCTGCCTTCTCAAACATGGTCTTAGTGTAGTATTTTCCACTTATTCATTATTATTGTATTATTGTTGTTAAAGCAACACTAGGGAGTATTTTATTTTAAAATTACAGCCTCAAAATCATTGTGATACTCCACTGACCTTTAATAGGGGGAATAGAGACTCTATCCTTGCTGCTCCAGATTCAGCACAGCAGAAAATGCACTATGTAAATTTTAGAGGAGTGTAGGTGGCAGGACAGTTACTTGATGTTCGCCACATTAATTAAATGTCTGTAGGATGTCAATTTAAAGTGCAGAGTCACATCAGTTGTGACTGATTATTAATAAACGTGCTGAAAATGTATAAAACAAATGATTTTGTATTAATTTATTCATTCGGTCTGTAACAAATTATCTAGTTCAGGGTCGCGGTGGATCTGGAGTCTACCCGGAATCACTGGGCGCAAGGCGAGAACACACCCTGGAGGGGGCCCCAGTGCTTTGCAGGGCGGCACACACTCATGCCTACAGACACTTCTAAGTCGCAATTCCACCTACCAACGTGTGTTTTTGGATCATGGGAGGAAACCGGAGCACCCGGAGGAAACCCACAGGGAGAGCACACCAAACTCCTCACAGACAGTCACCCGGAGCGGGACTCAAACCCACAACCCCAGGGCCCTGGAGCTGTGTGACAGAGACCCTACCTGCAGCTCCACTGTGCCGCACTTATTCATTCATTAACTCATGGTTAAACCAGATACCACTGTAAACTTTTCTCTTCTTAGCTCTCCTTTCCTTGGCTCGTGACAAAAAGTCTTCAGTCAGCACTCTTTCAGTCTCTTCAGGCTTCTGAATGAATAGTTCCTACTCTTGATCCAAGTAATCAAGCAGGTGATTTGGAACTGGAAGGCCATTAGCATTTCTATAGGTGCTTAAAACACACTTTGATCAGGGATGTCAAGGGGTATCGGCTAAACTGACTTATACATTCGTCAAGAGTTGCTCAATTTTCCCTCATCTTGGCAGGCCAGGAAGTGTCTGACAAAGAGCCATCGTCTCCTGAAGGTAAGGTGCCCTTTCAGGGTGCCTTCTTCTACCCTTAGTTTTCTCCACTCAGCAGCCAGAATTAACTGAGTGCAGACGGAAGGTGCATGTCTTCTCAAGGACGAGATCCACTTAACCCAGTTGAGAAAGCTGTCAAAATTGATTAATTAAGATCTTAATTTAGTTTCCTAATAATTGCAACAACACTCTTTTTTTTTTCCTCATCTACTTTTTTCACTTTCACACTATGCCAAGTTACACGTTATTGCAGGAGCGAGGTTGAAGGAATGCGCTCCATTCTCGGCAGGGGGAGTGAACGTGATGGTAAAAGGAGGTTTACATAGTGTTGCAGTGAGATCTGAAATTGCTTGACACCTTCTTCGACATGTTAACATATGGGAGGCAATAATTGAGTCCTGTGGGCCGCAGCAGTTCTCTGACGTGCCACACTGCCAGAGCAGCTTCTTTTTTTTTTTTTTTATTCCCCCCCTTTTCCTGGCGTCAGTAACAGGATACGCCTGCCTTGTCAGACAAGAAAGGGTGTTAGAATGGCTGCAGGATCCTAATGAAGAGGGTTCTGTGAGAGGAGACAATGAGAGGTGAGGGGTAGCGCAGCACAAAAAGCCACTTCGTGATGCACTGAAACGAAATCCGGAGCAGGATCGAGTTCAGCTGCGACTTTACTGACGCAACGGCATATGTCCAGAGCCAGCTTTCCCCGTTCCTCTGACATTTTTCCATATTCACAGGGTTCAACTTACTGGGGTTTGTCTACCTGAAGGATAGATTTTTAACAGCCAACTTTGTTAGTTCCTTACTCTAGCTAATTTCATAATTAAAAAAAAGTTTATAGGCCATTACAAAAGTATGGTGCAGGCCATGATTGCCGCTTTCTGAGGAAAAATACATATCTCCATAATTTGTACGGGATCATTTGAAAACATTAACTGTTCCTCACATTGTATGAAAATGTCATGGACCAATGGACCAACAGAAATGTTCTAAAATAACTTCATAATAATATATTTTAACTATTATTTTTTTACATTGTCTTCCATTGAAAGGTATGTTTTTTTTTTTGCTGTTTTGGAGATACATTTTTTTTCCTTTGGACGGTGATGATAATTATTGTCTTCCATCGTCTGATAACTGAGAATACAAGCTTGCAGTTTTGCAAGCGGAATATTGCACATGCTTTCTTAAACACTGCTTAACAGCTAGTGGTCACGTTTGTCATGATGTGCCATAGGAGACAGATCTGGACCACATGCAGGTCAGTCAAACTCATGCACTCTTTGTTTATGAAGCCATGTTATTGTAGCATGTGCAGATTGAGGCCTGGCATTGACTTGCTGAAATAACCATGGACTCCCCAGGATATGTTATCACCCTTTATGACAGCATATGTCATGTTAAAATCCCATTGTATGCTTTCACATTCATGGTATCTTCACACATATGCAAGTCAACCAGGCTGTGGCACTCAAGTATTTTCACTGATAGCAGTCTGTGTAATTTTCTTTGACACAGAGAACTTAACATTAGTTTTCCTGAAGATAAGCTGAAATGTCGACTAATCAGCCCATAGCACATTTTCCACTGTTCTTTTTGGACCATCTGAGATGAGCCCAGGTCCAGAGAACACAGTGGCATTTCTGCATGAATTCATTAATTGGTTTCTCCTTGTGCAATAGATCTTTCAGTTGCATTTCTTGATGCAGCAATGGACTGTATTAAGTGATAACGATATTCTGAATTACAATTCCGAATTACATCTGAGCCCCCGTGGCTATAGTTATCACAGCAACATGACTGCTCTCATAGCTGAGTTTCCCATGCAATGCCTGAGGGCTCGAAGGTCACACACACTCCACAGTGTTTTTCTTGCTTTGCCTTCACTGGCTGAGATTCCTCCTGATATTGTGTATCTAAGATGGATGGCGAAAGACTTAAATTATTTGCAATCTTGCATTGAGAAATGTTCTTTTTGAGCTCTTTCAACAATCTCTCATGACGTTTGTCACAAAGATATGAGCCATGGTCCATATTTGCTTGTAAACAATGAGCTTTTCTTGGATTCTCCTTTTATACGTTTTATATTCTAACTGGTGGAATTAGCAATATTGTAATGTAAAGTTATTTTGACCAAATCCTAACTTATTTTTGCAGGCATCAAATTTATACAGTTGAGTAGGCTTTTGAAAACATAAAAAAAGGTTATTATTTGTCTAAGTTTTTATATAACTTCAGTTTTGGGATTAGGAATCCCCTTCTAGAATAGAATGGCTGTTCTTATTGCAAGCTGTTTTTAAGAATGAAGCTGATTAATCAACACAACATTGCGTGGCTGTTTACTACAGAGAAAAAAGACAAAAAAAGGAAAACGGGGTCTCAGTTCAACAGCCCTTACTTATTCCTTCAGAGTCTAATGACTGTGCTGACAAAGCCCACTTCAGAAGAGAAAACGCCACAGCGCACAGAAAGCTTTCCCCTGTGGACGTCCTGTGAGCTACTTAACACTGAGGGGGGTAGCCGTACGAATGAATGGGGCTGAAGTCTAAGCGGCTCGGAGGTGACTGCGGAAGGTGGGTTATTAGATAAGTGGTGGAGTGTTTACACAAACAGCGCCGATAGCTATCAGGAGGCTAGCGAGAAGTGTTCCACAAACAAGCGCAGTCACACTTCGAGGGCGAGCGAGAGAAAGGAAAAAGCCAGGGGGTGGGGGAGGTAAGCACTAGAGGAGTAAACACACATGTGTGCATACACACTCTCACACCCTCATGCATGTGGGCCACTTCCAAGCCCTTGAGTGCTGAGAGCAATACAAATATTCGACTTCCAAATATTATTGGGGAGGGGGGGGGGCAAAAAGAGAGAGAAGGAAAACACTCAGAGTTGTTCCAACTGTGCCTTAACCTCTGGCGATGTGATTTTAATTGTTAACACTGCAGCAGTCGAATAGATGAATTAGGTAGTGGAAGTTAAGCCTCCTTTGAAAACATTAATTGAATTAAGAGGGTTGGAAGCTCGCAAAGCATCCTCTAATGAGACAGCCGGGTAAAACATGAAAAGCCGCTCTCAGCCAAGGTCTCCACTGCTTAGAGCCTGTCGGGCGCTTTGAAGAGGGCTTAAGCGAGAGGGAGGAAGGAGGAAAGTGAGGAGAAGTTGGAAGGGGGATTTCCTGCGAAGGAGGGCCTGGATGCGTGTGCATGTTCGATTGTGAGAGACAAGCATTTTCTTATCCCACCATCCTCATCAGCCTTACTTATAGCACTGAATTAAAGGAACAGCCTGTAACACACACTCGTTCAGATCACTGGAGCGGGAACACTTACCTTGTATCTACAATCACTTTCCCTGTTTCCCTGCATACTTTCTTACCCCCATTTCAGCCTGCTCCTCAATGGTCCAGACCTCCAAAGGACCCCCACAGAGGTGGTGGATCATTCTCCGTGCTGCAGTGAGACTGACGTGGTGGTGGTGTTTACGTGTGTGTTGCGCTGGTACAAGAAGGTCAAACACAGCAGTGTAAGGTTCGGTTTTACTCAACTTGGCAACCTTTGTGAGCTTCAGGACAACTTTTTGAATCTGTGCGGATCCCATTTGAAATTACAGACTGCTCCTTTAATCGGTTATTTTTCAGCATTAAAAAAAATGTCTGAAATTTGGTCGGTCTCTCAGGTCTTTTTTGTTTGTTAGGGGTTCCCCTTCATTACGCAAGTGGATAATCTTATGTCTGACAGCATTAAAGGAACACTAGGTTAGCAGGAGCAAAACCAGGAGCAATACCCAATCTTACCTATGGTGGCTTTAATAAAAATGAAATATTTAATGGCATTAATGGCTGGAAGTTAAATAAATGAGAGATGGTCTCTGACTTTTGCACAGCACTGTATATATTATGTGTAATATATTATGTGTGTTGGTGGGTGGGTGTGTACCGGTGAGCTTTGGGCCTAATCTAATAAAGTGCTCCCTGCCAGTTGCGTCTTACATTGAGCCTGGGGGTCCTTGCTAGACCGCCAAAGAAAAGCAGTGAAAAATCAATAGCGATTTATAATTTACAATGGCAGAAGCCTGGACACTTTTTTACAGGCTCCATCCTGGAGCCTTAATATTGCATGAAGGGGTGAACCCAGTGTGTGTGCGTTTTGGTAAGGAGGGATGGGGCGGTGGGGGGTAGGAATCGCATCAGAGCCTCTCTACTGGGGGCTTAGGGGCCTAGCATGTGTGTGTGTGTGTGTGTGTGTGTGTGGTTTAGGGTTTTGAGCTCAAGGCCGTTCTTCTAACCTCTCAACCTCAGCCTAGACTCTCTGCAGGGGTTTGATCATAGACGAAGACCCCCCCACCACTTCTCCTGCCTGCAATTCTTTGCACAGCACCACCCTGAAGATGTTACACGCTTAATTCTGTGTGAGCTGCTACGCCGATATTCGCACCCCGTCTCTCCTTCGCACCCTCCCAACAGCCGTAGGGAGACTTGGGTGGTGAAGGGCCTCCGTCTTCATATAAGGCTCGCATTAAAGAGACTGGGTGAGCAGAGGTCAAGGTTTTAGTGGTCATTAAAAACACACACACACACATACACACACTTACACACGGCTGTGCTCCGCCTGTGTCTGCTCTTCGAGCGTGTTTGTTTTGTTCTTTCTTTTTCTTTATTATGCCTTCTTTTACCGAACGTGCTATTGAATTATTTAGTGAGTGAGTCTGTGTGTGTGTGTGTGTGTGTGTGTGCGCATGCGTGCGAATGCCTAGAGGACCCAGCTGGCCAGCAGTCCTCCGTCACTGGCTTGGAAGATGAGCATGTCATTAATTAGCCTGAAAAACGAAAGAACGAGACTTTCTCTGGCAAAAGTGGCCATCACATAATCAAGGGCTTTTTTCTACATAAACAGTGTACTTTTAGGGTCTGCCCAGTTTGAATCATTTGTGCCCAAAACCAAGGTTAAATGGTTATATGTATTTTTGATATATTAATTTGTATTTCAGGTATTGCCCCTATTCTGAGGTGGTGTTATTCTTTAAGCAACATTTGCTAGTATTCTTACCTTAAAGTTACAGCTCCTGAATGATTGCAATGATCCACTGACTGGTCACAAGGAGAATGGAATCTCTGGCATTGCTACGCTGGTGCTCAGCACTGCAGAAACTGCACTTTGTAACTTTTGATGTACTATTGTACGGCTCTAGCCAGCATTGTACTTGTTTCTACACTCATTGTTCATTTTATCAGCTCCACTGGCCATACAGGAGCCCTTTGTAGTTCTACAATTTCACCCTACACTTTAATGGACAGGACCACCACTGAGCAGGCATGATTTGAGTGGTGGAGTATTCGCAGCGCTGCAGTGACACGTGACACTGGAGTGTTACTGTGTGCTGCGCTGGTACGAGTGGATCAGACACAGCAGTGCAGCTGGAGTTTTTAAACTGTGTCCACTCACTGTCCACTCTGTTAGACACACCTTGTTGTAGATGTAAAGTCAGAGAGAGTAGCTGTAGTATCTGTTTGCGTTGGTCCTCCTCTAGTCCTTCATCAGTGGACACAGGACGCTGTGGGCTGGATATTTCTTTAAGAACTCACACAGCAAAACACACAACCATGTCAGTGTCACTGCTGCACGGAGAATGATCCACTACTCAAATCATAACTGCTGTGTGGTGGTCCTGTGGGGGTATGTTGTATGTAGTATGCAGATTAACAGGTCAACAACAGTATGTAATTGTAAAACAACAAAGTGCTACTTATCCAGTGATCGTTCAGTATAAGTCATGCAAATATATGATGACTGTTTTATGTATATGACAGAAATACTGCTTTGGATATACAGATATACCAGAGAAGGCTGTAATATGCACAAAAGTTGCAGACCTATCAGCATTTGGAACATGTGTTTTTAGATTTCTTGAGGTGTTTTTGGTAAAGTATTCCTTAAATGTAACCTAACAGAACTTAGTTAATTTAAGGAGATGCCTGGAACCATGTTACATTATTGATTTACAAAAACATTCCAAACAAAAAGGTCTGTATAGAGTCGCAGTATTAGGTCCATATTGTACAGCACCGAGCTGGAGTGACATAGACATCTTGATGCTCTATTTTTTACAGTGCAAATGAGATCCTTCATGTTATTGTTGACACATTGACTGAGCGCTAGATCACACGGCACTTTTCATTCACTTGTGTGTGTGTGTGTGTGTGTGAGTTAGTGTGTGCAAAAGCATGTGGTGAGTGACATACAGCAAGATGTGTGTGGTTTGGTGACATGTGAACAGACTTCTGTTCAGCAGGTGTTTATCAATCAGCTGGTACCCTTGTGTGTGTGTGTGTGTGTGTGCGTATAGTGTGTGTGTGTGTGTGTGGCCAAGTGGGCCCCCAAGCTCAGGATTAACTCACGTGCCAACTTAGGTCAGCACTACTGACCCCAACTGTCCATACACCAGGGCCAGCTGAAAGAAAATCAATCAGCCTTACACACACACACACACACACCACTTCAAAGGAGAGGTCATCAAGTCCAGCCCTTGGGTCTATGTTCCAGGCCAGGATTTTAAAGTGACTGGGATGTCTGACACTATTGCTGCAACTGCTAATGCATCTGACTGGCCAGGTATGCTCTTGTCGGCCGGCTGTTGTAAAATCCTGGCCTGGAGCCTGGATCAATGGTCTGGATTCGATGACCTCTGTTCAAAAGCTTTTGCCTTAATGCCTTCCCCTAGGTGATAAACCCCACTATTTAGGAATTCAGAGGCTGTACACAAGGCCTTAAAATATAGATTAATGACCTACATAATTAGGAGCTGACCATGTAATCAACATCATGTGTTTTATGTCCAATGGTGGAGGCCAAATATGTAACCCTTTCTAATTCCTAGATATGGATGCACAGCTAGTTGGCTTTTGTTGTTTTGGACCTGGCCTGTTAGTAGGTACTCCCCCTGCTGCTGACCAGAAGCAGCCTACAAGCTTTGATCTTAATGCTAGACTTTAAAGGTGATGTTCATGAATTTATTATTATTATTATTATTATTATTATTATTATTATTATTATTAATATTAATAATAATAATAATAAACATGATGATGTTTCCTTATGGTTTTCTAGCTCTCCAGTGTGTTTGCATGCTAGAAACAATGTGTTTACAAGACCCTAGTGTCAGTAAACAGATATAAAAAATGAAGGGTCTTGGTCTGCTATGCTAGGTTCATAGCAGAGAAAAAGCATCTGGAGGTGGTTAGATGGCAGACAGACTTCCAAACTTTGAAAATAATGAGAAGAGATGAGGATAATGCCCTGTTCCAGCTCCATAAGTGGGTAATTTTGACTTGTTTGTGATATTTCAGATTACTTAAAGTGGAACTGACTCTTAACTTGGGAGAGCATGCTGAGTGCCTGAAAGTAAACACAGACCAAAAGTCTGCAAAACTAAACAACTCACGTTGCAAATAAGTCTCTGTGAAAATTCAAACAGTGAATAAAAATGACAGGCAAGTTAAACTTCAGCCTTGTAAAAAACAATAGTCATAGATTGCTCCTCAGTCCATTCTACTGGAAGAGACATAGAGCTTCTGAATGTAAACACATCAGAGAGAACAGCAGGTCCCCAGAATTTAGACACTAGAGATGTGCAATATTGTGTAGTTTAAAATAATATTGATGTAATATATAAAGTGATTAAATAATAATAATAATATTGTAATAACAGTGATATTCTGACATCTTATGTAATGATGTCATGTATTTACGCATCATATGGTGTACGTTCATTACATGAGTCTTTTAAGCACAGCAAGTATGGTGAAAAGTGTCCCTGCAGTGATGGTGGATTGGTGACAACATATCACGTGTAAAACAAACCATGCTGATTTGTAAGATGTGGGAAGTGTGAAACACCTGGTTGAGTACACACTAAAAATAAAAAATTATTATTATTATTATTATTATTATTATACGATAAGAGTACAATAATTAATGGTACTTAAGACATGTTTAAATATGAACACAGTAATTGTCATGCTCGCTTCTCAGGACTCCATATCCCAGAATGCCCCAGAAGATCAAATGACTCCACACCGGTCCCATTCACCTGAATTCTAATCATGTCCACACCTGTTTGTCCCCTATTATAAACCTCAGTCATTTTCCCAGCCCTTGCCCAGTATTGCCGTGGTTATTTCCCTGCATACAAAGCGTTCTCTAGTATCTAATTTACCTTGCTACCCTGTTGCCTACTCCTCGTCTGTTTTTGGTTGACGTCTTTTGCCTTGTCCTTTCAGTATTGTTGATCCTTTCTGGTTCTGGACTCTGCCTGTTTTCGACTACACTATTTGTTACATCCCTGAAGTATTGTCTGCTCTCTGTGTTGGACCCTTGCTTGTTTTTTGACTTCGCTTTTGGACTCGTGTTAATAAACTTTATTTGTGATCCGCAAGTGTCGGCTCTCTGTCTGTTCGTGACAGAAATAAACATTACTAAAGGTTTAATTAAAGTTGAAATTAATAATAGATTAAAGATAGATAGAAACAAGATTTCAAATTTTTTTAAATCCTACAAGAAGGCAAGTTTATACTACATTTTGTTTATTATCATTAGTTATTGATTGTGACATCACATAACCATTTATTAAGGCTGTTTAACTGTCCAAGTATCATGGATTATATACCCTTATTGTGAAATGTTACCTTTAATCAATATGTTTTTTACAAAATAACCAAATATTTACAGATTATTTAGTTGTTTCTGCTGAATTTTTGAAATTTAACATTAATAATAAAATAACATTTAACATATATTTTGTTGCAATATTCTCTTCCTGAAATGAATAATATATTTTTTAGTCTTGTGTCATATCGTCAAGAATATTGTTATCATAAAAATACCCAGAACTATCGTGATATTTATTCAGGGCTGAATCACTCACCCCTATCTTACGCCTGCCCATTTTTCTTGCTTCCAACCCGTCGACTCTACTGTGTAATATATAATACCTTGCCATGCACCGCCGTTACAAGATAATCAGCATTATTCACTGATTTATTCTGTCAGTAATCTCAGCGTTTGTTTCTCAGCAGTAAAACAACTATACTTCACACAGTATACTACATATATGCACACACACTTTTCCCTTATTATGGCCACTGAAGTGGTGGACCTTATTCACGCAGCGACATGAACGCTAATATGCTGCACACAATGAAATACACACACGCAAGCTCATTCGGTCACGTGCACGCGCATGTTCCTGAGTGGCGCACGTCCCCCGGGAGCCGGTCTCTCGCAGCTGCTCCCCCTGACAGCTCAAAGTCGGGCATGTTGCACACCGCCCGCTTCAAAAACAACAGCTAAATGTTGATCCCTCAAGTCTAGCAGAAGGTGTGTTGATGAAGGCACATAAACAACTTCAATTGGAGCCTGTCCCCTTTTCATCCCTGTGTGTGTGTGTGTGTGTGTGTGTGTGTGTGTGTGCATGAGCATCACGCTGCAATTCCCACAGCCTCAGGTGACGCGTCTCCACGGCGACTTCCGGCCTTGATGGAGAATGAAGGGGGGGAAAAAAAAGCCAATTAGTAGAAAAAACGTTGATTGGTTTGAGGCGGTAATTAACACAGGTGATGTTAATTAGGTCCCATGAAACCGAAGATACTGTTTTGGGACGAGCAGTGCACACACACACACGCATAAGAAAGATGGGAAACTGCCAGATAGAAAGAAAGAAAGAGGGGGAAAATGCGGGTTATTATTCTCTGATACTTTATTGCTGGTGAAAAGTTGTGGAAGGTTTTAATATGCATGCTCAAGTCCCTGGCGAGTGGCGGCTCAGAGCGAGGAACAAAAATAATTGAATCTGCCTGATTATGGAAACGAGGACAACCTGAGCTGTGAGGTGTGTGCTCTTCTTGACAGAGGAGTTTGTAGCATGGGGTTGAGAGAGAAAGAGAGAGAGAGAGAGAGAGAGAGAGATAGAGAGAGAGAGAGAGAGAGAAACAAATAAAGAGAGCAAGAGGGACACAGAGAGCAGATGAGACAGAAGGAGACAATGAGAGACAGAGAAACAAAGACAGAGAGAGATACGGAGACAGTGTGTGGGAGAGGGACAAAGAATGAGAAAATGAGATAGAGAGTGAGAGAAAGAGAGAGAGAGATACAGAAACAACAACAGAGAAAGAGACAGGTGACAAGTGAGACAGTCTCTCAGTCTTTGACAGAGAGAAAGAAAGAGAGCGAGAGATACAAAGACAGTGGAAAAGAGAGAGAGACCAAGGGAGTGAGTGAGAAATAGACAAAGAGAGAGTGAGAGAGACAGAGAGAGAGGGAAATAGACAGACAGACAGAGAGAGCGTGGATTAAGTGTTTTCAGATGTGTTTGCTTTAAACATGGACTTTCTAATGTGAGGGTTTGGTGTTGAATTTTAGATGAACAAAGATGTGCTGACAACACTCAGCTGGCCTTTGTTTAATTTACATTTGGACAGTTTTACTCTCTCTCTCTCTCTCTCTCTCTCTCTCTCGCTCTCTCTCTCTCTCTCTCTCTCTCTCTCTCTCTCTCTCTCTCGCTCTCTCACTTTATGTTTTCTGTGAGCATGAAAACATATAAACAAAGCATTTATTCCTGATAATAACGGTCAGATTTATGAGGGCTGTGGCGGTATGTTGACCAGCTTAGGTAGAGTCGGAGCAGAGAATAAACTGTGTGACAGAGAGAGTGAGAGAAAGAGAGCATAAATGATGCATGCTCTGCTGATGGTGGACTTTTCCTGTCAGGCTGGGGGCCTGAAGTGACGTTAACTACCCTAGAGCTCCAGCTCCGTCTAACCATCTAACCAAGGTATCAGAGTGGAACACTGGCGATACACCACACAGAGGCCTTTAGGGTTACACAATACATCCATTCTTATAGCAGTACTGACCCTCACAGTACTGTCGAGTGTGTGTGACAGGCCATGAGCCAAAATGACAAATCCAAATACCAAAGGTCCTCAGACCCAAATATTTAAAACCATATATGGCTTAGGATTCTCTAATAATGGGCACTTAACTTGGCTTTCAAGTGATTACATATTCTAGGACCAGAAACCTTCTTCAAGGTCTGAATATAAAGACCTTGGCAGTTTACAAATGAAGAAAAAAGGGTTATCAAAAAGTATTTTTTATAAAATGACTATCAAGGGTGAACCCCATTTTATCACTTGCCCTACAACCTAGCCCCACCATTTTGCCTAGGGGTGGTTTGAAGAGTGAGGAGCGGTTGATAACATTGGATTGTGAAACACTTTTTGAAGGCATATGATGCCCTAAATTTAACTAAAGTCCAGCAGCAGTGTGCCACTCCTCTGATTCCATTGCAGACTGACAGAACGATGTTTCAGGCTGTTGTGGGGATTGATTTTGTAGGGCTCGATTTTAACCCCTTAACTCAGTTCCAAGGGGCAAGAGGACACTCAAAAATAAGGGGTAAGGGTAAAATATTGGGCCTATGTTTTGGTTACTAATGGTTTCAGAATACACAGCTGAGGTAATAATATGATTTTGATATTTTCTAATATTTTGGTGGGTAATATCCAACAGATTCATAATACAATATTAGCCCGAGGGCAACTTTAAACAGTTTCTTTTAGTTTTCGGTGTGAGCTTCTTGGCCACTTACAGAATATTCACCCCAGAAATCCTCCAGAAATAATTCCACACAGGCCCCTCATGTTATGGGTTTTCAAAGTCTGGGAAATGTAATACTGCTGTGTGCAGTATTTTCTACAGTGAAAAACCCTCAACCATGACCAGTTAAAAAAGTGTGAGCAGTCTGATTACAGTTTCTGCAACAGTGAAATAATGTAAATAACGTAAATACATGTATGGACTCAGAGTATGTCAAAGAGTTCTAAATATAACATTTACAGTTGGGTAAGAAAGCATACTATAATATCTTTCACACAGCAATGGTATGTTTCATGGTGAAAATTGGCGACCACCAGTATTTTGCTGCAAATTTTATAGATTAATTTTTAACAATTAAGTCATATATGAATGGTAAAGCCAACCCTATGGTTACCTGCTCTAAACTGGAGTAGCTTTTCATGGTAAATGTTGAAATTATTTTCTATAATTTTCAAATATCACAATAGATTTTGCTGCGGCAGGGTTTGCAGTAGCCGAGAGCTATGCATTGTGATTCCAGTGAGCCGTCTGACACTCGGCTATTAGACCTTTAAGAAGACGTCCACTCTGTGCTTGCGGTACTCTGAATCATGTTTGGTGGAAAAGTTCAAAAGGTGTGCTGAAGCGCAGTAAACAGCTCGCTGAGAAGGATTTCTGAGAGGGTTTCAGTGCTGTGAGTGTGGGGCTCACACAAAACAGCAGGCGGCCTGACTCCCACGGGAAAGCTCCCTGTTCAAAAACAGCGTGAGTGAGGAAAACAAGGTGAAGCAGCATAGACACAACATACACATGGTACACGTACACACAGACGGACACCGTCTGCAGCGGCTATAGAGAAAGTAATGTGCAGTTTATTGTAAATGATTTCTTCTATGCCCTCACAAGGGAAAGTCTGAAGGAAGGAGAATCTAGCAAGGTTGATTTTTGTTTGCATAAATATCTGGTAGGCCGTTCCAACTCCAAGAGGCCTTTTATCCTGACTGGCCCCACATAAAAACCTCCACTTTATAGTTACATTAAATGCCATGTATTTGCATTGACAGACTAATTTTTAAGGCACGCCCAGTTTGTACTTAGCAAGGCAGCAGATTTTAATTTACTATTAGCCTTAGTCTTTTGACTAAAATGTGTATTAATTCAGTCTCATTTTAGTCTTTTAATTATTGTTGGTTTTCAAAAGTATATTAGTCTAGTTTTAATTCAGCAAACAGTGACAAAAAATAAGCCAGTTTTGCTATTTTAGAGGTATTAACTTTAATAAACAATAGCATAAACATGATATTATTTTTAAAAACATGTTCATATCCAAATTTCTGAAAGGAATATGGACATTTTTTCATTTTTTATCCATCCATTTCGATGAATGATTTAATTTCAAATCACTGCAGAAATCACTGGCGAACCAAGACCGAGTCGACTCCAAGATCTCTATGGATCATTGATCAGCGACTCCTAAATGCTCCAAGAAATTATTCTCTTCACTATTTCACCAAATTGTTTTGACAACAGCAAACAGACAGAGCATTTTTCTGTTTTTCTTTCCTTGTGCTTTTCAGTTTTCAAGTCAGACATATCAGGTCATTTATCAGTCTATTGCATTCTCATTTTGTTTCAAGTGCAAAACATTTCATAACGGAAATCTTCTTCAAATTTGTATTTTTATTTAGTTCTCGTCTTGTTTTCCTTGTGGAAAAAAGGCCATCAGTGATTATATTTCGTCATAGTTTGCGTAAACAAATTTAACACTGGCACTCAGTTACAGCCTACATTATAAGAAATATAAAATGGCGCATAAGCAGATGGGCTACAGTAGTTGTTGTTGATGAAGAGAATAGATGTATGAGTAGAGTTAGAAGGAGTATTTAGGTGGTTTGTTGAACAACATTACCTTTTTACTTTTCATCATTTTCAAAGACAAGTTTGTCAACTGTAATAGAAGCAGTTTGCAGCGCCTCTCGAATCATTAAGCGAAGAATATCGACAAGAGTTCCTTTGGCCTGAAAACACCTCCACCAAATTTCTTTACATTTGTCAGCTGAGTTTTTTCCGAGTGCACCTCCACAGTTATCATTATCGCCTTCGCTGAGAGCCTGTACATGTTTGTTTTGAATGGATAATTAAACCGACGTTGCTCTGTAAATGCGTGACAGTTGTCACCGCCGCATCCTCTCTCTCTCTGCTCTTGTAAGGGCTACTGCGACAGCTCGCTGGCACGCACAGGCTTGGCACGAGGTCTTTTTGAACGGAGGCAGCGATTGACGTCTGCGTGACAAAGAATTTTTTTTTGTTCTCTCTTCCACGTATTGATATCTCTTTCGGCGGAGGTGGCTCGTCTTTGATCACCTCCACGACGCTAATTAAAAGGAATGATGCTCTCTTGAAGGAGGCGCTTTTGGAGACTGAAGTCTGACAAGCCTCCTCGTCCTCTTTTCTCTCATTCCTCACGCTGGGAGTTTTATTGGAAAAGAACAGAAGCTTGTCAGTTACAAAAGCGTTCCCGAAGACTAACCTGGAAAGTTGTCTGAGTGAAAGATAAATAATTAATTCTCACACGGCGAGAGTTAAAAAAAAAAGTGGTGGCATTCTGTGACTAATGATTGTGTTTCGCTGCTGTTTAAAGGAGAATGTGGTTAGAGAGATGCTGAGCAATCATATACATATGCAGCCCTCTGTAATAATATTATACAATATTCTTCTATGGGCTCGACCTTCACTACAAATCTACTTTATGGCTGCATTTTTACAGACTTTTTTACAGAAAAAGCCAATTAGTTTTTTTTTATTAAGCCATTTACTTATCATTTGATTGATTGACCACAGGATGAAATATGAACTGATATTGTTTAAAGCCACCCAAGGTAGTATTTTTTACCTTCATATTACAGGTTCAAAATCATTGTGATGTTTTACTGACTTTTAATGATGAGAATAGGGCTTCTGTCTTTGCTGCTTCTGGCTCAGCATTGCAGAAACTACACTATGCAACTTCTAAAGGTTGGTAGGAAACATTCTTTTGCCACACATTCAGAAACTATGCACTAGATTTCCTCTTTTTCTTTGGTAATTGATAAAGCACTGAGCAAATATCAATTTTTTTCATACATCCGCGGGTTGGGAACCAGCAGAACCTAAAATTACTTGTAGTTGTTCTATTTTGTATATTCTAGAAATTTTGATTCTAGGCATTTTGTTTGGTTTTAGTTCACATCTATAAGATTCCTGGCAAATTAAAGCAACACTATGTAGATTTTTACCTTAAAATTACAGCTTCAAAATCAGTATGATATTTCCCCTGACCTGTAATAGTAAGATTAGAGCCTGTGTAGTTGCTACTCCAAGCTCAGCGCTGCAGAAAACACACTATGTAACATACAGAGGATCTATGCACTATGTGACATCTTGATTTCAGCACAGCGCTGTAAAAGTGAGCTACGTTCTGGGAGCAAAAATACCAAATCTTACTTAGTGTTACTTTAACACTGTAATACCTATATAATTCATCAACGGACATCTACACTGTTAGAGTGCTAATTGTTATTGTGCAACTTTGAAATTGCCAATTAACATAATGCAAATTAGGCTACCGCTTGCTAATTGGTCACCCTGGATAGCTTAATATTATTCATGTTTTCATGCATTGCTGTGTGTTATCAGTCTGTTTGTGTATCAGTCTTGCCTCTGACAGCTAAGAAAAGGCTGTGTGGCCTCCACCCTTTGCAGCCAACCTCTTGCAGTTTGTTGCTGTCAGGCTTGGTCCTCGTGAAGCGTTTTAAGAGCAAACATGATACAAAGTTTGCTGCCAGATCAGGTAGTGCGCGAAGCTCGGCACTCGACATATCTGTCTCCTCAACCCCTTCATCTTCCTCTCGGTGCTTCATTTATTTATGATCCCGTGTAGGGGAACAAAAGAGAGGCAATGGCAGGACAGCCAGGAGGAGTGTTTGATGCTGTGTGATAGTGAGAGCATGGCATCTGCTCTCTCTCTCTCTCTCTCTCTCTCTCTCTCTCTCTCTCTCTCTCTCTCTCACTTGTGTGTGTGTGTGTGTGTATGTGTGTGAAAACCCCCTCTATGAGTGTCTCTGCCACAGTCAGGGAGCTGTCGGGACCCCTCAGAACGAAACGTGCGCATTAGTGTGTATAAGAGAGTGTGTGTGCAGAGTTACACCCCCGTACCTCATGTACACACTCCTCCTGGAGTCACTGATACCTGTCAGAGCTCTCTCTCTCTCTCTCTCTCACTCTCTCTCTCTCTCTCTCTCTCTCTCTCTTCCTCTCCCTCTCTCTCCCTTTCTCACCCTTGCCTCATGACTTGAAACGAGTGTTTTCCCGCTGCTTTAAAACACACTGTCTGGGGGCTGGCGGGGCTGCAGCTTTATTAAGACAAGAGCTGGTGCTGCCTGTCACTTAACATTGCTCATGGAGAACAAGAGGAAGACAGGAGGAGGGGAGGGAAGGAGGAGGGAGGGAGGACAACCATGTTGACATAGGTAGTGGATAGATTTTTTTCCCTGCTCTGTTGTTAAAAACAAATGAAGGTGCGCAGCTGTCAGTAGGATGATCCTAGCATATGTAACTCTACCTCACCTCTTTTTATGCTTATATAACAGACCTGTACATTAAAGGAACACTGTGTAATATTTTTACCTTAAATTTACAACTTCAAAATCCTTGGAATGCTCCACTGAGCTGTAATAAGGAGAACAGAGCCTGTGTCTTTACTACTTAAGGTTCAGCACTGCAGAAATTGCACTATGTACGTTTTAGAGGAGGTTAGGAAATCCCCCACTTCTTCCTTCTCCATATTGATTTATGGATTGATTTATTGATCCTGCTCCAGGAGTAAAAAAGAAATACGTTTAAAAAATCGTACATATTGTTATATTAATGACTTTATATTCTGTGAACACCTAAGTGACACTATCTAAAGTTTGTGCTAGTGTTAGAAGTCTAGACCAGAGGTCTTCAGATCCAGGCTCCAGGCTGAGATTTTAAAATGGCCGGCCAGTATGTCACTATAGCAGTGTCCGAAATGGCTCCCTGTTCACTATTCCCTACATTACTCACTATATAATGCACAATGATAGGGGACTGAATTCAGGAGGCTACTGAACGATTTCAGACACTACCTCATGCGAGTTTTTACCAAACAGTGCTGTTCATTATGGGTTTCTGCCATTCACTATCCAACATGGGTTGTACACTACCTTTTGTGGTGCATTGTGGGATTGTCTGAGTGCACTGAAATTGTCCACTATGTTTTGGACACAATGTATAGCTGTACGTTATAAAGCTGACTGGCCAGGTATAGTGTCATACCAGCTGGCCATTTTAAAACCTAGCCTGGAACCTGGATCCAAGGTCCAGTATTGAAAACCTCTGGTCTAGACCTTGGTACTTCAGAGGTTGTGATATGTGGAGGACTCCCATCATCCTTATGAAGAACTGTTTTAGCCAAAGTCATAATGAATGAAAATATTATTGGTGAAGTTCATACTATCAATCAAAATGGACTTTTTATAAAATTCTGAGGATGTTTTCTCACCATTTACTAGCTCGCTAGTCTGTTTGTATCAGTAAAAAAACAAAGGGGTTCGGCCTGATTTACTAGGCTCCTTCTCTCTCTATGGCAGAGAAAAGGCAGTGGTGGTGTTTAGACAGTGTAGAGACCTTTAAATGTTAAAAAAAATGAAAAAAGATGAGAATTTTTCTTTATTACTGCTCCAAAAATGGGTAATATTTACTTGTGTGTTTCTGATAACTTAAGGTGGAACTGACACTACCTCCGTTAAAAAGTGATTCTATGGTCATTTAAACATTTAATAAATGTATATATACCGAGAGAGAGAGAGAGAGAGAGAGAGAGAGAGAGAGAGATAGAGAGAGAGAAAGAGTGCTTTTAGACTTTTTAATCTGTTAAAAACTGTGTAAAGAACTTTACCAGAACAGTATACTGAGTCCTAGAGAGAATGTGGCTGGGGCTTTGATTTTTACCCATTTAGCTGGAGTCTGTCTGTTATTGTTGGTGTCCAGCCAAGCGCCTGTTGCTCTGGCCACTCTCACCATCACTGCCTACCCAAAAAACAAATCTCAATTAGCAGTTTGGAGTGTGTCTGCCTCTCTCTCTCTCTCTCTCTCTCTCTCTCTCTCTCTCTCTCTCGCTCTCTGCTTAATTTCCTAGGCAAGTGCATCCGCTCCGGCTCATTTTTCCTTTCGTAAAACAATGTGGGCTTGCCCAGCAAGCTGTTGCATGCAAAAGTAATAATTAGATTTGCCCTAATGAGCTGACAGAGTCCAAACTCACACACACACACACACATACACACACACATACAAACACACGCGCACACATGGCAGCTTGGCAGTGGATCGCAGTAATGAAGGAGCAATGAGGCCATAATTGAGGGCAGCAGAAAGAGTGAGAGTTGTTATTATGAAGGCGGGTTGGTATACGCAGATGACCTGAGGATTGAGGAATTAAGCTAGAATTCTACGCTGGAAAAGAAGTCATAGATTTAAAAGAAGACTGAATGCAGCATAGCAAACAAGTGTATTTCCATGGATTATTTTTCATCATCAGTGAAAAAATAGAAACAAATGACTTACAACCCATTCATAATAACTACACTTCAGTGTGCAAGTGATTGGGAGTTACTGGGTTGTCCCGGTAACACAGTCATCCAGTGATGGGGTGAGAGGGGGCGGGAAATTATTCAAACTTAATACTCTGCTCTGAAGATAAAATCAGTGTTAATTTTGCTAGCTGATTTTATTTTAGTTTTAGTCTTAGTCTAGTGACTTAAATGTGTTTTAGTTTTTAGTCTCATTTTAGTGATTTAATTATTGTTAGTTTTAGTCCATTAAATAAAAAAATAGCCTAAATTTAGTCATGTATCTTTAAAGGTTTTACTGTTTTAGAGGTACTTTATTAGTAACTTTCATAAACATCTTTAATAAACAATCTTAAACATTTAACAACACGTTAACATCTAAAATTATGGAAGGAATTGCCACTGGTTTCTTCAAATACACTTTGCTCTTATTTAACAATAACACTTTAAGTTCAAAACACTGCTGAAAGACTGAGTTGACTCCAAGAGTTCAACTCTCTGAATCATTGATAACCAGTTACTGGCGTTATATAGATGCATGAAGGATCGATTTTTGGGAGTCGACTCCTCTTCACTATTTCACCCAGCTGTTCCCATTGCCCTCAGAGGAGTAAACAGATTTTCTTGTTTTTCTTTTCTTTGTGGTTTTCTGTTTTCATATAAAACCATGATAGTTTTATTTATTCTGGTATTTATTGGGAAAAATAGGTTGTCAGTGAATATTTTTTGTCATAGTTTTTATTAATGAAATGAACACTGGATAAAATGTGCTCTGTTACAATATACCTCTGTACATGTTTAACCAGTGCAGCTCAATAGCATTTCCAGCGGTTAATGGAACACTAGATGGAGATGAAATTGATAAATATTTGAATATCCATTTGAATCCTTTTTGTTCTCTCAGACAGACCTATAGCACCTCATGTCATTTATGGATGTCAATTTCCTATGGGTTCGCAAAAATAAACCACACACACACGTGGGCACACACTTGCCAATATGTATTTTACATGTTTTATGATGCTGATCACACACGTTAAATAAGGGGTTGATAAAAGGCAATAGGCCTGTGTTTTCATATTTGCAGTTTCAATAATTAAAGTGCATAAATTTGGTGGCTGCTTTAGTTCCGATTAATTATTCATTAACGGCATGTTAATTGCATCCGCACTCTGAATATTTAACAAAATGCAAAAACAAAAGCGGAGAGGAAAAGAGAATGAGCCCTGCGTCAACGTTATGAATATTCAAGACGCTAATGAATAGGAGCTTGGAAAGGAGCAGAAACAAAGCTACATTTCGGAAGAATGAGAGCGGCGTTTGCCATCCAGAGCAGGATTAGGCACTTTGGAAGATAAGTCATCTCCACCGCTACGTCCGGCATTTCCATAACAATGGCTGAGGAAAGAGTTGCGAGAGATAGCGAGAGGGCGTGCAGAAAGACTTAAAGTGGTGCGTCTTTGCGATGGTTTGAGTGCCGGGGTTCAAAGTGACTTTAGAGTTGGGGGTGACCTAGTGCCTGAGTGAGTAAAAGAGAAAGAGAGAGAGATACTAGGGCCTTCATCCTGCAAGGCCTTCATCTTTCATTTGCATGAAAGTGAAGAATAATCTTAAGCATTAAAGGGGCATCTCTCTCTGCTGCATCTACTGTGTATGACCAATAGAAAACTCAGAGACTTGATACTCAGATATAACGGAAGCCAGTGGGAAGTCATTGTTTTCAATTAGAACTCTTTCTCAAACCAACAGGTTTTGTTGACTTCTTTTTGTCTTTCTTTCTTTTTATTTATTTTTTTTGTAGAGTACTTTTATCACATTTAAGTTTTTACAGTTACTAAGTACTGCTTTAGTAATTGTTACTATCAGATCAGAGGTGTTTCTGAGGTGCTAGATCTCATCTAAACTAGATTGTCCAAAAGATCATGTCTTTTCTTTTATTGTACTGTTTTATTTGCCTTTTATTTTTTAATTCTTATTTGAATTGCTTTTAAAAATGTTAAATTATCTTTTTAAATTTGTAGTTCTTCTACTGTAATGCTTCTGCAGTCTATTTAAAGCAGTTTGAATTGCCATTGTGTAGGTTCCCTATAAATAAACTTGCGTTGCCTTTCCTTGCCTATAGTATGGTAAATTGTACATTATTATTTTGTGCTGCAGGTTGTGTTGAATAAAACCTGAAATATTACATAAATGGATGAATAGTGTAGTCTGTGGATTAGTCTGTACTTTATATGCTCCACCTGTCTCATAGGTCCGGTTTGTAGATGTTCAATTGGTAAGTTGACTACACAGGGCATTCAACCATCTCATGCAAAATTCCAAACCGTATTGAGTGAAAGCATTCAGTTCGAAGGAATATGAAAATGCGTAAGGCGTAGTGAGTAATGGTTGATCACCAGAAACAGGAAGTTGATAATGAAGTAAAGCAAGTGAAATAAAGCAATAAGTCACTCATCACTGCAATTTTATCATAGGAAAGGGTGATTTTGGCACCACATGAAGCAATTCATAGATATGTTTTTGTTTCTCTGTTTGTCCGTTGATGTTCTTTGCTCTGCGTTGTAACATTGTCAGAGCTTTGGGTTCTTGAAAAGTGCTTTATAAATAAATTAATACATGTATTATATTTATTTATTTATAAACAAATTCAAGTTTTTTGAGTAGAACAGCTTCTTTCTGAAGGGACTCTTACTCTATAAAACAAGCTGCAGGAAGTAGAAATGGCTTAGCAGAGCAATTTATAGCACTGTATTTCTCTCCTGATATCACACTGTTCACTGAGAACTGAATAAAACTGACTGGCTTAAAACAGTTGGGCATTAATATGGACTTCAGATGTTGTTATGTAGTCATAAGTGTTTGTATAGTGTGTATTTTACAATGGCTTTGAATGCGGCTCAGATTTTAGGACTGGAACTGTTCATTTTATAATCAAATTTATTCCCATATTGCATACTAAATATGATACATGTCTGCAGGTTTTTAGTTTACCAGTTACTCACAAAGCAATGTTGTAGACAAAGTAACACACAACCTTTTACGTGATTGCAGGGTATTTGGAATAAAGGGATTTAACTGGTAAATTCCCTTAGCCAATATCACGAGATGAGTGTGCAGGGAATATAAACTGCTTAGGGACCCTGTGGAATGGAATGAAGCTACATGGAATGCAGTTATCAGTTACAATTGGTTCTGAACCCTCAGCCTCATTAACTATTGCTCAGTTTCTGACCAAATGCTTAATATTAAACAGATATAATTCAAGTGATATCATTTTCCATAAAGCAGTAAGAGGCTAGTGGCGGGACTACCTGAGAAGCAGATTTGCAAGTGTTTCTACATGTCGTCACTGTCCAACAGAAAACGACCTCCATTTCTGTTGATATTTATTTACTACATTTGAATTGTGTGAACATATCATGATTAAGGGATGAATGGGAATATTCCAAAATTACTTGGAATTAAATCTTATTACACTGACTACTCCTGAATGTTAAGAAGACTTTTTCTAGTGGCTAAGTAGCCACTAAGTGGCTAATTTGGAGATACATATTTCTCTTTGGACATCGTCGATAAGTTCATGTCCCTGATAGGTTGAGAATAGTTCATCTCTCAGAAAATGATCCATACTACAGTGTCTACAGGGCAGTACAGGGCAGAAAATACACTATAAACTCTTGTTGACTCTTCATTGTCAATTCTCCAAACTCTTCATTATATTTAACTATTATTGCATCACCTAAAAACAATATTACAATAAAATAATAGCATAAACCCCTGAAATTTAAGCTTATTATTCTGTTGTTGCTCTTCATGTTTGGAATCCGCCAAGATGGGAAACATGCATTCCACTGATGGAAAGCAACCCTAGGTAAGAATTGGTATTTTTGCTGAAGGCCTCCCCCCTACAGTTGCAGAGTGAAATTTACTTTTACAGCACTGTTCTGAAATCAGGGGAAAGAAAAATGGGAGGAGGTTTCCTACTCTCCTCCAGAAGTTACATAGGGCAGTTTCCACAGTGTTGAGCACCTTCATTAGCAATGACAGAGGTTCCATTTTCCCTATAACAGGTCACTGATTTATCACAATTGTTTTGAAAATACTACCTATTGTTGCTTTAATGGAACCTACTGGGAATACGTTTGCTTGTTTTATATATTCATTTAGATTAAATGATTTACAAAATCTGCCAGATGTTTGTCACTGACTGCTGCAAATCAGTGCATTCAAAGTGTAGGTTTCAGACTGAACTGAAATGAACTGAAGTGTGGGCTCATGTACCTTTTAGGGTTTAAGGGGTTAAGGATTCATTACTCTAGTGTCTGCTCTATAGTACGCTTTAAAGCTGAAGTGCTGCATGGTGCATTAATAATAAGGCCTGTTGTAATGTAGTGTGCCCCGGCTTTAGCCCTTGCTGTATTTGATGCCCTCTCCCCTCAGGCAGGGGCGGGTGGGGAGACGAGAGGGGGGTGGAAAGGAGCCGTCAGGGATGACACCCCAGTATAAACACATTTACCGCCACACTGCTGAGCTGAAGGAGCCCCCTTTCAACAAGCTCATTAGTGTCACTTAATTAAAACGGCAGCTCTTGACTTTGATGCCGATGGAAGCTTGGGTCTGAGGGGTTTGGAATGGGGAGGGGGGGTTCATTGTGAAACCAGGCAAGATAAAGGCAAATAAAGGGGTGAAAGGGAACGATGCATGAGGTAACAAGGAGGAAAAATAAAAGAGTTGTATGGAGGAAATGATGGATCACAGCATTCGGCCACGGGCCCCAAATTGTGTCCTCTTCTTGTGAGCCACGTTATTAAACGCACTCTGACTTTACACAAGGCAAAATTAATCAGCGGGCACATAATGGGCCAGGCCTTATTGATCACAGTTCCATCTAAGATGTGTATTCTTAAAGGCAGAGACTCAGAGAGCTGGTGAGTGGTGTGTTTAGTGGCTGCTGAGCAGACAGTGTGTAGGAGTGGTTTGGTCGCTGGTGGTGGGGGTGGTGGTGGGCTTGGTTGGCAGACTGGAGGAAGAGGAGGGACGGAGCGAAGCGAGCAGACGGTATTGAAATGCGAGCACCCGTTCGGCGCTAATTAAAGCCGCAGCTCCTGAAATGCCATAATAACCGTTAATTAGGGGCTCTGCTTTTTTCGACGTAATTTACTAATTAGTCGCTACATTGGTACGGGTGTCTCCGGCTAATTATTGGCAGGGCTGAGCGACAGCTACTTGTGACTTGAGAGGAAATGACACCATTACGAGGTCCAGCAGCACCAGTGACCTGCCAGAAAACCCTTAATTGCATCTAGAAGAGTGTGGCGAAGGGGGGTGGTGGAGGGTGGGAGGGACAAATAATGTTTCTTCTTTTCTTATTTGATTCTAGTCTGAAGCTTCAGACTAGGTAGAATTTCTCCCTTTACAGTTTCAAAATCATTGTGATGCTTCTCTGACGTGTAATGGAGAGAACAGAGTCTCTGGTGTTGCTACTCCATGCTCAGCACTTAAGAAAATGTACCCTGTAACTTGTGGAGGAGGGTTAGAAAACTACCCCCACACTCAGTCCCTTCTCCCTCCTCGATTTCAGGACAGTGCTATAAAATTGAGTTACACCCTGTGACTGAAGGGGGGAGCCCTTCAGCAAAAAAAATACTAAATCATATTTAGTGTTGCTTTAAGATTTGCTTGTCATGCAGCTTGCTGCCTTTTCTTGTTTTTTACTCATCACTGTTAGTATGAGGCAGTAGTCAGTCCGGGGGGTCTCGGACAGCCTGCGTTGTGTACATCTGTGAGCACAGCTGTGATTTTATTCTCACTGTCATGAACCATATGAGGCCAGTCATTTTGAAACAGAGCCAAGTTAGTGCATGCTGTCTGGACAATAATGCTAAAGGCAACCCAAAAAACCCCCAGCTTGGACAGTTTTCTTGCATGATTTGATATCCTAGGTCAGGTCATTTGATTTCATTTGTTATACTAGGTTAGTAAAAAAAAGTATATATACATGTGCAAGGATTTTTCACTGTTTTCACTGAATTACAACAGAAACTCCATTGCTACTCGAGTTGTTACTGTGTTTGCTTTCATGCTGTTAGCGCGCTCCCGAAATTTGAAGTCAGTTCCAATCTAAATAATCTGCAACAGCCCAAATAGGTTAATATTACCCTCCTATGGAGCAGAAATAGAGCAATATCTTCATCTATTTTCATGATTTTCAGCGTTTGGAGGACTCTCCACCATTTTCCTGCTATGAGCACAGAGAAAGGAAGCTTAGCTTGTCTGACTGAGGCACTTTACTGACACTGGTGTTCCATAAACACATTCATCAACTGTGTTGTGTAATTTTGGATAAAATCTGCATTCTTACCCATGTTTTCAGTCTAAAAGCATACTTCAGGCAATCCTTTAAATAGTAGTATATATTGTGTATATTATGAAGTTAAAAAATGTCTTATCACCCGCATAATAGTAATAAATATTACCCAATTATATCGTAGTGATACAGAGCGTGGGAGGAGCAGAAAAGCTAACAGGGGAACACCCAGCATGCTTAGCGGTGGGGTTTTTGGTTAGTTCAGGGTTGATTTGTGGTTATTGAAGGAGTTTTAGTGTTGTCTGTGGGTTTTAGCGTGAGGGGATTTTGTATTTGTGTTGGTGTGTGTTGGACATGGTGTGCAGTCGTTTCCGCTGCTGGAATGTTAGTCACTCTCTATGAGTTTGGGGTGGAGGGAGGATAAATGTGTCCACCAGTTCTGCCATAAATGAAGGCCAAATTGCTGTTTGTAATCCTTTCTGCCTAGTGCCCTTGTAAGTGTGGTAAATAAAGGTTTCTAGCTACAGTAATTACCCCAGACTCCAGTGACATCACAATGTTATTATCATGCAGGAGTGTGCATTAATCACAAAAGGCATTTTAGAATTCATACTACCTGAATTTAAAAGTATGTTTGCGATTAGGCGGATCTCTGAAAAAAACAATGAGTGTACACTGTTACCTACATTTTGAGTAAATTCTAAAAAGAATTTTTTTTCAATGCATACACAGACTAGTGTTCTTTTGAATGAAATATTCTCTAGACTATTCTCTATTGTTGGCAGTTTAATTCAGTCAGATTTCTCACAGATGTTAAAGTAAAAGTGTGAATGCGTCTCATCTTATTTAGTTCCATATAATCCGGATATGGAAAAAAAAAACTCACTCAAGCTTTGCTTTTCTAACAGTTTCACGTGGTGACAGCCGCTTAATGTGTCATAACTGTAGGCTGCCACCATCTGTGTGTTTCTTTGCACGTTTAAAGATCATTACGCACATTTGTCAGGCATCGCCATTGAAAACACATGCTTCAAAATGAACTGTATAATTAACTAATCAACATTTTCCCTGTTTCTCTCTCTTTCTCTCTCTCTCTTTCTCTCTCCCCCTCTCTCTCTCCCTCATGCCCTGCGGGTCCACTTGACAATCCCGGCAAACAGGTAGGAAAACATTTGTACTAAGTGCGTTCGTGTGTATGTGTGTGTGTGTGCGTGTGTATGCTCAAGCATGGGGTTTTTAAAGCCATTGGAACAGAAACACTGTCCATGTGTTTAGAGGGAATTTCCTTTTCCGTGCTTCTGTTGTTTTTTGTTTGTTTGTATTTTCTCTATTCTGAATCACAATCTCTAGTCTCTAGTGGAGAAGTTCTAGAGTTATGTAGCCCCTCTGCATTAGTAGAATGAACTGTGACGTTCACAGTTTGTCACAGAAACTGTCAGCACATATTTTCCCTGTCCATCAGCTGCCACTGATTCAACTTGTACACAGTGACCACAGTTACTGTTAAAATGATTTGCACTTTCGTAGACTTTCAGTGTTGCAAAACTGATACATGTTTATGGATAGTTTACATGAAATGTGATACATCTCAATGCACCTAAAGTGACATGGTGGTTGTTTATCATAAGCCAAAGTAATATATTATCTCATGACCTCAATAAATTATTTCATAGGCACAATTAGATATATTTAGTTGTTGATATATTGTCTCAGATATAATTGCAGTAAATTGTATTATTATTATTGTAATATTTAATGCCACTAATATAATGATACTATAATAGCATAATAATGCAAAATCCAGGCTCAACACTGCAGAAAATGCACTATGCAACTTCCGGAGGAGAGCAGGAAACCACACCTCCTCCCTCTTCTCTCTTGGTGTCAGGATAGTGCTGTAAAGGTGAATTAACCTTACTTCACTGCAACAGCAACGGAGCCCAGGAGCAAAAACACCTAACCTTACTTAGAAAAAAAACACTATGTCACCTTAGGGGCTTCATACTGTCAAATTGTAAAAAGATTACTCTGAATACAGTGATTAAATGGGACCACTGAGGGATAATCCAAGCTTACGCTAGTTAGACATCCTAAACTACCCTTATAATGACAGGAGCACACACACAAACACACACACACACAGCTTTCTGTCTGCTTCGAATAAGGTCACATACAATCAGAACGGTGTGTCACTTTTACTTTCTTTATGGGTTTTCAATGACTCCTCCGGATTCCTGCAGAGGAGTGGGTAGGAGGGTTCAAGTGCCTGGCCCTGATTAATTGAAATACGACCGGCCTGGCTTTTTACATTAGACAGTGGTCCAGACCCTGCTCAGTCTCTGCAGGTTCATTAGTGACTGTAATCAATAATGCAGAGGGCCTTTCCTGGACTGGTCAGGGCTCGGGTGTACCCTTACTTCCCCGTCCCGTCCCCCCTCCAGCTCCCTAGAAGCCCACATGCCTGAAGCATCGGCCCATCATCCTGTTAATCAAATTACTCCTGAACCAAAATTGACAGTTTTCATTAATTATAAAGGATTATTCTAATTGCAATTCAAATTTATTCATTTAGAACAGACGGTGTTCAGTAATATTTCAGCGCATTTGCATATTAAATGGAGAGGGTCGGCCATTAGGCATGCTAATGTATGCATATTTCCTTATTTTGAATGGGGGTGCCATATGTGGCAGCCGTGCGCGAGGCAGGTGAAGAATCTCCAACGCGTTTAATTTGTTTGACAAACACGACGGGGGCAGCAACATGTCCTCTGGCACGCGCTCCCACCTCATCCTCTGTTTTTGGAGAGAGAGAGAGAGAGAGAGAGAAAGAGAGAGAGAAAGAGGGACTCCCGCATAGCGTCTGCTCCCATGAAAGCAGCACAGGTGATACTGAGACGGCGGAGGAAGCCTGTGTTTTCGCATGCCATACAGCTGCGACCAGTTTGCACACTTCATAGGTTTGGAACCTCTCATGTTCTCGGTCCCTTTTTCTTTCTCTCACGTAATTTCTGCATGTATCCCTTTTCAAAGGAGTGCACTGGTGTGCCGTAAGGGGTGTGTGTGTGTGTGTGTGCCGGGGGGTTTGTTTTGATGTGACTCTTCTACGCTCCCACATTCTCCACCTCTCTCCTTGTCTCTTTTTTTCTCTTCCTATTTAAGAGCCGTGATCTCGTCATTAGCAAACACGGCTGCGGTGAAATTGGCCGTTTGAAAACCCTTAAAACGTCCCGTTGAGCTGGCAGAATTTCAAGGTCGTTCGGCCCAGGCAGGAGAACGAGGAGAATGAAGGGGAAAAAATGAGAAAAGAGCAAAAACTCCCATTAAGCAATATGCTCGGTCCCCTGAGGTCACACCGCATAACATAAAGAACCTCCAGGGTACAGCATCCTGCCTGGAATATTTTACATGTGTACCTATTACCTCCATATCACATCTTACTGCTCCATTTACTTGCCAAAGATGATACGAATATAGGCAGGGGGCTTAGATTGTGTGTTTTTCCTGCTGCTTTGACTTTGCTATACATTCAGATTTGCCATCTATGATTACTGGATTAGGAGCACCTACCTTGTATCTACACTCATTGTCCATTTTATCAGACATTATTACACTTTCTTATACCTATCTCACCCTGTTCTTCAGTAGACAGGACCCCCATACGACCATCACTAAGCAGCTATGATTTGGGTGGTGGATCATTCTCAGTGCTGCAGTGACACTGAGTGATGTGGTGGTGGTGTGTTACTGTGTGTTACAGTGCTAGTATAAGTGGATCAGACACAGCAGGGCCTCCAGAGATTTTAAAGCCTGACTGAGAATTGTCCAGCAACCAAAAATTCCCTGCCAACAGAGTAGTAACAATAGAGATTCTGTTTCCCTATTACAGGTTAGTTAAGTATCACAATGATTTTGAAGCTGTAACATTAAGGTTAGAATACTACCTAGTGTAGTCCTTTAAGATGAAAAAGTGGTTGACATGTTTCATTGCACACACTTGAACACAAGCTTGTTTAATCTTAGTACTAAGTATTGTAGAAGAATCTGAGAATTTTTATTCCTACAGATTCATCAGTCTATTTTTCTCACCCACTTTTTATCTGGCATAAAATATATGTGTTGCAATTATCGGTTTGAAATATCTACAACATCTAAGCATCGGTCCGATGCCGATAATATTTAAAAAAAGAAATTGTCTGCCAATACTGATATAATTCTGATTTCATAGTGCATCACTACTTGTTATACCCATAAATGGGCGTCACACTGCAAAAACAAGTTCTGTTAGAGTACCTCTGCACTGAAAATAAAATGTCATCTAAAGATTATCGTGAGAGTGAAAAATCTACAGAATTTTAAATGATTAATGATAAAGCTGGTCTTTCTCTCTTCAAGATATTTGTGAGGGTGAATAAATGAAAACTCATTTGTTTATGACCACAGCTGATTGTTCCGTCACTGTAGAGGCAAAATTAATTTTATTAAAGAACAGTTATTTATAATGAACTCCCTTTTATAGCTATCCACAAATACTGTACAATATATTGTTAAAGAGAAAGCTTTTACTTGTGGTATTACTACATGAGGTAACCAAAAAAATAAAACTCTTGAATGTTAGTTGACAGTATCAAGTTAGTTTCCTTATTCATTTATACAATGCAATGTGCCAAATGTTTAGATGGCTAGCTCTTAATTTACTGATTGAACAAGTCACCTTGCCACTTTATTCAGTGATATATAGCAAAATTATATTTATACTCTGTTCAATTGCTTTCCATAATTCATACATAATCCTAATGTGATGTACGTGCTATGATTTGCTTCATTTTGTATTTTTAAAAACATATATATTAGCTTGCTACACTTCTTCTCATTCCACTTAATATTATCCCACCTTGCTGACCTGTTTTCTGTTTAGTGTCACAATTACACTTTCCCCCAATCAGTGCTTGGACCCCTGCATTGCTTTAATGAAGTCTAACTGCAGGTTATGTCACTGTGTGAGTAATGGCATCGCCTCTACCTGACCAGTCTCTCACACTCAGTCCTGACAGCTCCATTAGTCACTCTCAGTGCCAGAGACTATAGCCAGGCTTTGGTTTTACTGTGTGGAGGAGGGTGGGGATGGGGAGGAGGGGTAGTTCCAGTCACTACATGCCTGACAATTAGCCCCTCCACTGGGCTTGATGACTCCTGCTCAGCCCCCGGCAGGGCCAGTGCAAGCCCTGGAGACTGTCACATTGGCCCCTGTTCAAATTAATGAGGCGTGGACCAGAGGAACACCAAGTTCCGGTTTTCCTCACAGCCTTTTGTTGGCCTTTATTTATTGTCCATAGCTTATCTTAAGTCGCCTTGCTGTAAGGTTTCCATATATATAGTCTGCTTTTTTTGTGTTAGGTCATTGATTTGATGTGTTAAATATCACAAAAGAGATAAGAAACTGTATAAACAGATATATATGCATCCCATGAGAAAAAAAGAAAAAACGAAATAAGTCTAGGAACATAGACTATGTTCACATTACAAATCGTGACATTGCCTCTGTCACCAACAACAAAAACATCATATTTGTGAGATGAATCGTATGAAAACGAATAACTAGTGTTACACTCTATGTAGTGCGCTCACGCTGTACCTTATATGTATAAAAATGTTTATGTTCATATACAGTCTTTGTCTTGCTGTCAAACTAGGGCCCTGTCTGGGTTCACTAGTTTTAGTTTTGTACTCTGTCAAAAAACAAAAACAGATTTTAGTCACTTCAGCCTGGTAATGTGTACGAAGCCCTAGCTACAATTTAGCTGTAATTTAGGGGGTCCAAGCACTAACTCATAGGGCACTTCCTAGCTGAAACCATGAGGGCAGAGGACAGTCCATAAGAGGACAGAATATACTATTTGTTCTGAGAAATATTTAAAGATGGAGCATTACAGGACACAGACAATATTAGTAGAGAGCATGCATGAATACATTTTTCATGACTCTGGGATGTTGTGACTAAATAAAAGATTGGACCTGAAATAGACATGAGCTGATATCGAGGTGCTGAAGCCACTCTGGCTGAGACTCCTGCTGAGCAATGATGCTACCTTCAAGCCAAGTCCAAGCTCTTTCGAGGTAACCTGTATTGCATGATTTCTACATGCAGCTGATATAGGTTCATATATAAGGCACTAGGCCTGAGTACAAATCCAGAAAACACTCATTATTGTCTCTTTGTTAAGCAGCATTATCTTTATTTTAATGTTATACTATCACAATTACAATAAAATATATATAATATATCTAATATCTATAGATCGATTGTAGTTTAAATTTTCACTGATTAACTACTTCATCATTTGGCTGTCCATTGATAGTAAATGCAAGAACAGATAAAGCAAACAAGCCAGTTCCCAACTCCATCATGGTCAAGACTACTAGCCTGAGACAGAGTCTGCTGCCGAGTGGTACGATAAGCCCCCTTAGGCTAGACTTACCGTCTGGGAGCCTGTACTAGTCTATGTATTTTTGATGGCAACTCTGTCTCCCCTGGGGTTGGCCGTGGCTGTGCCGCTGGCACAAGACGCACAGCACCATCTATCACCTTCCACAGCCCAAAGGCACAGGGAAAGACGGGGAGAGCGGATGTTAGACAGAGGTAAAATTTATGGGCCTTCTCTTTCCTCGGGTTGAGATGTTAGTGAGAATGAGAGCTGTATATGTTTACTAATAGTCGTGAGAAGCAGATTTAAGTCATCTGTTTTCTGACCCTCTGATTATTGTCCTAGGCTCTCTTAAGGGTCACAGCCTCTGACCTGGAAGGTCAGAAGAGGCCTTGATTGGCATATCCAGAACAAGGCATTTCAGTTTGTTTTAGTTCTCATCAGATGTCGCCACCACTTTGAATACTTTCTTTTGATTAGTAATTCTCTCAAAGCATCCATACATCTACTATGGTGGTAGCATATATATATATATATATATATATATATATATATATATATATATATATATATATAAATCAGCTACACTGACCCCACAGGAGCACTCTGTAGTTCTAATTCCATAATAATTATAATTACAGACATATAATTACAGACTGTAGTCCATCTGTTTCTCTGCCTACTTTTTATTCTCATTTCACCCTCCCCTTCAATGGTCATGACCTGCACAGGACCACCACAGGGTAGGTATGATGTGGGTGGTGGATCATTCTCAGAAATGCAGTGACAATAACGGGTGGTGGTACGTTAGTGTGTGTTGTCCCAGCATTAGTGGATAAGACACAGCAGTGCGGCTCACATTTTTTAAAAACTGTGTCCACTCACTGTCCATTCTGTTAGACACACCTACCTCATTGGTCCACCTTGTAGCAGTAGTCAGAGACAGTGGCTTATCTGTTGCTGCACAGTTTGTGTTGGTCATCCTCTGGTCCTTCATCGCTGGACACAGGACGTCACCCACAGGACACTGTTGGCTGGATATTTTTGGTTGGTGGACTATTCTCAGTCTGGCAGTGACACTAAAGGGGTTGAAAACAGCACTGCTGTGTATTTTCCACTCATAACAGTGCAACAGATTTAATAATTATTTTTGAAAATGTATTTATTTATTTAGTTAGTTAGTTAGTAACTGCTTCATACTGTGCCAGTCCATCACGGGGCATCACACACTCAGACAAGCACGCACTCACACTACCAACTACCAACCTACCAACATTTGTGTCTGGACTATGGTTAGAAACCGGAGCACCTGGAGGAAAGCCATGTCAGCACAGGGAGAACACACTAAACTTCTCACAGGCAGGGACCCGAGGAGAAGATCCCATACAGGACCCTGAGACCCAGCAGCTGGGTGGCACTAACACTACATGCAGTGCCCCTATGCTGCCTACACATACTTTTGCTGTTAACTGAGGGCTGGAATAACTAGCAGGGTTCCAGCTAATAGAATAGTATTGACAAACTTGAAAAGTGATAGGTTTATAGATAAAATATAGATACAATTTTATCGTGTAATTTCTTCAAATCATTGCTGTCCAAAGAAAACAATTATCTATAAATTAGTAACTTTACAGGAGAAGGTAAAATTTTCAAAGGAAGTCAAGGTAAATGTTATTCCAAGTAATTTTAGAGCATTTTTTATTGGTTCATTCATCACTAAATATTTACACAATGTGAAGAAACGCTGCTGTGTTCAAATGATATAGTAAACTAAAAAAAAAAATAAAAAATAAAAAATAATTTATTAAAATGGAGATACATGACTTCTTTGGACAGCGATGAAATGCAGATAAACCTAAACCAAAAAAAAAACATCTTAGCAATAACACTTTTTTTAACACAGAATTTTCTGTTAAAACAACAAACAACACCACATTAACAACACCACATAAAACCAGGTTTAGGTGCAGTCTGAGTGGCATAGGTAAATGGTATAGGTAAAAGCAGCCTCAGAGTCTGTGTGGATATTGGAGGCAATGTAACTAACATAGAGCAAAGAGAGCTAACATAGTGATGTCACTGTGTGTGTGTGAGAGAAAGAGAGGGAGCTTGGCTGCTGGCCTTGTGTATTGTCGTGCTGGGTTGGGTGCAGATGTAGCAGCCTTTAGGCTGTGTAACATTAACCTCCATGCCTGGGTAGAGTTACCTATGCACACACAAATACACACACAGTCAAAGCGTGGATCACTACTTCTTCTAAAATCCCATGCTTCCCCCTGACCACACACACAATCCTGAGTGTGTATGTGTTTATCATTTTGCTAACAACTAGGTCTAAAAACTCTTTTCTTATATTTTATTACTAAAGCACTAGAAAAATGTGCTTCTTTTTGTCTGGGCCCACTGGATTACCTGCTTCATGAGGTACATCAGTGGCAGGACACATTGCCTTTAGTTGTGCAGGTAAGTAGTGGGGAGATGAAATGCATTCCTGGGCCCATTTTTCAACAAGATATATATGACACAAGCCACGACTTCCCCCCGAAGTAAATATTGTAAATAATAAAAGACCCTGAGGAGAGTCTCCGCTCTCGGCCATTTATAACACGCAGCAAACAAGAGGAAATCGCATGGACAGGGGGCCAAAATAAAGTGCCCCATTGTGTAATGAAGCATGGGTAAGGGATTAGATCATCACTAAGAAGCAAATTTTGCATATGCTCCAAGAGCTTTTTTATGCCTTGCTTGTTTTAGGATATTTGCACTGGCGTATATACGTAAAGTTATAGCAGACTATGATAATAATCTGCTATGAAAATGTACATCCTGTAGATGGCTATAAATTAATGGGACATTCTTCCAGTGAGCAAATGCTAACAGGATGAATGAGTAATGAATTATTTATCTATTTTTACTGGGAGAAAAAGTAGTTCATCGCTCTGCCTGTAATACTCAACCAGCGCTTGGCAGTAAGTGAAGTTAAATAGCTGTTCCTTGGCTTTTGTTTGGCATTGTAAAGTATTTATCTGTTCCTGGATGGGGTAATAGCTCATTCGTCTAGAGTGCTGGATGTTTTAAGCTGAGGCTGAACTGTTCTGCTGTTGTTGCACTATCCTGAGCATTTGTGGACAGTTTTAAGGTGAGGTGATCCTGTGCTATTTTTTTTTTTTCTGTATAGGTGCTGAAACAGCTGTGATTTTCAATGGTAATTTGAAAGTAGCAGCCTTTGTAGCTACTAGTTTAGTCGATAGATTTAAAACAAAACAAAACAAAACATTTTTTTTACATTTTTAACATAATTAATCACACTGTCTCTTCTTAAAACTGAATAGATATTTAAATGTAAAATTAAGAAATGTAATTTGAATGTCAACACACTGAAATACACTGGGTATTTATATTAGTATGGTCAATTGATTACATTTACAGTGCAGCTCATGGCTCAAAATAGGAGACAAATCAGGAGCTCTGTCTCTGTGTGCCTAAATAAACTGTAGTCTACATTCTGAACTCACTAGGAATGATGCTGTGTTTACATTGCTAGATAAAACAGATAAAACCTCTGTATGGCAGGAAGTTATGGCCAAATTTGGCAAATTACTAATTAGCATAAAAAACACAGTAAATTCCTGCATGCGTTAAAGTGTAATGATCCTTTAATTTTGACATCACTAGTAGCAATATTAAGGTTATGAGTATGGTATTTAAATTAGCACACAGCAACATTAAGTTACTTCCCTGTCCTTGTAGAATTCTTGGCCTAACCTCTTGGATAAGTGATACTTAGTTGTGGTGTTAATATCCTGTGTCTATTAGCACAATTCCAAAAGCAGCCCATCCACAGTAATTAAGCCAGACAGAAATGAAAAGGTGATGGCATCTCCGGAATAATGTGGATCTTTCACAAGATTCCAGGAGATAATAAGGAGCTTTTCTCTTATCCATTATCCACCCTAATCTCTAGCTGCTAATGAGCTAGCAAGTTAGATGGGGAAATCCGATGGCAGTTTGGTTCCACCAGATGTTCAGTGTGGAACGAGGAGAGAACCAAAGTCAGAAAAGGAGATGGTGGGATTAAAAGTGAAACAGATGGAGAAGGCATGTGAGATGAGGCGGTAGTTAGCTGCTGATGTTGAGCGAGGATTAGCATTGTTTCTGCTACTTGCTGCAACGGTACTTTAGCATGTTATAAACACAGACTGTGTGTGTGTGTGTGTGTGTGTGTGTGTGTGTGTGTGTGTTTTATATATTTCATATACCTGTGGTTTCAACAAATGGAGCCCGAGGAATATCTCTGAAGAAACGTGTGTTAGTTTTCACCTTTCTTGAAATGGCAGCCACTGCCTGCATTTGTCTTATACTTTGTTTCCACATATGCTGGTCAGCCAAAACATTAAAGTTACCATCATGTTTCTACACTGCCCAGTCGCCATACATGACCACCTTGTATTGACACAGATGGATTACAGAGTCTGTCTTCTGCATACATTGTTAGCCCCTTTTTGCCCCATTTTTCAATTGTCAAAATTGTTCAATTGTTTTCAACTTAGCAAGTATTTTTAGGTGTTGATTTCTTCTCAGTGCTCCAGTGACACAGATGTTTGAGTTGCATGTTAGTGTTAAAAAAATTGAGCAGAATCTTAGGCTAAAAACCATTCTAAAATAATTTCTCAGATATCAGGTATTCCATTATTTTGTGTAATGTCATTGTGCGATGTAGCTTTTGGAGGCATTAAAGCAACACTAGGTAGGATTTGTTGTATTTCCTGTAGCATGTAGTGTCGCAGTCACACATCTCTAGGGACCTGGAGGTTGTGGGTTCGAGTCCCACTCTGGGTGACTGTCTGTGAGGAGTTGTGAGGATGTGTTCTCCCTGTGTCCGCGTGGGTTTCCTCCGGGTGCTCCGGTTTCTTCCCACAGTCCAAAAACACATTTTGGTAGGTGGAGTGGCGACTCTAAAGTGTCCATAGGTGTGAGTAAATGTGTTAGTGTGTGTCCCCCTGTTAAGGATTAGTGCCCCATCCAGAGTGTGTTCCTGCTTCTCATCACCATTACTGTAAATATTCTAAATGGCAGATTTATGGAATGAAGCATAATGTTTTAGATATTGTAAACCAATTATCTTTAAAGTTTCAAGGTTACATTTTGTCAGGTTGAAAGATCCTAATAGAATGTCTACAGATGGTAAAGGTTGTGTCTTCTTTTCCCTTTTACACGATAGCACATCAGAATATCACCATCCCAGTTCAGTGAGGAACTGTCTTTTTATTTATCTGCATGAAAGACAGGACCAGACAGTTGGAAGCATGTGAAAGTGCTCTCTGTCAACACCAATACTCACGGTCCAGCCATGAATTATTTGTGAAGCTTGGTGAATCCGTTGCTTTCCTAACATCTCCTGATTCTGGAGGAATGCTGGAGATGCAGGCACATGTTCGTTCATCTAACTGTACACTAATATGTAACATATCTGTGGCTTTGATCTGGAGAATGAGCTGCTCAGTGCTTGTTTTCTCATAGCAGTGAAGCTGTGTTCAGGAGAGTGTAAGAGATCTGCTGACATGCAGAAAACCACTGATAGGCCTTAAGCATGAAACAGTTTTCTGTGTTACAGGCAGATAGGAATTACGTATATGTGGGGGATCTAATCTCATCGTTGGGTGTTTGTTAGATGTGTAAAGGTTTCAAAGGATATACTTGGGTTGTTTTTTCCCCCTCTTTATTATACACTTGTTTGTCCATGTTGCCAAACCTCTCTGACCTATTTAGCATTTTTGCATTCTTGTTGACTGAGTTGAGTTGGCTCTCTCTCTCTCTCTCTCTCTCTCTCTCTCTCTCTCTCTCCCCTCTGCTTGTGTCTTATAACATACCTCACTCCACCTCCCTTTAGAACACAGACAAAGAAAATGTGAGGATAAAGGCGGCACGTGCAAAGAAGGAAAACAAAAGTAGTAAATCTGCCAGACCCTGAGGTATAGCCCCCCCATTGCACTGCTAACTGTTAATCAGTCTGACCTAAGAGTGAGTGTGTGTGTGTGTGTGTGTGGGTGGGTGTGTTATGTGTGTGTGGGTGCATGTGTGTGTTAGAGGGGCTAATGATCCCACAGCTAGCCCACCATACCAGCCCCCTCGCGACCCCCTGAGCTAGCCCCCGAAATCAATCTCTCTCTCATGAATTATTGAGTTGTTTGCCTTCAGCCCTCTACAACAGACACCAGAGGAGCCCTTCCCTTTCCTCTTGCTCCATGCTCCATTTCTGGGTCTGCCTTTTGGCTTTCTTTCACTTATTCGCCTGCTTCTCAGCCAAGATCTATCACTCTTTAAGAAGGACAGGCACAGGGGTCACGTCATGTCCCTTACCACACCAAGGAGTGGACAGTGCTTTCAGTCTTGCTCGTGAGATTACTTTCTTTCAGCTAGTGCCACCAGTTGTGGGAAAGGTTCCCAGTTTATCGTCCTAAAAGACCTATTAAAGGATGCACCAATTTGCAGTCTGATAACAGAGGAATGATAAGAACAACCAGGAACGAACCCCTCGATTAGGCAGAAGCCTCTCATTTCTTTGTTTCATGTGTTAAATCATCTCTTACTATAAAATAAGCTGGCGAAGTCTAAGACAGGTTCAAAATATAATGATGGGGCATGAATGAATTTTAAGCCCTACTGGGATGGGATTAGTTTTCCCTGAGGAACTGGCATAAAGTAATTATAACTGGAGCATCTCAGTAATTTTAGTCCCATCCTAATACACCGTTTCAGTATTGATTTTTTTTTGGAGTACACACTCTCGTCTCAGAAAACATTCTAATTCTAGAACCTTTATCTACTGTAAAACAACCAGTAAAAATAACCCAATGCTGTATTCATCTTTTGTGAATTGATATGTGGGTGAATATTGTGTGGTAAAGGAGTGGTTTGTGGGATTTTCTCAGCAGTAGAGGCCCTGGAGGAGGTGTTTAGTGATGAACAGCGCAAATCAGAGTCGTTAAAGTACGTGGTGAACCTCAGGCGTTGAACGACACACCATGTTCAAATCCACAAGACGACAAAAAGGACCACACTGATGAGGGACAACCACAGATTTTAGGCCCAGCAGCTGCCTAAAGATGTGTAATGAACTTTTAAATGAACAATAACCCACTCATTAAGATATCACCATTAAACAGATAATAATAGCAGTGATGAATAGAAGTGTGAAGAATTAAGAGCGAGTAAGGTTTAACGCCATCATCTCTCCTATTATCTGTTATTGAAATACTAAAAGATAAGCTCATTGAGGCCTGAATATTTTTGTTGGTGGGCGGTTTTCAGAACAGTAGTGACCTTCTAAAAATTCCAGTAGCTCTACTTTGTCTGACCCACACTGTGGAAAACATGAACAAAAACACTGTAATATCGTTTCAGTGTCAGTAGTCACTCACATCTTTGTTATTTACACCAAAATTGGTTATTCGGTGTGAATCCATCAGAAACCTGACTGGTGTCCTGTGGTAGACTGAATTACCCCAGCTCAGCACATCTCAATAGGGCTTAATTCACCTAAGCTAAATCAGCCAGTGGAACAACCAGTTTGTGTAAACCTTTGCTGTTGTTAATTAGTAGATTATAGAGACTTGCAATGATGAGTAAATGTGAGCCTAGCATTAGATTTCTTGCTAGTAGAGTGTTGTGTGTTCATCCTCTCAACTGAACTCAACACGAGCTCAGTTCAGAATATCTGCTATCTCTAATGTGCTGAAAACAAGGGTAATGCCCACTTTTAGCTGTACCTTGATGCTAAAAAGCTAAGTTAACTTAAAAATTTATTGAATGTAATGAAATAATGAGTTCTTGTTTGTCAAGTATTTTAACATTTTTCAAAATTTTCTAGGTTCAATATTTTCTATGTTAGAATGATGTGTTATCAGCCTTGGTCTCAGACTGACTCGACTAAGCAGATGATTGTCAAAAAAAAAAAAGCCCATAGCTTCTTTTTAACATCTTTTTACAAAGTGGTATCTCATTGACACTAGTCTTAAACAGGGGGTGAAAGTGAGTTAAAGCAAACTGCTGCAGATAAACCAGGCGCTTGTTTCACTACAGCATTTTAAACATACAACTTTAAGCCACATTTGGAGTGCTGGCAGGTATGGATTCCCATAAATCTCACTAAATGCAAAATGAAAGCATCACTAGTCTTTTTCCACCTTAAAAGTTCAAAAGTTTCAATATCATTGTGAAGCTTCACTGACCTGTACTAGGGAGAATAGGGCCTCTGTTGTTGCTACCCCAGACTCCAGGAACTGCACTGTGTAACTTGTGGAGGAGGGTAGGAAAGCACCCCCCGCACTTCCTCCCCTCTCCCTCTTGACTTCAGGACTGTGCTGTAAAAGTGAATTATATCCTGCAACTGCAACCTATTGTTACTTTAAAGCCAAATCAGCTGTTTTTTGTTGTTGTTTTTGTTGTTAATGTTTATTTATTTCCTCAATGACATGTTCTGCCATAAGGTTGGAATCTGTTATGTATAATGTAATAAAATAAAATATCATTATACAAATAATGTAGGCGGCACGATGGTAGTGTCGCAGTCACACAGCTCCAGGGGCCTGGAGGTTGTGGGTTTGAGTCCCGCTCCGGGTGACTGTCTGTGAGGAGTTTGGTGTGTTCTCCCTGTGTCTGTGTGGGTTTCCTCCGGGTGCTCCGGTTTCCTCCCATGGTCCAAAAAACACACGTTGGTAGGTGGAATGGCGACTCAAAAAGTGCCCATAGGTGTGTGTGTGTGTGTGTGTCGCCCTGTGAAGCACTGACGCCCCTTCATTGTGTGTTCCTGCCTTGCACTCAGTGATTCCGGGTAGGCTCCGGACCCACCGAGACCCTGAACTGGATAAGCGATTACAGACAATGAAAGAATGAATGAATAAATATAAATCATATGAATTCCCTGCTCTATATTTTTAGTCAGGGTTTTGACAGTCTGTGTTGGCGATTGCTGACTATGTGCCACAATATTAGGTACAGCTCCCAAACTGTTATTGAACAACAAAAATGGCTTTAAAATATGGTCCTGAAAACAGTTTATTGTGTTTGATAGAACTGTTGTTGCATATTTCTTTCATAGAACCTCTGTAAAATAGTTCCACCTGAATGCCAAAATGCATTTGGAGCTTCTTTTAAGTGTGTACATGCCATAATACCGCTGGTAATATTTCCACTGCACCCAGTAGCTCATAAATCTCATTATTATAATGTATATAATTCAGGTGAATGCATTTTTGGGATGATTTCCATATCTCCAGGGTCTCTGTGTTTTGACTGACAGGTCTGTGCTGCTACACTGGGACGATCAATTACCACTGCTGCATATGAAGTGTTGCTTATGTAAAATAATACTCCCCTGTGTTAGTTCTCTCTCTCTCTCTCTCTCTCTCTCTCTCTCTCTCTCTCTCTCTCTCTCTCTCTCTCTCTCTCTTTTTCTGTCTCTCTCTAAGCAGCAGTCTCCCTACATTGCTGGAAGAAGCAGAAGCTCATATTCTTTCTGTTCAGCTCTTTCGACCTCAATTCGACTCCATCATTATAAATGTTGTAGCAGCTTTAGGATGATGTTAGATTTGGTAATATCAGCTCACCCTTGCTCAGTCACTGTGTAATGACAGAAGAATCGAAAAGGTTAATTAAGGATGACATAACCTTTCACAATGCAGGTCACTATTCCCGACCTCTTTAGCTCGTCATCCTATTGATCAGAGTTGAGAGAGCTTTTGAGTATGTTCTGAAGTAAAAAGGAAAGGATGAATGCCCACCAATAGTCAATATTGTTACTTTATTGCTGCTACCATTGCTGAAAACAAAGTGTCTACCCCCTCGCTCTCCTGACCTCCCACACAAAGAAAGCTCCATCCAGTAGTTAGACTTGTTTGGTTTTGACTGGCTTATGGGCGATATGACAGTGAAATGTAATCACAAAAAAAAGAAAAAAACAATTTTATAAAATGTTGAGGGTGTTTCCTCACAATTTGCTAGCTCTCCAGTCTGTTTGCACTGTTTGCGTGCTCTTAACATGTCCAATGTGTTAACGAAGCCCCAGCGTCTGTAAATGGCTACAGAAAAACACACTGTCTTGGTCCAGTATGCTAGGCTTTCTCTCTCTCTCTCTCTCTCTCTCTCTCTCTCTCTCTCTCTCTCTCTCTCTCTCTCTCTCTCTCTCTCTCCCGGCTTAGAGCAGGGCAAAGTTATCTGGAAGTGTTTAGACAACAGAGAGAACACCAAATGTTGAAAAGCATGATCTCAGATGAAGATATTGCTCTATTTCTCCTCCATTAGTGGGTAATATTGACTTATTTTTTTAGTTTGGATTACTTAAAGTGGAACAAACAACAGTCATTTTTTTCCCCCTACATATCGTTCCACCTTAGCCAGAGCTTCAGAATGTAAACAAACCAGTGGGAATAGAGTTTCCCCACCATAGTAGACATCCCCTTTAAGAAGGCAAACATTGGTAGCAAGGTTCTAAACATACAAATGGGTTTAGTACAGACTGTAAATAATCATCAGTCATGTTAAACCTTCACATGTACAACTGCAACAAAAATGCCCTTGTCATTTTGTACCAGACTTGTCAGTTGAAGTAGTCAGTTGAAATAACATGTGAACCAGTAAGCATGCTTGCTAAAGGACCAATTTGTATTATGTTTACCTTAAAATAACAGCTTCAAATTACAGCTTCAAAATTGTTGGGATTCTTTACTGACCTGTAATAGGGAGAATTTAGCCTCTGACATTATTACTCCAGGCTGAGCACTGCAGAAATCGCAATGTGTATCTTTTAGAGGACAGTACACACCAAGCCCAGATACACATACAACACCCAAATTAACAAACACCACAAAGCAACCACAAACCCCCCCCCCCCCCCCACACACACACACCACCACCACAAAACCCCAAAATAACAAACAGGGGTAAGACAGGGTGCACACTTGGAGATCAGCTGCAAGCCCCCAGCCCCTCAGGAATTCCCATGCCCTGACAATACAGTTCAGGATTAATTATAATTTTATTTACATCACATACAGAGAATGCTTTTATTCACAGTGTTAATCACGTTAGGCTGCAGTGTTAGGAATCTTGCCCAAGGACTTTTATTGGTAGCATGGCGTTCCTACCTACTCTGTCCTGTAGAGGGCAGCATTGTAAGCAAGCAGCTATCAACACTCAGCCGCAATAATTATAATTAGTTAGTTTGTGTGTATTTGTCACTGCTGCTTTACTGTAGTAATTTACCAGCAAACACATGTTGTTAAAGTGCTTGATAAATTGCATTTTTAGTGTCACTGCAATATGAATATGTGTGATAAACACATCACAAATCTTCCGGAAACTTAATGAGTAATTCAATTCATAGTATTTACATGTGGTGGGGAAGCATATGGGCTGGAACCCATAGTATTTTTAAAATGTATATTTAATTTAGCCATAACATATTGAACAATGGCATTGTGCGTCACAGATATTCCTAATACCTTGCAGGCCAGGGGCATATACGTGAACCTGCAGAGAGGGGAGGCTCTGATGTGGGGGGGTGTTTACCTGCACCCCAACCTCAGTAAACTGCCTGGTGAAAGAGAGATGATACGAGGTTGCTGAGAATGGCAGGATAACAGAGGAGAGAGAGTGTGAGGGAGCCCTATCTGAGAAAGAGTATAAAGAGAAAGTGTTGGGACCCTCACTCTCTTACCTCTCTCCCTCTCTCTCTCTCCCTCTGATTCACTTGGAGGTATGCGTTAGCCCTCATAAAATATTAATGTTGGTTGTGCTCAGAGCCATAATTGCCATCTCAGCCTTTGAATAATTTATGGGTGCTGTACTGTTCACTCGGGCTCGTTTACTGGCGCGGTGGCCAACGCCACGCCGGAGAGTATGGCAAAGGCAGTAATGGCCGCTGTTTTGCATTTAGTAACCAAATGAGATTACCTCATAAAAATGCCTTTCTCAGGCTTGCTGTCCTTCTATTCTCACTCTCTCTCAAAATAGGCAAATCTCACTCCTGCTTCTTCTTGATCAGTGGTCAGAGCTTGGCAAATTAGAATATGTTAATGACACACACTGCTGAAGCGAAGGGCAGGAAAGTTTTAGTGGAGAGCTGAGCTCGAGTTTTCGGATGTTCCTGTCGGCGGGCGAAGCTAGAATCGGGACAGGATTTGATTCATGTCGTTCACAAATCATTTTTTGATATGCGGCTGCCCTCACCTGTTATATTTGTGTGCATTTACGTGTGTGTGGGACTCTGTAGCTTCACTTGTTTCCTGGAGTCTGTTGACTGATGGCCAGATGTGACCTTCAGACATGTAGGTCAAAGGTCGCATTGTCCGAGACCCATGTTACCCCCACCCACAGAGAACCCCGCCAAATTTACAAGACACCTTATACCTCTCATGCGGTTTCAACCATGCATGGACTGCAGTTTGGGGGCGGGACTTCTACACAGAGTTGAATACAGAGTTATACACTTTACAAATTATATATTAATGAGAAAATCAGTTTTAGGGTAAAGACTTTCCAAATCAGATCTGGACCACGTTCTCCTGTGGGCCTACTTTGGGAATGTTTATAATTCATAGTCATGTGGTTATAAAAATGAAAGTTATAATGAATATCACAGGCTTTTCTTCCCCACTTCCAGAGTTCAGCTTTTAGCTGCTTAAGTTGCATTTTCTGCAAATTCACTGCAAAATCTGAGAGTGAGTCCAGTGCATTATGTGTACAAAGAAGTTTTAAAGTTTTGTTGTGTAAGGTATAATATAAAATAGAAATTCAAAGAAGACAGAAATTCTCCTGCTCTTTTGTCATTTTATGGTAACTTTTGCAGTTTATTTTCATTTTATTGACAAATAAATAACCCTGTGAGGAGTTTGGTGTGTTCTCCCAGTGTCCGCGTGGGTTTCCTCTCACGGTCCAAAAACACACGTTGGTAGGTGGATTGACGACTCAGTCAGTGTGTGAATGAAAGTGTGTGTGTGTGTGTGTGTGTGTGTGTGTGTGTGTTTCTGCCTTGCGCCCAATGATTCCGGGTAGGCTCCGGACTCACCACGACATGAACTGGATAAGCGGGTACAGGCAATGAATGAATGAATTAATGAAAATAAATAACCAAAAATGAAACTAGTTTTCTAGAATAATTTATGTGCATTCATTGAGTTATTATTTTTAATAGAATCAATTTTTTTAATACCACACAACAATGACAAAAGAGACAGAATATTACAATTATACATTAAACAAAAACACTGTGAAACTTATTTGTACACCTAATATTAATGACTGCAGGATCAGGACGATGAAATGACTGGTGTTATCAGTCAGCTGATTGGATCATCTGATACTGAGGTTCCTCTTCATAAGAGTTTCACTGGAAACCTTTGTTCACTTGTTTTTGACATTGTCACCATGTATGGGCTGATATTGTCTGGTTTGTGTGTTAGTATAAACAAGTGCAGATTTATCCACAGTGAATGACAAACAAACTGTACATCGTCTTTTTTCATGAAACTTTTTACAACATTAAAACAAGTAAAATTATAGCGCACTTGACGAATCAGCTTCACTGTATTAAATCAAGCTCTGCCCACTGCAACTCATTTACATATCATTTACATACACCCCACCCAAATTCATGCATATATTTTGTTAATGAGCTTATAAAATGTGGGATTTAGAGGCATGGGATCTAGTGGCTTTGTCATAGGTGCAGTTTGTGTAGTGAAATACTGTGTATTAAAATAAGGCTCATGGACCATTGCTTAAAGTTAAAGGTGATATTCCCAATTTTAATCAAAAACTTGTTTTATTATATTCTGAGGAGATTTCCTCACCATTTGCTAGCTCTCCAGTCTGTTTGTGTGCTGGAAACTGGTCTAATGTGTTTATGAAGCGCCAGTGTCTGTAAATGTCTAAAAAAATGGTCTCAGTCCGGTATGCTAGGCTTTCTCTCACTGCTCCAGCAGTAAAATGGCATTCTGATCATTTTTAGACAATGAGAGACCCCCAAATGTTAAAAAGCATGAACCAAGATGAGAATATTGCTCCATAGGTGAGTAATACATTATTTATTTTTGCTGTAGATGGAAATGAAAATCTACATTCAGGAGAGTGCTAACTGTATGAAAGGAAACAATGATATTGAATGATACCCTGTGGTAATTCAAACAGTGAATAAAAACTACAGACAAGTTAAACTTCAACCACTTATACTTTTTTCTCCTCAAATATATCATTCCACCATAAAAGCCTTGGAGCTTCTGAACGTAAGCAAACCAGAGAGAACAGTATTTCCACACAATCGTAGATGGTGCCTTTAAGGAGGGGATTTTCTGAATCCTTGCCTCCAGGAGTTGTCCTGGCCTCCTACTTTCGTTGCTCTGTCCTGTCTTGTGTTTGTCATCAGTCCGCTGTGTAAGGTCTGTGTGTTTCGACCGATAATCTGTAGTGCTGTTGAAAGGTCAGTGGTGGAACTACATGAACACATGTAGAGGCCCCCACCCACCCCCATCCACCCCACTCCACGCTGTCACTGTAATAATTGCCCTTTTTAATTGGAGTGCCCTTAACTGAAGATACGCGAACGCTGCCCTATCAATTATGAAAGCATAAGGTGGCCGTCTGTATATACGTGTGTGTGTGTGTGTGTGTGTGTGTGGTGGGCAGGGGGTTGGGGTAAAGGGGGTGCTTTTTTATGCTTCTAGACCTTCCCCAGCCATAATCACCATGTCACTTAATGTGAACGACAGCGACGAAGAGAGAGGTGGGTGTAAGAAAGGAGTAATATTTCAGCAACAAATCCAAGTAGTATAGTATCACTATATAAGGAGTGAGGAGCTGTTTGAATTTCAGTCAGAGACAGGCACACTGAGCGTCATCGGCATTTTTCGAAAAGTTTCGTTCTGGCCGTAAACACGACACCAGTGACAACGGGCTTTTCATAAATTTCCACTTTGGAGAGCATTTTCAAAAACCTCTGTTTTTAATGACCGTGTGGACAGGAGGCCAAAACACAGACAAAATCAGTGGACACAGGACGTCACCCACAGAATGCTGTTGGCAGGATGTTTTTAGTTAGCTGACTTTTCTCAGTCTAACATTAATGGGTTTAAAAACTCAGACACACACACACACACACACACACACAATCTCTGTGATTGTGCGTCTGTTCAGGAGGCTGCCAGTTGCAGCAGCTGGTATTTTGCTGTTGCAGCTTTAATGTCCATCTGTGAGTGAAAGAAAATTGTCTTATTGGTCAGTCATGTTTTTGTTTTTTTGTTTTTTTTTCTGCTTTAGTGGAGCTGTGTGAAAGGAGGGTGGGGTTTCATTATGAGTTTAGGTCATGGAACTGCTAGAGCACAAAATTTCCTTCCTATCTATCTTTTCTTTTTTCTCTTTCCACCTCTTTCTCCTTTCACTCTCTCTATTACTTTCCTCTCTCTCTCTCTCTCTCTCTCTCTCTCTCTCTCTCTCTCTCTCTCTTTTCCTCACTCTTTTCTTCCTTTTCTGGTTCCATTTTTGTGCCTGATATCCCTTCACATTTCTCTTTTTCTTTCACCTTCTCTTCTTTTTCCTTCCTCGCTTTCTTTCCTCTCTCTCTCTCTCTCTCTCTCTCTCTCTCTCTCTCTCTCTCTCTCTCTGAGGTCAGGACTGTTATGTGCTTTTGGATTTTAAGTGGATGATGCGGGTGGATATCATGTTTTACAATTTATGAATCTGAAAGATGTTGAAAAGATTATGACGGGGCAATAGTTGCAATATTTTTTCTAATGACTTAACTTTTACTGATTTATTATAATTATTATTATTATTTTTATTTTTATTTTTGGCCGGCATGGGGTCGCAGCAGTTACTGGCACAGTCACACAGCTCCAGGGACCTGGAGGTTGTGGGTTCGATTCCCGCTCCGGGTGACTGTCTGTGAGGAGTTGGTGTGTTCTCCCTGTGTCCGCGTGGGTTTCCTCCGGGTGCTCTGGTTTCCTCCCACAGTCCAAAAACACACGTTGGTAGGTGGATTGGTGACTCAAAAGTGTCCGTAGGTGTGAGAGAATGTGTGTTTGTGCCCTGTGAAGGACTGGCGCCCCCAGGGTGTATTCCCGCCTTGCACCCAGTGATTCCGGGTAGACTCCAAACTCACCACGACCCTGAACTGGATAAGTGGTTACAGATAATGAATGAATGATATATCATTATTTTCATGTGAGTCAATGTTGACTGGCAGTGTGTGAGCTGATGGTATTAAAAAAGTTCAGTTTAACTCGTAGCTCTCTCTCTCTCTCTCTCTCTCTCTCTCTCTCTCTCTCTCTCTCTCTCTCTCTTTTTTTTTTTCCCTCTCTATTTCCTTTTATGTTTCCACTTTATGTGTCTCTCTTTGCTTCTTCACTTTCCTATCTTCTCTTCTGTCTCTCTCTGTCTGTCTGTGAGTTGTCCAACTTGTCTTTCTCCGTGTGACAGATGGACTCACTGCACATTTCAGTGTCTGTGCGGTTAGCTCACACTGGTCAGGAAAGGCTGAAGCTAAAACATGGACTTGTTTTGAAACAAACAGGATCATTTGAGAAAGAGAGCGAGTTCCTGTCCCCGCCCTGTTGTGATGAATGCCCTGTGTATTGTGTGTCACCGCTTCAAAAGCTTTTGTCCGGCTCTTTTTCTCGTTCTGACCTTTCTTTTCTCTCCCTCCTCCAGGTTCTTCCTCAAGTTCTTCCTGAAATGCAACCAGAACTGTCTGAAGAATGCAGGGAACCCGCGGGACATGCGGCGCTTTCAGGTAAAACCACTGGGCCTCTCTTTCTCCCTCTCTCTGTTCATCCCTCTGTCCATCCATCCATTAATTAAAAACATTAAAGCAACAGTAGGTAGTATTTTTACCTTAAAATTACATCTTCAAAATCATTGTGATGTTCCACTGAGCTGTAGTAAAGTAAACAGAGCCTGTTTCTGCTACTCTGAGCTTAGCACTGCAGGAACTGACTTCTGGAATCTAACATTTGGAGGAGGGTAGGATACCACCCCATCCTCTCCCTTGATTTCAGGACAGTGCTCTGCACCCTGCAACTGTAGGTGGAGCCCAGGAGCAAAAATTGTGTTGCCTTTACAATTAAGAGAACAAAATCCTAAAATGTAAAATGTGCAGCTTGGAAAGAAGTGTAGTGACTGTTACATGTTTCTTATCATTTTTGACTATGTGACTGTCATAGGTTTCATCTTACTCTCACTGAATGCGAGCTTCGTTAAGCAAGAGCACTCAGCTAGCTCAGAGCCACCCCCCCACTCCTGCCAACTTTTTATTTCTATAATTTCTTTATTACACAACAACAAAAACTCTTAAAGGTGACACTCAGGATTTTAATCAAAAAACACTTTTCATAAAAGTTAGAAGATTTTTCCTCACCCTTTGCTAGCTCTCCACATTTTTGCGCACTGGAAACCAGTCTAATATGTTTACAAAGCACAAGTGTTGGGAAAGTGTGATATGCAAGGCCTCGCAGAGAAATGGCGAAGAGACCTTTAAAAAGTTCAAAATCATGAACAAAGATGAGGAGATTTCTGCTTAGTAATATTGGATGGCTAATACTGACTTATTTTTGCTGCTTCGGATTACTTAAGGTAGAACTGACTCTATATTTGGGAGAGTGCTAAACACAGGCCAAAAGTGCTACAAAACTAAACAACTCGAGTTACACACGAGTTTATGTGATAATTCAAACAATGAATAAAATACTTACAAACAAGTTCAACTTCAACCATGTACAAACAACAGTTGTTTTTCTCCTCAAACTCACCGTTCCACCTTAAAATATCACAAGCTTTTTTATTCATTTATTGAAATGCAAACCCCTTTCTGCCTATAGGACATTTTACTTTTGCAAATCTACCTTTTTCTACATGTTCTACCATAGTAACAATCTGGTTATGCGGTTACAACTAATGCATTAGTAGTGTTAGTAGTAGGTAGTAACGGAGAGCTTGAGGAAATCAGTGCTTTGATGGAATGATTTTTAATACACATATTTTCTCTCTCTCTCTCTCTCTCTCTCTCTCTCTCTCCTAATTGACTCCTTACAGACTTACTTTCCACAGAAGGGAAATTTACTATTTCAAACGTAATGTTTTTTTCCCCCTACACTTCCTAGTCACACTTCATGTTCATATTTTCAGAGAACTGGTCAAATGTGGGTCCGTTTGAAAAATACTGTAGGGATAACAAAATAAAGCACATTTATAAGCCAAGGAAAAAACGTTAGGCCTTAAGGCGGGTTTTGAATTTGTCATTGGATGTCAGGGATCTATTTCCATGAGGCAGTGAATTCCACACTCTAGGAGCAGCAACAAAATGCACGGTCAGCCTTGTGGGGTATAAAATAAGTAATGTTCTAATATTTTTATATTCAAAGATCAAAAGGAAATGTAAAAGCAAATGTTGTCAGATAATCTTTGATTTAGTGATTAGTACATTTTTAACTAATATTTACGTTATTCATTCTCAAGATGGTGTTGGTAGATTGAAATGTGAAAATGTAGTGATAAGAGTGTCTATGTTTGGAGTATTGACATAATCACGTGACCTGAGAACCAACCCCGGTGATGCACTTCCACTTTCATCGTCAAGTGTTAGGGGGCAGCCGTGGCCTTGAGGTTAGAGAAGCGAGGGTGAGTGCTGGTTCAATTCCCAGGACCAGCAGGAAAAAATTCATACATGGCTAAAATGCCCTTGAGCAAGGCACCTAACCCCCAAACTGCTCCCGGTACTAGTGTGTGTGAAGAATTGCACACTAGTGTGTGTTTGTGTGTTCACTGCCACGGATGGGTTAAATGCAGAGAGGATTTTCCCTTAGAAGATCTATGAGCGTGACTGTCTCATCTCTTCTCACTTCTCGTCTCACTTGCTGACCATTCTCTAAATAAAAAAAACCCTCTTATAGTCATCTTATAAAACCATTTACCAATACACACATGTACACACTACAAAAAACAATCTGTTCCTAACTAAATGACTGGTTAAACTTCAGATATGACAGCATCCAGTCTCAGTCCAAGGTGAAAAATATGTGAAGCAGCAATGCTAATGTCAAAGAAAACCCACATCACCATTCAGTGTTTGTAGGCATTTATAAAAAAAAAAGTAAATGAGAAAATGCATTCAGTTTTTAGTTATTAGTGTGAATTATTCGTGTTTTATATATACTTTTAAGTTAAAATAGTGTTTGCTATTTTTTTTAAAATGGCTGTTTACTTGTTTAAAAAAACTGATGCCCTTTATTAGTTATTCCTAAACAATGTTTATTTTCTTCAGTATTAACAGAGCAGATACATTGTTTTTTGTATTATCCATAATAAAATCACATCTTTTCAAATGTACTTCTACCAAAACCTTTATACGTTCACAGCATGTAAAGAAACAATCTGACTTGGTGTTGTGTAGGAGGGAAAAGAGTTATATGCAGTTACAAACTGATTTCAGTTATATTTCACACTGGGCATGGGACAGTGTCTGAACTAAACTGTTCCTGCACTGTTACGCTTCACGCTGTAACTAATGCATGGTTACCAATGATCATTGTTTGTATGGTGGCTAGCAGAAAGCAGTGATAGGATCGATCAGTAAAGAGGAACCCCACTATTCTCCCAGACAGTAGAACCCCATTATTCTGACAACAAAAGAAAAGAAAAGTGTGTGGAAATGGGAGGAAGACTGAATTCATGAGTGCGCGAGAGAGATAGAAGTCAAGAGAGTAGGAGTGTTTGAGGGGGGGGGTAGTGAGTGGCAGTCCCTTGGAGACTTCCCACTCTTTGCCAAGTCCTTTCTTTTTGGAGCGCTAGGATTCCTCTCAGAGATCAGCAGCAATTAAAACGAGAGCTCTCTGCGGAGCTGCCAGGGGAAAACCTCGGCTTAAGCCGGCCTCGCTAACGCCACTCACCACACCAAGCGCTAACGCCATTAGCTCCACGCCATTGTCTCAGAGCACTCGAGTGCTGCCCGCTTTTTAATTGAATTAATCTGTGCCAACCCCTATCAGCAATCAATCACCTAGAGCAGGGGATTGTGGGCCAGGCGGACGGAGCAAGAGGAGAGGCTGGAGGACTTTGATAAAAGACGAAGAGGAGAGGTGTGTGCGTGTGTGTTAATTAGTGTGAAGAATAGAGGGGATTAGAGACTTTAAGTGCTGCAGCCACAGCGCTGCTAGAGTGAAGAGGCCGGCTCCAATGATGGGAATTTTAGAACAGAACACTAAAATAAGTGGATGTTTTAAAAGGAAGTTGCTCTGAAGAAATATATATCAACACAACACATTCCTTTCAGCCTGTCTACTTGTAAACGACTCATATCATACTTGGATATATAATAAATACTTATTTAAAATGTCTTTCAAAAAGCTCATTTTAACAAGCTCTGTAGGATCATTTGTTAAAAGGCAGGAGGAAAAAACAGTAATGTACCCTACCCTAGTCATTCATTGATTTTTCATATATTTTATTAGGAGTATGTGAAACCTGTGTGCACTCACTGTCCACTTAATTAGACACACCTACCACATTGGTCTATCCTGTAGACAGTGGCTTATCTGTTGCTGCACAGAAAGTGTTGGTTGTCCTTCAGTCCTTCATCAGTGGACACAGGATGCCACCCACAGGACACTGTTGGCTGGATGTTTTTGGTTGGTGGAGTATTCTCAGTCCACAGAAGGCTTTAAAAACTCAAGCAGCAATGCCCTGTATGATCTACTTGCACCAGTGCAACACACACTTACACACAACCACTACGTCAATGTCTCTGCAGTGCTGAGATTGATCCACCACCCATGTCATACCTGCTCTGTGGGGGTGCTGTGGCGGTCATGAAGAAGTCTTGACCATGGAAGAACAGGGTGAAAGGGGAATGACAAAGTATGCAGAGCAATCTATAATTGCAAGGCAGGAACACACACTGTAGGGGGCGCCAGTCCTTCACAGGGCAACACACACATTCACTCACACCTACGGACACTTTTTTGAGTCGCCAATCCACGTACCAACGTGTGTTTTTGGACTGTGGGAGGAAACCAACGCAGACACAGGGAGAACACACCAATTTATATATATATAATTTTTTATATTGACAAATTTACAGTTATTAATCTTTATTTAGAGGTCTGAGTCTAAGTAGCTATTGACTGTTCAGCCCCTCTGTTTTTCAGGTGGTGGTGTCAACCACAGTGAGTGTAGAAGGACATGTTCTTGCTGTTTCTGACAACATGTTTGTTCACAACAATTCAAAACATGGACGGAGAGCACGAAGACTGGACCCTTCAGAAGGAACCCCCTCATATCTGGAACACGGTAAGCAGCTGGGGTTAACTGCCTTTTACAAAAAAAAAAAAAAAAAAAAAAAAACAAAGCACAAAAAAACTTCTGATCTTTACATGTTTTTTTTTTGTGTACATCAACATTTTTTACCCAATTAGTGCCAAGTTATTATCATTGTGATACTATTTGTAATAAGATGTAAAGCCTTTTTGATTCTGGAGGCTGGGAGGTTTTACTCTTGTATCAGGGTCACAGTGTGTCATTGATGCAAAGTGCAATACAAAGCATCGGATGTGGTGGTGTAAAGCACACTGCCACTAGACTAGAGCAGAGGAGACGTGTTCACTGGAGTGACGAATCATGCTTCTCCGTCTGGCAATCCGATTGAACAAGTCTGTGTTTGGTGGTTGCCAGGAGAATGGTACTTGTCTGACTGCATTGTGCCAAGTGTATATTTGCTGGAGGGGGATTATGGTGTGGGGTTGCTTTTCAGGAGTTGGGCTGGACTCCTTAGATCCAGTGAAATGAACTGTTAATGCTTCTGCATACCCGGAGAGTTTGCACCCAACTTTGTGGGAGCAGTTTGGGAATGGCCCCTTCCTGTTCCAACATGGCTGAACACCAGTGCACAAAGCAAGGTCCATAAAGACATGGATGTGTGAGTTTGGTGTGGTAGAACTTGACTGACCTGGCTCAACCTGATAGAAGCCAGGCCTTCTTGTCCAACATCAGTGTTGCCCTCACAAATGCACTTCTGGAAGAATGGTCATAACAGTTCCGAGATATATATTTGAGATATATATTGACTCTAAGTGGTTTTCCATCCACAGTCTTGTTGTGAATTCTGAAAATGCACGTTAAAGTTTAAAATATCAAATTGTGGAAATGTGAAGAACAGTGATGGAACAGTGATTTTCTTCCTCTCCTCTCCTATCCACACATTAGGACCATTACCACCTGAGTGTCTTATTCCAGTGCCTGTGTAGATTATACAGCACTGTGCAAAAGTCAGAGACCACAAGGCAGTTATTTACTTCACTGTCATAACTTTAGAACTTTAGAAGTTATTTTTGACAGAAATGACACAGAAGCCTCAGCTAATAAATAATAAATCAACCTTTATTGATACAAAGTGTATTTATGATGTAAACAGTTGTAAATTCTAATGTGATCAAAGCAAAAACAAACTCAAATCTCTCCATCTCAGTCATTTTGATGCTGCCCTTGAAGATACACTCCGAGTCATTTTTTCTTCCACTATTTCTTTATTGTGCATAACATTTGCATATTTTTTGGGAGGGAAACCTGGCTACTGTGACCACATTTTCTGCTGGTAACAAACAACACATTGCTAGATCTCTGTCACAACAATTTATTTTGTTATTTCTACCCTCCTAACCAGAGCTCTTTAAAGCTCAAACTGTAAAATTCTTTTATTTGACTACATTTATAGTGATGTAACTGCATCTAACAGGAAAGTAAAATGTCTTTTCTGTCTTTTATACTGGGAGACCTGTCAGACATTTCACTTAAGCATGTTAACTGGGTCAATTTAGGGCGGTGGGTGGGGGGGGGGGACTCCAGAATGATTCCATTTGGCTGTGGGTGGGAGAGAGGCTGAGACTGAGAGAAAGAGAGGGAGGGAGTGAGGACAGGCGGCGGGGACCCCTGTCAGATCGAGTGCACACACACTTTATTATCTTATGATCAAATATGCAGTGAGCCTCTGCCACTGACAATGAGGACACACATACACACACACACACACACACACACACACACATATAGTAATATAAGATACTATTCATTTTAAGTACATTAGATTAGAGACTGTGTGTATATGTGGGTGTTTATGTGTGTGGTGGAATAGCTCCACACCCGCACGCATTTCTTTGAGCTTTGGCCTCCCGAGTCATGTGTCCAGTGGAGCAGAGAAAGTAAGGATGAACCACAGATTAATTAAAACACAGTGCAGTGTGTCCTCCCTCCGGTCCTTCTTTATCTCAGTTTTATAGTCCCGCTGGCAGGTTAGTGGTAACTCCCGATGAAGGGATGGTAAGAACGGTATATAAATCACAGTGTCGTTCTTCTTAATGAATGCCTTAATGTCGTTCACGACATTAAGGCATTCATTAACACCTCTCCTTTTCTGTGGACAAAGCCCAACTGCAGAAGTAAGCAATAAGACTGCAGAGCAGGCACATGTGGGTGTGGCATAAACTTTGTTTGCTATTTTTGTAACTGGAGGCATAGGCACTAATCCAGCGCACATTGCACAATTCCAAAAACAGTTGGCTTGACTGAGTAAATGATCAGTAGGAGTACGCATTGTAAGATACCTGGATGAGATGAGGTCTGAGGAAGCAAAGGGGAAAACATGTTATTTTTTAAGACAAAATGGTTTCCAAAGTAATATTGCACCATCAGATTTTAAAAGTCACACACACTGTTGCATCAGTTCATCCATGTTTTACCAGATGCATTAATTTCTTTGCACCAAATGGCCTTAAGTACTCCTGTGACCTATGAAATTAGTCACTTCTGGTGGTTTATTTATTTAAGTTATTTATTCATTGTCTGTAACTGCTCATCCAGTTGCAGGTCGCAGGTGTACAGAGCCTACCAGGAATACATCCTAGAGGGGGCACCAGCCATCAGAAGGGCAACAAACACTCACACATTCACACTTTTGAGTAGCTAATCCATGTGTTTTTTGGATTGTGGGAGGAAACCGGAGCACCCGGAGGTATATATATGTATATAATACCTTAACTTATGAGTTTAATTCATTCTGTGACTGAGCTCGTAACTAAATTTGTTTGAATGCCAAATTATATTGCCCCATTAAAATGAACTGAAATGCTATTAATCCGTTCCAGCCCCTCAAAAACCACACCCATTGGTTGTTACATGTTTCTAAATAAGAAAATGTACATTACAAATAACAAATAATGTACAAAAATATAATGATACATAATAAAAGACAATGAAAGGATTGAAAATGATTCTATTAAATATATTTACGTTGAAGATGAGACAAAATGCTGGCGGAGGTGGAGGAGAATGGAGAAGGAGGTTGGGGGAGTTTTTTGTTTTCATGCTCTATCATTTAACTCAACTTACTCGATTGCTACACACTTAATGCTACAATGCTACAATAACAGTCATATGAAAGAGATGCTTTCATGGCAAAATAACCAAGTGAACTGAACACTTGCAGGGCTACCTGTGGCGAGTGGCATAAGCTCGCTTGCTCGTAACTCGTAAAAGCAAAAAAAAAAAAAAAAACGGTGGCTTGTATCTTGGAAAATTCATAAGTTGATTCATTCGTAAGTCTAGGTTTCACTGTATATAAGATAGAATTATGTATATATATATATATATATATATATATATATATACATATATATATACATTTATACATTCATGCATTGCCTGTAACCACTTATCCAGTTAATGGTCACCGTGGGTCCGGAGTATACCCGGAATCACTGGGCGAAAATCAGGAACACACCCTGGAGGGGGATATGTATAAAATTTTTAGTACTAGTCTTCTTCAGAAACTCCAAGAAGATATGTTACATATCATTTACTGTTATAAAATAATAAATAAAATTATATCAAGGATGTACTTACACACATGGCATTTTACATGATATTTACTTTTTACTTTTTAACTAAAAAATACAAAAATAAATAAATAAACAAACACACAAAAATGTCAGCCAAACAGAAAACCCTAGAGTTAAACAAAATGGCCACATTTTGTCTGTTCTTTTTGTTTTCTTTTAAAATAGTCAGCTGTGGCAAACAAATCAATCACTCTTGTTTATTCCAAAGCCATTTAGTTTGTGCTGGAGCAGCTAACGACAGTGTATGTTAGCATCATTGTGAGTGATGTACATTACTTCAACCTCTGAAAAGTCCTGACAGGTCATTGCTTTACAATTTTTTTCACTTTCCTCAAAGACTGGAATGTCAGTGTGTCCCCTTTATATATATCCTTTCCTATTTCTCCTTGACAGATATGGAAAAAGCATGTGCTTGTTATTAAAAAATGCATGCTTTAATGCATCCAGCCACTCATTCACCACTCAGCCCATATACGTTCCCCTTGAAACCTGCTGACGAATCACACCAGAACATTCCACCTACCACCACCATGTCCATCATGGAGGATTACCCACAACTGACACAGAAATGGATGCTGGAAAAAAAATTGTCTGAAAATGCCATTTCTGCCTCATTGTTTGTTTTTCCAAGTGGCATTAAAAAGTGAACAGATTTAACTAGTGTCCCTAGTGGTCCTGTTGGGCTTTTTATTGATCCATATGCTCTTATGGCTTTGGAGAAACTTTGCTTTGCTGTGCTTATTTCCTTAGAGGTGAGGTTTTTATTTCTCCAATCAAGTCTCCCAGTTCAAGCCCAGGCCTCAAGTATGTCAGCTCATATCATAGCATTTCACACACTGCTGTACAACTTCAAATGCACTCTATGTACCAAGCAGACTGAATGTAGAACATGGATTGAATTATGGAAATAAGGAATAAAAAACATAATTCAGATACAAAGATGGAAACACATGGAATTTGACAGTCAAACAAGCCCTAACATTCTGTACCTACACTCTAACAATATTCCCTCCACCCTTAATCCTGAGTTATGAGGGAATACAGTCAGTGAGTTACTCTATACCCCTTTAGCATGAGCAGAGTCTGATACGCTGTCTTCCCTGCCTCTGTTTACATTCGCTTCCTGTCTTTGGGTTGGATGCAAGGCAATGGTCGCCTCAGACCTCTGCATGTGGTCAACAAGTGGTCAGCTAAATGTTAAATATTTACAGTGTTTACCATTGTCTAGTAGGTTGTCAGTCATAGACAATGATAGGCTTTTACACACTAGACAAAGTGTTATATACAAATAATTTGTTATGCTAATGCTAAATTATAGCAGCAATTTCAATAAATGCGTAGTTTATTATTTGTAGTTATTAAGTGTAATTATTGTGTTTCTTAGAATAAAAAAAAAGTAACCCATAAATAAAATGAAAATTGGTGGTGCAACAGGGTGAGTTTTTTGTCGCTAAGCTCCAGGATCTGAGGGTTGTGAGTTTGAGACACTCCTTGGGTGACTGTCAATAAGGAATTTACCTGTATTTTCCCTTTGTCTGCATGGGTTTTCTCCAGTTGCTCCAATTCCACACCGTCCAAAAACGTCGCAGGTGAATCAGCTACTCAAAATGTGTACATAGGTGTGAGTGTGCGATTTCATAGGGTGCAAGTTTCATAATGCGTTTACGTTAATAACAAGTAGATTTTCAGACAATGTTCTTCTTATGCAGATATACTGATGCTGGAATGCAGAGCTTTTATTTTAATCCCCTCTGTTGTTGTCCTGACTGCTTATATCCCACCACAATCAGTGAGCAAGAAACAACACACATAAATGGCATTTGTTTTAGAGGCTTATATTAACCACTGAAACTGAAGGGCATTTCTATTTACATTTTACAGAATTTATACCAAAATGTATTAAATTTCCCACCTGGTAGAATAAAATTAAATGATTTTTACTTCAGTATTTGAAACTTCCTTATTTCTCTACATAGCCTCCAGACCATTCCTCATGCAAGCCTCCCCAGTAAGTAAGGCTGTTAAAACATGGACTAGAGAACAGAATGCATGCTATAAAAGTGCTTGGCTAGCACCAGCTGGGTTGTTTTCAAAGTCTCTGCCACTTGAGAGGGTGGGTATTGTTGCCCTGGAGGAGTATGCTACAGGTGTGAGAAGTTACATCAGCTCCTGGGTTGAAAGTATGGTGCCAGCAGAGCTCATCCGACATATCCCTACCAAATAAAATTGGTAGAAAAAACTGTGAGGTTTGGTCTTTATTGCATGCCTGTTCCATTGCTTTTATCTCTAGCAACTCAGATGACCACAGAAAGTACAGATCTAACCTACATGCAGCATTTTAAGGAGATAGGAATCAATCCAGACTAACTGGAGCACCACTACACCTCTACGGACACCTGGCACACATGGCAGAGACAGAAACACTTCACAGGCTATTAGAACAAGCACAGAGGGTAAATTAACACCAAGCCACAGAGGTGGGCTCTGGTGCGCAAGCAGTCACAGGAGCCATCTCTTACAGTTTCATTTGAAGTATCACTTCCTTATTGGCATAGATCTGTATCTGCACACTATCTGTGTGGTGGAGGCACATGTGTATATTTTTATATTCAATGGACACTATGTAGCAACATGCTACTGTTTCTACTGAAGTTTACCAGTATTACCAGTTTTGAAAATTTACACAGGTTTATACAATTAACTTTTAGTCTATGAGGTAGTGTACAATCAGAATTTCATTGTACTGAGTGATTGTTTACCCCACACTTCATAAAACAGTAAACCCCCTGAATCTTAAATCTTATCACTTTTAATCAAGTTCAATCTCTGTCAGGATTTGGCTGTGGATATGAATTTGTGGGATCTGGCGGCGAGCAGTGGAACATATGATGTGCTGATTTGTGTCCGAGGATGAATGTGGTGTGATAAGCCATGGAGGCCTCCTGGGGTGTGGGGTAAGCAGCGAGCAGCTTAGCAGGTGGACCATGTTCTTTGATAGAGAAATATGGGAGCGTTCATGGTTTTGGATAGAAATAGATCTTGGACTTGATTTGCAATCACAGTGTAGTGAAAGTGATAGGCTTTATGATCAGTATATCCATCCATAACAGTGAACATGTCACACACACACACACACACACATAAACATAAACACACACACACACACAGCAGTGGGTAGCCATCTTCGGCGCCCAGGGAGCTATTTTTTTTCATTTATTTATTTATTTTTTTTTTTTGTGGGTTAGGTACCATGTTCAAGGGCACTTCAACCGTAGATGTTATTGCTGGTCATGGGTTTTGAACCAGTCACCTTCCAGTACCAAGCCCACTCCTGGACATGGCTGTCCCCACTAATTAGCATTACTGTGCTGCAATCATTATCATAGAACCCATGAGTCTCAGTTACAAAAAAACAAAACAAAAAACTGTCATTTATTTAAAAATAAAAGTGCTATACACAGACAATTAGCTCAGAATAAAACTACAAATGAGTGATACAAATATGATGTCATTTCCTTGGCTTGGTGTAAAGTGTAGGGTAAAGTGACTAGTTATTACATAGTGAACCGTGCTGGGTTTGTAGTGATACAGGTAAAAGAACTGCTACTTTATTAAACTCCTTGCAGAAAATGAGTCTCTGCATTTACACACACACACATTCAGGTAGCCAGTTCTGAGGATCAAACTGGAGACCTGCATGTCCCAAGCTCATCTCCATTACCTCAAGACCACAACTGCCCCTGCGGGATTGTGTTATTGTGTTATGCATCACGTATAAAGAGACATTAGATAACTAACTAACTGTATAATGTTCTGTATAAAGTTATTTTGACAGATTGTAACATGCTTCGGAAAATGTAGGGGTCATATAGTTTCTAATGTTGCATCATGACGTAAAAGAATAATATATCAGTTAAATCTGTAAAACAATTGATCAAAATGATTAATAGTCCATAGATTGATCCGCTATAGAAACAATTATTAGTTATAATCCAGGTTCTGTATCATTGGCCTTCTGCAGGTTTGAAAACAGTTCAGAGGTCAGGCTTGGCTCCTGTGTTTTTATGAGGAAGGATGTATCAGGGCTCGGAGGAGCTGACCCCAGTTCAGTTCAAAAGCAGTGCCTGTGCTGTTAGCATCCAACAAAAGGCCACTGTAATGGCTTGCTAGCTGTTGCGTCAAGAGTGAAAGACTGCAGGAGGTTGGACAAGGGCCACTTCATCTGTAGTGTGTTTTTTTTAAACAAACACAAAGTTTGAATTGCTATCTTTGTAGGGTATATTCACTGATTGAGCTCTTAACCTCTCTAACCTTGTTTTACTTTCACGTAAACACTGTATGCAGACATGTGTATTAATCTAAGATAACAGAGACATACATGTGTGTGAAGGCAGTGGTGTTTGAGCTGTAGGTATAGAGCACAAAAACTACAGTGATTAATACATTAAAGTACAACATCATTAAAAGTCATGATTAAGTATTGAGATCTGTTTGAATACAGGGAGATGGGTTATTGTCTTTATTAGCTTGGCACAATATGGAATTTATAAGTAGAATAAAATCCACTGTAATATTTTACAATTCTGCCTTTCTGATATATACTATGCTATATTATATTGCACTGTACTATACTATATCATACTAATATATACTGTACTTAGTGCTAGGTGATATGAGAGCAAATACATATCATGATTAATTGTACATTTAACCATGATTTTGATTACTGAAGGATTATTTTGTTTTTGTATTTTTGATCCTCATAGTTCAGTGACGAGGCTTGTACTGTAAATATACTGCGGTTTTAAAGCTGGGATATTTTTTCTAATATTTCTGGGAGCTTGTTCCTCTCTTGTTTTCTGAGCACTGTTAATATTTGGTGTGTGATTGTGCTTTGGTTGATGTTCAGTGTCTTCTTAATTATAGTCAAAACACAGAACATCCAAACCACAGACACTGTGTTTTTCTTTGGTACTAACTGCTCGAGTTGCCTCTGTGTTTAGGTGGGGACATAACAGAATAAAAATAATCGATAGAATCGATATGGACAAGATTATGTCGATTTAGATTTATTTTTGATTAATTGCCCAGCCCTAACTGTACTATATTATACTGTACTATACTCTATAACACTATATTATATATTATATAACATGACTTATGGCAGCACGGTGACACAACAGGTAGTGTCACAGTTACACAGCTCAAGTTACCTGGAGGTTGTGGGTTCAAGTCACACTCTGGATTACTGTCGGTGAGGAGTTTGGTGTGTTCTCCCTGTGTCCATGTGGGTTTCCTCCCACGGTCCAAAAACACACATAGCTAGGTGGTTTGGCGACTCAAAAGTGTCTGTGAGTGTGTGTGTGTTGCCCTGTGAAGGACTGGTGCCCCCTCCAGTCTGTATTCTTGACTTGTGCCCAATGATTCCAGGTAGGCTCTGGACCCACTGCGACCTTGAACTAGATAAGCGGTTACAGATAGTGAATGAATAGTATTACTTATTATATACTATTATATATTAGAAGTACCAATATATAAAGTGTATTTTTAATGTATTATTGTAATTAAACATTCTCTCGCTCATTTCTCATTTTATCGTAACTGTGTTGTAGCTTTAAAAATGCCAGTTGTCATTTTATTTCAAAATGAAAAAAATATAAATTATGTTTTAATACATCAATTTTAGGTTATTTATTGATGAATAAAATGTCAATTGTCATTTTTTAATACTACGCAACAGTTACCATGACATGACAAAAGAGCAGAAGATTGTTTGGATTATGAATTAAAATTGTACCGTACAAAAAAAGGCTTTAAAACTTATATTTTGTATTTATATACCTAATATTAATAATATTGTACAGTATGGTATAATATAGTATAGTTCAATACAACATAGTGTAATATGGTGTAGTGTAGCATAACATGATAATATAATAGTATAGCAGTACAGTATAATATTGCATAGTATATATTAGATCAGAAACTCCTATATAATCCATACATATTAACTTTGAAAGCAGGCTGTTTTTATTTTCTTAAATGTTTGCCATTCTGCTCACCTGTATGTACAGGTTTGTGTGTGTGTGTGTGTGTTTAATTTTTGCATGCCGTTTTTTTAAAGTGTGACTTTCAGTGTCACTATGTTTAATTACTGTCTTCATTGCTTGTGTTTGCTTTATTTGTGTATGTGGGTTTTCATTGCTTTTGTGTGTGTGTGTGTGTGTGTGTGTGTGCATGCGTGCGCACTCTCACATTCGCGTATGTGTGTGTGTGTGTGTGTTTGTCACTGGGAGCAGCATGGCGAGCAGATGGTGCAGAGAGAGCCACAGAAAGTTTAATCCTATCAGATGGATTCATGCTTCTCCATCTGCTTAATCCAGCCACCAGCTCAGCCCCTGCCAAACAGTCCACTTAGGCCAAGATTAGCACCACAGATTGCACCTCATCTACCTTACTCCGCCACCTCCAAATTGCATTATTCTAGTGTGCATGTGTGTTGGTGCCTCTGCATGTGCATCTCTATGTCTGACATGTAAATAAAGCAGATTAGCATGTGTTTACAGGAATATAGGAGAAGTTGGTCTTTTCAGTAATCTAAAGCTGCTTACGATCTGGACATGGAACTGGTTATGGAAATGAAAATGAGGATGAAAAACATAAATACAGACCACAGATTACAGCATGTGGCTTTTGCACAAAATGTCATTCTTTTGAATTTGATTTACTGTTTGAAAATCATGTTTTTTCAGCCTTGATCTTTTTTGATATCATAATTGTCAGAAGAATCCCAATTGCATGATAAAAAAAACCCCAGCTTACAATATGTCAAGATTTCATGGTGAATAGATCAAAGAAATAGTCTAAAATGATTTTTATTTACACACACTAAAGGTTTATTTTTAGGCTAATGTAGGTCCAGTGAAAATACTTTTTTTGGTTGAGGACGTTGCTCTATTCCTGTTCCATTAGTGGGTAATATTGACATATGTTTTCTGATTCATATGTAGTAGGTAAGTTGGAAATTACTTCGACTGCTAAGTTTCCAGGAAAGTAAACATATACTGAAACGAGTTTCTCTGGTAATCAAAACAGAATAAAAACATACAGGGGTGCGTTTCCATTACAACTATGGAGCCTAGCATTGAACTAACATGGTATGATGCATCATTAAACTAACCAACATCTGAAGTCCAACAAAATGTCAGTGGTGTTTGGTCTGACTTTCACAGCAAGAAACTGGCAAAAGCTTTAGAGTTGTGACTGTTTATTAATCATATTGTAATCATATATAATCAGCAGCAAAAATAATAACATTACTTGAAATAAAAATATTTGCATATTTAAAAATAAAATAAAATAAATAATAGTAAAAATTTTGTAACAAAAAAGTGCGTTTATTATTATAAGAAATATATATTAATTATATTTGAAAAGTTTATAAATATGACGGCTGAGATGTTGCGGCAATGTTTCTCAGTGGCGCAGTGGGCTACACGTGAAAACCCTGTCTTTCTGTAGGCACAGATGTGGGTTCGGAACCCAAATGCATTCAGTGTCCACATCCACAGTCTGGGAACTGATCAGCCCATCCTGCTGCTCTCCTACACATACGGACACTTTTTGCGCCACCAATCTACCTACCAATGTGTGTTTTTAGACCGAGGGCATGCTTGATTCAGCCTTAACTCTTAATAAAATTGAAATGTCATAAAAATTTCCCCTTGTACTAAAATATAATGAACATTTAAGGGGACGGCTACAATTTTGGGGAGACATTGTTTTCTCTGGTTTGTTTATGTTCAGGAGCTCTGCGTCTTTTAAGATGGAATGGTATGTTTGAGGGGAAAAATGACTTTTTGTGTATAGCTGAAGTTTAACTTGTCTTATTTAGTTTTGTTGCTTTTAGCGTACTGGAGTGAAACACTTCGTTGTGGGTTTTGTTTTACCCATTTACTGACATCGAGGCTTCATAAAAAACATATTTGACCGGTTTGAAACTAACTGGAGACCTACTGAATGGTGAGAAAATCCTCTGAATTTTATAAAAAGTGAACGCCGCCCATAAGTATTTTTGCTTGATTTTTACTTTAGCCATTTCTGTTAGCAGCACACACCTTTAGCCAGTGTCATTATATTACTATTACTATTTTTTATGGTGATTGGTAAAACTAGTTTGCTAATGACCATATCTATGGCAGTCATTTGTGAATGAACACAACATCAAGTCGTTTAATTTTATGCAAAATTGTAAAGCTGGGGATGATATCAAATGACACAAACAGCCATATTCCAGTCCAGTGTATCAGTTTCATGGTCTCATGGTATTCTTACACAAGCCTCAGCTCCTTTATGGAGAATATGGTGCAATAATGTTTTGTTTAGTTCCTGTTCGAATTGGAGTGCTTTAGATTGAAAGTATATACCACCGTATAGAACTCTCCCAAGCCCTGGCCTTCTTCATCCTCCTCGTTGCAAGGTTATAAGAACAACACTGCGTACTCTTGTTACATCCCGACGCGAACCCTGCCAGCTGCATCGGTTCCCTCTCTGGCTTTGTAGCTCATTACGGTGAACGGCACTGTTGGGGAAACTAAACGGAGGTAAGTAGCGGTGGGCTAAATTGCTTTCTTTGCCCCCTGCCAGCGAGGGCCTCTCTCGCTCGGAGGGGAGCGGACAGCTCTAATAAGCGAGCTGACCTTTCTCCACAGTGTTCCCTCCCTCCACCCCACCACATCGTCACCAATCCGCCCGCACCATGGAGAGCAACAAAGGGGACGTGCTAAACGAGCTGCTGTACATCAGCACCCAGCGACAACAACACTTGTCGTCTGCAGTATGAGCTCCAGGTCACCTAACTTCCAGCACACACTTCTGCCTCAGTGTTTATCTCCGTTACACGCATGAGAATCAAAGGTAGAAGATCAGTTTTAGTTTCTACAGTGGGTCAGCTCAGTGATCAGGGTACTAGTCTGGATTAGGGCTTAGCAATAGTTCAATATCAATGTATATTTATGTTTCAATAAAAATGGTATGAATTTTAAACACATTTTCAGTATTTCAGTATATTTATATCATCTTACACTAACTGACATTCATTACAGGACAATGCTGTCAGTTCCTGGCACACAATTGTAAATGCATTTTTAAAATATTTATATTGACTGTGATGTCACTTTTCTTTTTTGTGTTTTCCATTTTTCCCCTGGCGTTTATATTGTTCTTATTGATATTGGAATTATATTATACAACCTTTCTGAAAATTAAGCAATATATCAAGATATACATTTTGGTCATAAAATGCCCCTACTCTGGATGCTGTTGATCACCCAAATGTCAAAATTAGGTGTAAGGAAAAATCCCATTACAACAATTAGAACAGACACCATAAGTAAACCAACAGAAAAAAAAAAAAAACAATGCAGGGAGAAAATGCAAATGTATATAGAAAAATGCATTTTATTCAGTGTACTTTAAGTAATAGCCAAGGTATGAAAGAATCAAAATAACATTAAAAATACACCTTCCATGTCTAAAAATTTTTTATTTGTTTTTTAACTGGAACTATGGGGCTAATGTGGCTAAGTAATGGTAACTGCAAGCTACCATTATTGTGGCTAATGAGCATTTTGATACTCAATAATCATATATATATATATCATATATATCATGTATACTTCCTAAATCAACATGTTCTTGCCTCAAACAGAGGCATTATGTAATCTCTAACAGAGGCATGACACTGAAGTTATTAGTTGAAAATGGACAAAATTATGTTGTATAGCTAAAACCAGTAGTGGTCGCACTGAAGCCAAGCATGCATTCTGATTTTTTACAGTATTATGGAAAAAATTTGTACTTTTAACACAGATTTTGTGTTTATAACTTCATTATATTTGCGATAAGTGAAAGATGATCTATAATGACTTACAGCCTATGTCACTATGTTTCTCAAAGTCGAAAATCTGAGGAACAGGGACTCTTACAGTAAGCGATCCTTTATTTTCATGCCTGAAGTGCACTGTGAGAGCTGTGAAACCCACCAGTGCTCTTTCCAGGCAGTGTGATGTGGGACTTCTAGTTAAATCCAGCTGTGTGAGTCTTCTCGGTGACGCTGGTGTGTTTTTGGTTTCCTGCTCTGATTTGGAAACGGGAGAACTCGTAGGTGTCGAGTCACTCAAACTCCCTCAAGCCCCTCTCCTCTCTCCACCAAAACCTCATGAAACAAACCACATTAGATCCTCACCTCTAACCTTGAAGCCCCCTGGGAAAACAGGGTTAAAACCCCCTCACTGGATCCCCACCAGCCAGACGTCTACCATTTCTGAAGCGTTAAAAGACAGTGGGCTAATTTCGTGGCAGTGATTGGCCCATTACATCCATGTAATAGTGCATATTACTAATTTTGTCCAGTGTTTTGTGCATTTTTTGCCATTTGTGAATGTGGAGGACAGAATGATGTGATTTTGACCATGAACAACATCCCACTAAAATATATTTCCCAGTTTAGAACTGCTGATTTTTTTTTTTGCTGAAATAACAATTATGTTGTGTCTTTAAATGTGAATGTGTCATGGAACTAAATATAATTTCAATCATTTGATTAGTCATGTCAAAGATATTTTAATATAAATTTTTTTCTCAACACAGTGAGTTGCAATAATACTGATAATAATAATGATTTTTATTACATACCAACACTTAATAATAATAATCATAATAATTAACCAATAACCAAATAATTAACCAAATTATTATAATTTAAAATTGTGCTGCTCTCTCCTGGTTAGTGCACTCTATCCAAAATAGCAAACTGTATTTCTGCCATGTCCATAGACAACTGTGCTGCGGCCATATATGTTATTTATCTATGAAAACAGAGCTCATAAACACAGTTCCAGTGTCCTGGGGTTGTTGGTTCAATGCCCACTTTGGGTCACTGTTTGTGAGGAATGCGGTGTGTTCTCCCTGTGTGTGTGTGTGTGTGTGTGTGTGTGTGTGTGTGTGTGTGTGTGTGTATATATATATATATATTGTTTTTGTTTTTATTTGTTTTGCTGCATCATTATTAATGTACGCCCTACTGTGAAACACTTTGAATTGTCACTGGGCATGAGAGGTGCTCTATAAATAAACTTACAACCATGCAACTAAAGAATGCATAAGTAATTATGAATACATATCTCTCTCCTTCTGTTTTGTCTCTGCCTTGACCACACTCCTGATTCTTATGTGATGGTACTACTGGAAAGCAGCAGCACCTTGCATCAAAGCCATCAGCCCAAGCGAAGGATGGACAACGGGAGGAGCTACGGTGATTATCATTGGGGACAACTTCTTCGATGGACTGCAGGTCATCTTTGGCACCATGCTGGTCTGGAGTGAGGTGAGTGGATTTTTCTCCAGATGGTTCAGTTTCCACTTCCAAGAGAGAGGGTTTGGACTAGGCCAATCCATTAATCTGTAAACGTAAACAAGCCAATTTAGCATAACTACAGCCTTCCAAATTAAGCTGTGTCTACGTTCACAGATATACACAATGCAGGATATGTAAAATATGTCCATTAGAGCTTAACATGGAGCCCAACAACCACAACATCACTAACATAGGTCGGCACCTCCTTTTGTTGGGATTTCACTGAATTAATGCTACATTCCATTTAACTCATAAGTTGGACGTTTGAGCTGGGCAAGAGGTCACGCCTGAGTTGATCACGATCCAGTTAAACATTCAGAACACCCAGTGCTCTCCAAACACCATGGAAACATGTCCCCATAAATCAGTTAAACAGCACTGTTTTATGACTGATATAATGAGAAACAGATAGATAGAAACACTAATAAACTCTTAGATACTCTATGATATCCTACTGCTTTTACACACTGTTGATGTGTAGGCAGCCATCTTGGATTTAGAACTCTGGGGATTCTGAATTTATGAGGCCCTCCAGAATTTCTTGCAGTTTACATTGCAGTACATTGCAGTTTAAATTTCCTAGAACTCAGAAAATTCTACATCCAGAATTTTCACACTACAAGCACACTACACTTCTGGAAGGTTCAACAGTGAGGTCTATTCTGCTCTTATATGTAAATCCACATTGGCCTCTCTGGAGACATAGGCTGTAACTAGCCCCACTGACACTGTTAATGCATACACAGTGCCAACAGTTCCATGTGGACCCTACACCCTGCAACCACACACACACCACATCAGCATACTATCAATAACCAAAAATCCACCCTGGCATCCCTGGTGATTACTGTGTGAAGGATTTATTTTCTGTCATTTCAGTAATTAGCCAAAATAAGTGAAATTACACTTCATTCACATTCCTTATACATCAAAATATCAGCTACTTAGTTCTAAACTCTATATGAGCTAGCAGGAGAAAGTAGTGGCATCTCGCCAAATGGTCTGTTAAATAAAACCATCACACATCATTAAAGATTATTTTAAAACTGCATATCCTTCATCTGCTTCACTTCTCTGTCAGGCTAGGCCACTTTGCCTCCAGTAAAATACATTACACGGGATGCTAATATTATACAGGTGATAAATTCCTCGTACTGGAGCTGTTAGATAGTGTAATACCATAAAAAGCCTTTCATTTGACATGACATGTCTTTATGTAGGCAAGTGGGCTGCATATGAAATACTGGCTAACTGCTCGCTAACAGACCATTTAAAGACATCTAATGTGCTGCTGGCAGCTTATGCTTCAAGTAAATGTGCATTCATATATACACACATATGGATGTCTTATATTTAAAGGTTTGTAGAGCTAGCAGCTCACTTAGGAGGAGTTCCTCACAAAGTGATGCTTTGTTCATAACCGTGGACGCAGACACAAACGTCTCTAGTCATTTTGAAATGTGCAGGATATCATGCAGTTAAATACCAGAGAAATGAGCACACACCAACAACACAGGGTGCCTGCATAGCGAGGCTGTGTGCAAATGTGTGTGCGCTAGTTAAGGCAGCATACATCTGGGATACATTTAATGCACCCATTTCCCTCCCACCCCCTCTAGCTGTTCCTGTGGATGTCAGAACCTTTTGACCTCTCTCCCCTAACCCCATAGCCCTGAAACAAGGGGGCCCACCCAAAGCCCTCCTGCACCATCTCAGCTCTGCCCATCAGCTTTGGATCTGATTACCACAGATGCAGCCTAATGACAGAGAGAATACTTCATATGCCTGTCATATTTTTTTCTTATTACAAGCTTACATAGATTTTTGCTTAGTTTTCTAGTTTTATAGATATTACTTCCTACTAGTGTCTTATGGAATAAAATTTATTTTTTTAAAGCCTTGTAGAGGAAGTTCGAATTATTAGCCAACTGGTGAGTCAGGAATAGCTCTGATTAGGCCTGGGGGAGAACTGCGGTGTATAGGTTAGCGACATGTTAGTTTGTTTATGCTCTATTTATGCTTGGGTTTATTTCAAAGGTCAAACATGCACTTGCAACTTAAAGACTTATCTAAAGCTGCAGTTTAGGTGCTGAAGAAGCTGAAAAATGTTAGTATTGTGTTGTTGGTGGTCGCAGTGTTAGCAAATGCATTGTTTTTATAATAAAAAACGTTTGTTTCAAATTGTAGCATGGCAAATGTGATTGCTCATTATTTGATTAATTTAAGGGCAAGTAAACTGGAAAAATGCATATTCCTAAAAAAATATTTTTTTCTTCATAGGACACAGTTTTATGTATACGATAAATGATATGAAAAAAAAAGATAGCTGAAAGCACTGATGAGAACTTCCACCAACACCACCCACATCATATATATTTACCGATGTGCAAGAGCATTCCACTTGGAGATCTACTGTAGCTCTACGGGATGCATTGGCAATATGATACACTGCTTTATCAGATAAGCGGGGACTTTTTTGTTTATGTATAATTTATTTACTTTTTTAAAAATTACTATTATATATATTTCTTTTTTCTATGACCTCCCCCGGTTCCTGTCATGAGCCCTGAAAATATTTCCAGTTAACTAGTCCTCTCCATTCTTAATGACTCTGTATACATCTTCATGATGTTTTTTTATTCTTTTCCGAAATTCTGAAACCTCCCCTTTTATAAATATGGATACAACTACAACATCATGCAAACCTGTATACTACCTGATAAAGACAATGTGTAACAGTGTAGTCTTTCTGTTTCTCTGTCACTCTGTCTCATCAGCTCATCACACCTCACGCCATCAGGGTGCAGACCCCTCCTCGTCACATCCCGGGGGTCGTGGAGGTCACACTGTCATACAAATCCAAACAGTTTTGCAAAGGCACACCAGGCAGGTTCATCTACACTGGTAAGTTGACCATAATATACATCCAGTCAAAGTCCAGGCAAAAGTCGTCAAAAGTTTAGTCCTCAAACTCTTAATTACCAAAAGGAAACAGCTCAGCTTTGGAGAAAAAGCTTTATGTAACTGTACACATAACAGTAAACATACAAGTTCTGCTGGAATGCTGTTCACTCCCTTCTAAGGAGGGCAATAATATGGGAAATTTTGTTGTCCCAAGACTCAGCTTCCGGCTTAGAGATAAACTCTCTGTTGATTTTGATCAGAGTCCAAAGTTGTGTTTGTTAGTTTCTGTGTTTTGTTTCTTCACTCACATCACACATGAGTGTGTGGACAGAATTTAACCTATTTAATTGAATTTCAGAAATACTAAACGGTAGGAAACCTTACTTCAGATTAGCCACAGACACAGCAAAGAAAACACAGCACTGATGCTTATGCTTTCCTGTGGTTTAAATCATCTGTAATAATTTATCTTCATTCTGTTTATATTATGATTATTTGTAGGAATGACAAATAAATAGCACCCCCACTTCCCACCCACACACATCCACAAACTCTGAGTTCAACAAGAGGGTATTGTTTCCTTAATTAGTGCAGATAGGGAGATAGTAAGCACTGCTGCTTGTAAAACCTGCTACAGTTCAGTTGCAGAAACAGTGAGCGCTTTACTGGCCTGCATCTTGAAGCCATTACAAAAAGAAAAAACAAAACATGAAGCTTTCCAGATTGCACACAAACACACATGATTCAGAGAAACAGCCACAAATGCACAATGTCTTAGACACACACAGCTCCAATGTGAGATTGTGTTCTACATTCCTTCTGCAGTTCATTGGGAAACAGTTAAATGTAGGGCTGGACGGTATGGCCAAAATGCATATCACAATACATTTTTTAAGTCTCTGTCGATATGATATAATTACGATATTGATATGAACAATGAAAAAGACACAGAACAATTGCCAGGAAAAACAAGAAACATGACATGACTGATAAACCTAAACCTCTTGGCATTGTCAATATTAATGTTTTTAAACTAACTTTAAAATCATGTGCAGTGAACAGACGGCAGTGCCCTGTATTGAACATCAGTCAGTGACTGATGCCGTAAATAATGTATATTGAAATATGAAAAATGTGTTTGAAAATCATATCATTGTTATTGAAATAGTTTATATAGCCATATATTTTGATATTGAATTATTGCCAAAAGCTGGTTCAAAGTAGTGGAATAATCCTGGAACAATTTGTTGCAGCTTGCAAATGAATACAACTGTGCATGTCCCTCTCTCTCTCTCTCTCTCTCTCTCTCTCTCTCTCTCTCTCTCTCTCTCTCTAATTAATTCAGTTAAAGGAACACTAGGTAATTTTTGGATTTTTGCTCCTGGGGCTCCCTTTAGTGTAATAGATTTTTACAATACTGTGCTGCAATCAATGGGGAGAGGGAATGAAGGAGGATGTGATTACCTACCCTTACATAGAGCAGTTTCTCCAGTGCTGAGCCCAAAGTAGGAATAGCAAGACAGGGTCTATTCTCTCTATTACAGGTCAGTGAAGCATCACAATTAATCTGAAGCTGTAATTTTAAGGCAAAAAAGCAGTCTTGCCTTAGTAAGGCAGTGTTGTAGAAATACACGTCACAAGTCATCCTAATCTAGGCCACACACACACGCCTCACCATTAAACCCTCCACCCACTATTGCCCACATCCACATGGTCAGAGGTCAGAACTCTGAGAAATCATTAGTCGACTTTGTAATTTTTTTTTTTTTTTTTTTTTGTCTGTGAAAGTTAGTTCTGGCCTGTGGGTGTGAAGTGGTTGGGGTTTACCTCACACACCCACATGAGCACATAAATGCACTTGAAAGACATTTAAAACTGAAGGAAACTTTTCTTTTGGTTTGGTTTTTGATTCATGTTGCAACAGGATTTAAACTGGCTGCATGGACTTGAACATATTGGAGTTAGTATTGTGGTTAGTGTGTATGGACCTCAGTGATTGTAGAAAAGTAGGTGGTGACTTTTGGGAAAATGCTGAAGGGAAAGTTTCATTTGATAGTTTTTCACTACTCTTTTTTGTCTGTAAAGTTTTTAAATGCTTTTTGACACTATTTGACACTCTTTAAAATAAGACATTCTATAGAGAATATGGGGTTCTGGTTATAAAGTGAAAAGGGCCTCAGTATGTGTTTCTTCTTATATGTTTTTTTTTTAATTAAAACTCAACAAAAGATTGTTCTGTAATGAACCATTCACAGAAAGATACTTTTTTGTACACTTAAAATAACTCTTGTTGGCACCATTATTTTTAAGAGTATTAAACAGGCAATACTCAGGAGGGATTCTATCTTCTGTGACTCTTTCCTCTTTTTGTTTGTCTCTTCCCTGAAGGCAGAAACCTCTCTGAGCACTGGACTAACCTGTACCTCTTAATACTTCATCAATGGCACTGTAAATGGTACAATTGTGGGGACACACTGTTCTGTCTGCTTTGTTTATATACATTTATATACACATCTTTTAAGGTGGAACAGCATGCTTCAGGGGAAAAAATGATTTTTCTTTGAATGTGGCTGAAGTTGAAGTTGTCTGTAAGTTTTTATTGATTATTTGAATTACCACGGAAACACGTGTTTTACTTGAGTTGTTTAGTTTTGTAGCGCACTCAGTCTGAGTTTACTTTCATGCAGAGAGAGAGAGAGAGAGAGTTTTATTTTTTACCAATTTACAGACACTGGGGCTTCGTAAATACATTAGAACGGTTTCGAACAGGCTGTAGAGCAAGGAAAATCTGATTCAAATCATGAACGTCATCTTTAAATGAGCAGACATTCCAGCAGTGCTCTTTTGAATAAAACTTTGGCATGGTGACTTCTAACCAATAGTGGCAGCTGGCCTTGCCATGCCTGGTACACAGTGGACAGCTGGCAAAGCTAATCAGCCACTGTAGGCGAACTATGCTAGCTTCTGCTATTAGCGTAACACACTAGCAACTCCATGGGCCTAATTAAATCAATACAGGCAGAGCCACGGACACCTCCTGCCAGGTACCAGGCAGACGCTAATCAATGGCTACCTGGAAAGTGCCAGTGCTGCGTCAGAATCTGTAGCCTGCAAAGTCAGTCACCCAGGAAGGAGAACGAGAGGAGGAAAAGTGTGAGGGTTACTCTAACAGGTAAAATGGAAGACAGTCAGTTTAAGACCATTTTTTAAATAATTATTTATTCATGAGTCCTACATCAGATTATTGTTTAAAGTAAGATGAATACAATGTAAGTTGTACATGACACAACGTTGCTTCCTTTTTTATCTTTCTTTCATTTGCTTTCTCTCTGGTTTTGTCTTAGTCGCAGAGGGTACATTGTACCTAATACATCTCCTGTAATTGACAGTGGAGGTGCTCTGTCACTCGTGAAGCTAAATGTCAGGGCTGGGTGTTTGTAAAGAGGAAGTGTGAAGAAGCAATCAATAAACCAATACCTACAAAGACAAAGCTTGCTTGTGTTGCAACTTCAGGTAGCGTTAGGTTTAGAAATACAGTGAGGCTTATACACACTTATGTACATACTTACATGCATACATTATGCATTTAATATATATATATATATATATATATATATAAATACATATTTTCATTGTAACCCCATTGTACATTGTATCATTGTATCATGTTATACTATGCTCCTAATTCTTGAAATAAAAGGAAATAGAAAACAACGCCTGAGAGGCAGTGTAAAGTAAATATATTGTTGAGTGCAAATTGTGATTGGATTACCTGGAAAGTGAATAATTCCTCTTGAATACACAAAAATATATTCCATAATTAGTTGCTATAATAAAATTTAAAGTTATGTATTTTTAGAGATATCATTTTTTGTCTACAACCTTAGCCATGCACTTAAATACAGTAATAGGAAAAAAGAAAGTACACTACGGTGTATCAATATGCAAATGTTGACAATACATTGCATTTCATATTTTCTGCTTCACTATAAAATATATATTTACAAAATGAAAAAAAATTATTGGCAAAATAAATTACATTATTATTATTATTATTATTATTATTATTATTATTATTGTTGTAGTTTATTTAATCCCTAGAAAATAGACAACAGTGCTATAAATAGCATTAAAAGTGCAAGATCTAAGTATAAAGAATGCATTTCTGGTACACAAGTGTGTCTAGCGTACATGTGATATTTTGGTTCATAATAAAATGAAACAAAATAAAAATAAACTCATTGTAGACTATAATGCTAGCACCCCAGAATTAAGTAAACTGAGACTGCAACACTGCATTCATTCATTCATGCATTCTGATCATGTGTTTTGTATAAAAGTGTAATGTATCATGACCGTTAAAGAATATTTCACTGGATGAAAATTAGACTTAGGCTGTAGTGTACATGTAGTGTGTTTCTGAGCTGGCATGTGGAGACAGTTGCAGGGGGTCCTAAGAGAGCAGTAAACACCTCACACACACAACAGACAAATACTAAAAAACTGAGAGTTTGTTTAAACTTGTATATGAACAACGTGGCTGAATTTCTCCTTGCAAACTACAAAATCCAGGATTCTCTAAAACAGAAACCGGATTTTGATCCAAAGCTTTGTGTAGCAAGCTCTTTCATTTGTTCAGAGTGATTACATAGTTTGATGTACACTCTTAAAAATAAAGGTCCTACAAAGGTTTTATTGAGCAATGCCATAGAAAAAACACATTTGGTTCCACAAAGAGCCTTGTTTGTTAAAGAGATGTGAGTGTGAAGAACCTTTTAAAGGTTAAAAAAATCTATCACCCATTTACATTTCTTAAGTATAAAAAATGCTTTTCATAGCACGTTTATTTTTAAGAGTGTAGCTGGTGCCACTTTGAGCTATTAGTACCAATATTTGATACACACTGTGAAGTGTAAACATAGTACTGTAATATACACTACACTACAATAAGAGCCATGTCTAGAAGGCACATGTAAATATTTCTTAGTGCTACATTTAGTTGCACTCCAATAGGAACTCCAACATTGCACTCCAATAGGAACTCCAACATTGCACTCCAATAGGAACTCAGCACTTCCCCCACTTCACTTCACGAATCTCCACTGACAAGACTCACATCATAAAGATAACACATTCTTACTGTATTAGGGAAGGAGAAAGAGAGGCATGATATAAGAATAAGATTGTTCTGTATTGATCTTAAAGTGGGGTGGCTTGGGGAAAAAAACTCATCTATAATAAGGAAGGAAGAATGAAGCAATAATTCAGAGGTATTGAGCGCCTCGCTGGTGCATGGATCGATCCCCCAGAGCCCTCGCCTTGAGATCACACCTGGAAAGGGAGGGGGGTGTACCCCTCAAGAAAGAGTGAACACTACATTCCCTCATTCGTTACTGAGCCGCTGTATGGCAGACTCTCTGGAGCCAACGACAAATATGAAAAAGATCTGAAGAGACATTGTAGTTAAAGCGTTTTATAGGTATTGTATGACAATATGAAGAATGGAGAAATCTTTTTGAGAAATTAGAGGTGGAACTGTTAAAACCTTCGTAATAACGACTAAATATTTAAACATATACAATATGAGTTTCACTGCATACTTTCTTATTCCCTTTTCATTCTGCTCTTCAATGTTCAGGACCCTCACAGGGTCACCACAGAGTATGTATGATATCGGTGGTGGTCTCAGAGTTTAAAAACTCCAGCAGCACTGCTGTCTCTGATCCACTTGTACCAGCTCAACACACTTTAACACACCACCACGTCAGTGTCACTGCTGTGCTGAGAATGATCCACCACCTAAATCATACCTGCTCTGTGGTGGTCTTGTGAGGGTCCAGACTATACAAGAGCAGGGTGAAAGGGGGATAAGAAAGCATGCAGAGAAACAGGTGGACTACAGTCTCTAATTTGAGAACTACAAAGCACTCCTGTATGGGCATTGGAGCTGATAAAATGGAGAATGAGTGTAGGTGTTCCTAATCCAGTGATTGTTCAGTGTAGTTTAATGGTGAACTGAAAAATATGGCTATCAAGAAATGCACCAATCCAACTTTTTCAGTTCTGATATGATAAATAATCAAGGCATATTGGATGATACCTGATAGTGGTCTGATACAGACCAATATCCGATCCTAATATCGGATTCATGCATCCGTGATTTCGAGGCTGTGAATGTAAGATATAGAGTCATCAGAATGGCCATGAGTATGATGCTTGCACCTTTTTCATCTCCTTTGAGATTATTATAGCATGAAATGTTTGTACTTTTTAATTGTATTTTGTCTTGTAGACACTGGTACATAAAAACACATGGATTTGACTATATATATTTTCCCATTTTTGTGAGCAGGCGCAATGTGCAACCACAGGTCCTCATTAAGCTGACTGGTTTCAGCCATGACTTACAGTTGACTAGTAACTGACTCCTGCATCAGCTGTTTTCAGAACGCTCTAGGACATGGCAGAAATGACCAGGAGCACTTGGCATGACATAGAAACTTGCCTTTTCCCAATACTCTGTGACAATTACAAGGGAAATGTCTGAACTTTGGACATGTTTTTTTCATAAAAGTATAAATAAATATAAAAATTAATTCTTAATCCAAATTTGGTATTAGTACGAATAAATTTGGAAGTAGCTACACCTAAACATTCAAACAGTTGGATATTTTTGGTAAACGTGCTTTGATTGTTATGGTACTATATAAGAATCTGGCAGGCTGCCATACACTCACTTTCTGTTCTGGCCGTTTTTAATGGTGGGTTTTACCTACATCCCCTTCCCCCCTCCTCCTCTATTCCTCTTTCTCTACTCACACCATCCTCCCCTCCAGGTCATTATTGTGAAATATGATGAGGCCTGCATCTGCCCTCATGAAATTTCAATGAGCATTGATCTGTGTGATTGCAAGAGATCTCTCACAATGTGGTCAGAGAGAGAGAGAGAGAGAGAGAGAGAGAGAGAGAGAGAGAGAGAGAGAACCTATTTGCTCATTAATTTATTGCTGAGATAATTTCAGTTCTATCATTTTGACATTTTCCAAGACACCCGCCAATAGTTTTGTGCTGGTAATTTCTAGTAATTTTATTCCACTGGAACTGTCCATTAATGCCATGTTCTTTTTGTGAAACCTTAACAAAGTGGTAATGACTAAATCGGCTGTGAATCTAGCCTGACATCCTCGACTTATCACGTGCCCTTAAGTGGGACTTAAGAATACAAACCATCAGCGAATTTCTCCTCCACTTTCTACTCCTGAGAACAGTTTCCTCTCAAACTGATGAATGCGGTAATTACACTGAGACAGCAAGACTAAAACACTTACCTGAAACTAATGTCTCTAAATTGCCTGTCCCATGTTTTCAGAAGTCAAAATGCTAGTGGCTTTAACTTGTGGTTGCTAACATGGCACGTTCATTTGTTTTAAGTTCACAAAATTATGAAGATAAATTTAAATCCATAAGGTGAGTTCAGTTTGAGTTCTGGAATGCTTGTAAAAAAAAATATCTGGCTGTGTGTAGTTTCCCCTCATGCTACCAAACAGCTGAATATCAGTGAACAAGTCTGAATATCACTAAAATCACGATATTTACTACTTTTATTGTTTTAGAAGTTATGATGATATTATTGCAAACGATACGATATGAACCAGCCCTACTGTTGCCATGAGTTCTTGGATGCTTAAAAGAACCACTTTTGGTTCAATCTAGAATAAGCCTGTTAAAAACTAAATAGGTTAAGAGATTTAACACTAAAGTATTTTTTATTAATTAAATTCATTCGGGCCCCCTCCAGGGTGTATTCCTGCCTTGCACCCAATGATTCCAGGTAGGCTCTGGACCCACCGCAACCCTGAACTGGATAAGCGGTTACAGATAATGAATGAATGAATGAATTCATTCGGTTTATATGCACTTTCTTGAACAAGTAAAAACAGAAACAGTATAAATCTCTTTGGCTTTGACTATTTGTCAAAACTACATCCATGTTTTCTCTGACGTACACATGGGGTTCAGTGAGAATTGTGTTACTAACCTTCTGCAACTTTTAATTTAATATGATGTTGTCTAGAATGATAATCTTTAAAAAGAACATGATCATGAGTAGTTAGGATGGATGGTGTTATATTACCTTATTGTTATTGTTTTTGTGGGTCTAGTCATGTTCCTGCTGCCTAGTATATCCCACCCATTGACAAGTACAATTGTAACAAGATAATCAATGTCGTTCTCTTCACATATCAGTGGTTTTAATGTTGTGGCTGATTGGTGTAGGAATGAATCTGAAGTGTTGATTTAGTGTCCACTTTAAATCTCATTAATGGTGAGGAGAAAGTAGGTGTAAAGTTTAGTAGCCTGCTATGTATGGTTTTGTCTGTCCCCACATGACTGCTAATTGTGGCTAAAGCAAACACACTGGTGACCTCATTAATAAAACTGAATTCACAGGGAAACCATGTAAACACTAACTCTTGTCAGTCTTTGTTAGCTAATCCCTTTTTATTGTCACTTTTAGCAGGGCTCTGTTAGCATGTAGCATTACACAGTTGGTACTTGTCCAGCTTGGCCTCAGATGCTATTTTGAGGCGTTTAACCGCTAAGGCTAACCCAGGGAGAACGATAAACCAACATCCTTCAGCAAATTGAAGCCATGTGGCAGCACAGAGAAAACAATAAAACAGTCTGAAGGAGCAGAGCTAGGCCAAGTTATAAATATGTGCGGTGTGGTTAGCGCTTGTTTCACATGTAGCAAATATTGTACCAGGCTCCAGTGAAAGTTTAGGCCAAAAACAGTCCCACTTCCCCATTTTAGTTAGTGTGATTTTTTTTTTAATACTTTTAATGGGCATATTTAAGGAAGTTATGGTGTTTGTGCCATTGTGGTCTGTTTAAATGAACAATGGGGCTAATGGAATAATCACCTCCTGTATAAACACGTTTGTACTGGCAAAGGAATACATAAACTCTACATTGGGTATATATTGTATTTATGGGAGTTTATTTAGGCCATATTTAATAATTATACAATATTATAAAAAATACAGATCATGGGCTCTGAAATGATTATGGAGACTGTCTCCTATACTATGTATAGTCTCTTTTTACAGACAATTTCTCTTTGTTTTTATACATGTTTTTCTCTCACTTTATATTTATTCTCGTTCTCTCTCTCTCTCTCTCTCTCTCTCTCTCTCTCTCTCTCTCTCTCTCTCTCTCTCTCTCTCTCTCGCTCTCTCTCTTTCTCTCTCTCTCTCTCTCTCTCTCTCTGACCTTAGTAAGTGAATGTTTTCCCCAGGCTGAGTGAGACAATTGGGTGCAATGTAGAAATCAATGGCAATAAAGGTAGAGCAAACTACTTCTGGCATCTATGAGCCATGTGACTGTTTTGCAGAGAGTTAGCCCATCAATCTTCGTATTTAGCATATTAACACAAACACAAGGACACGAATAACACCTCCCCAAAGATATCAAAGGACTGCCATTGGAAATCTGACGAATAATTGTAAGGTAGCTGATTCACAGATGCAAATAATATGTGGACTTTTGTGCTGTTGTAAATCATATCTTGCCTGAATGACACCTACTCAAGTTTCTTTTCCTTTGTAGCGGACCACATACTAACTTCATTAGTACTTAATAAGAATTCACTGAGCTGTGACCATCTGCTCCAACTGACAGGAAAGCACCCAACTCCACTCTCCCTCTGTGACCCATCAACCCCTAACATTCACCCACACACTCACCATCCAAACCACTCTCTCATTTTCTCTTCCTCTTTTCTCTTCATCTTCAAGCTCCACGCGTGGAGGAGAAGCTGCACTAAAGCCTTCTTTGTGCTTCAGTAAATACCATATTGTTTTTATCAAGCCTTGCTTTTATGGCTTTAGATGGTATTTATATCACAAACAAGTAAAAGGACAGTGCAGCTGAAAGGCTGAATATATCCGGATTAAGCTTAATTTACTTTGAGCATCAAAAGATGCAATACATTATAACAAACATATTCTGGTCATTCAATATTGTGAAATAAGTTTCTGCTTTTAAATGGTTCTTTCTTAAAATAGTACATGCTTCATTCTGAAACATATCTTGCCCTCAGAAAATTCTTAGAAGAGCTTTTAAAGAGTAGGCTTTTAAAAACAAAGCACTGCTGGAAATAAGCCCGCGCCCATGATTTCTGCTTCCATTTGCTCTCTATTATCGAAACAACTTTTGTCAGATAGCTTGTAAATCTCCCTCCTGGCCTTCACCTCCTGACTGATGCGATCGTCCTGATTCTGACAAGATAAAGACTTTGCACGTAGTAATTGCCACGCAAAACACATAAGCGTCCCTGAAAATCCTTAAAATCCAGAGATTACCATACTATATGTGCCTCTTACACTTAGCGTTCGATAAATATGGGCAATCTTAGGAATATACAACGACTACCATTAGAACAATTGTATATTTTAATGCCACTTCCTGCAGCATTAAGCCTGTTGCAACTTTGATTGTTGCAGTGTGATTTTCCTAAAAAAATAATAGTAATAATAACACCCTTAGAAAACACTTTAGACCTCCATTAGTCAATGCATATCTTTAAAAATGTCTTGGTTTGTCCTGGTATTGCTCTGCAGTTAAGATGTGTAAATAAAGTTTGTGTTAGTTACTTAATTAGTCTAACATGTGGACTATATTCAGTGTATAGGACTAATAATGTTTTCATTTTCCAGCCTTGAACGAGCCCACCATCGACTATGGATTCCAGCGGTTACAGAAGGTTATTCCTCGGCATCCTGGAGACCCAGAGCGCTTACCAAAGGTACAGTCTGTTTGTAACACTCCTTTCGTACCATTGTACACCTCCCAGTTTGTTGCCAGGCAGGTAACTGGTCATCTATTTTATCACCTACCTCATAGTTCAATTTCTATGTTTAGATTTACTGACTGTAGCCCACTGGACATGCACAGACCCTCTGTTTGTGACTCCAGGTCTGATGGTGGCCCCTTTCCAGCAGTGGATGGAGTAGATTGGGATAGAAAACTGTGTACCTACAAAGTGTATCTCTAAGCTAGGTGTACTTGAGCATTTAAATGACCAACGATTGCAGGTACAAGATAGGGCTACATGACTAAACAATTTGTACATGTGTAATAGGTGACTAAATTACGCTAGGTTTTATTTTTACCTTAAAATCACAGCTTCAAAATCATTGTGACGTTTCACATATTTTGCAATAGGGAGAACAGTCTCTGTCATTGCTGCTCTGGGCTCAGCACTCCAGAAACTGCACTATATTATAACTATTGGAGGAGATTAGGAAACCACCTTCCTCTTTCTTGATTTCAAGGCAGTGCTGTAAATGCTGCAACTGTAGGGTATCCAAGTAGCAAAATCTAGCCTAGTGTTCCTTTAGTAGGTTATCAAACCTCCAGCCTTTAAGAATGCATTTTATGACAAAGAACTCTTGACTCAATTACTGTTCTCCTCCATCCTTACAAGGGTGGTTAAGATGCACTAGGTCCAGAGCTAAAAAGCTAGCAGGTTTCAGTGGGCCGTGTTGGGTGGGCTGGGTCATGACCTAATGCTCACATATTGTACAGCTGCACTCGTTTCAGGACTTTTGCCTTCATGTATATTAAGTGGTTCCAGATCAGCTTGATTTAGAGCGAGGCGCTGACATCAAAGTGCTCATTGTCACTTATAAAGGGCTAAGATGGCTGAGTGCTCGCTCTTATGTCATTATGGGCCTGGTGATGAGCCTCATGTGGTAATGATTTCTGTGCTCTGATTGTTATTAGCAACTGTTGCTACAGCGCAAGGAGAATTGCATCACCGGAGCAACTTGCATGTGTGTGTGTGTGTGCGTGTATTTTGCAAGCATTGTATGTGCCAGCCTGTGTTGTGTGAGGATGTGTGTGTGTGTGTGTGTGTAGTGGGGTGTGGGTCTGTTTTTGAGGTCCACTCTTTTGGGGTTGGTACATTGAGCAATAAGTACTACAGAACAATAGATGGTTCTCTCATTAGCTTGCCTTCTATGCTTGCTTGTGTGTGTGTGTGTGTGTGTGTGTGTTTAAAGTTTCTCTCTGTACAAGTAGTGGATAACAATATTCTGACTAAAAATATCCTAGACTAGATAAAAATCGCTAACTACATGAAAACTAACAATGACCTGTCTTTCTTAATAAAAACAAAAAAAGAAAAAAATATAGCAAGACATAGCAAGTGTTGTTAAAAAAACCTCATCCCAATCTAAGTCATTTATACTGACTGTCTTTCAATATTGAGTCTCCTATACTTTAATTTTCGGTCATAATACTGCTGCACAGTGGGCCCTTTGAGTAAACTGAACAATCACAGGATTTTAAATCCCTCAGTGTTCCTGCTGGATCATGAATAGTCCACCACCAACAAAAAACATTCAGCCAACACCATCCTGTGTCCACTGATGCAGGAATAGAGGACGTCCAACACACTGGACAATGGAGTAGCGATTGAGTGAGAAACACTGGGTTTAAAAACTCAAGGAGCACTGCTGTGTCTGATCCCCTCATATAAGAGTTAAGACAAGAATATAATAAAAACATTTCAGACTTTTTAGCACCATCCTGCCACACACTGCACTTTCCATTTACAACACCCAAGTGACCGCCTGCATAAAACAAAATATTTAGGGTTGGGTTCATGGTAAAGGAAGCCGATACCGATCAGTTACAAAAGGTCTTATTGGGCCCAAAAAACATTCCTAGAAATCAGATCGGGACAGCCCTAGTTTAGTTGTTAAGGCTTCTATTGTAATCAGTAATTTCCTAGATACTGAAAAATACTGGAAAAGCTTAACTTACTGATTATTTAGCTTGAGTTTAAATCAGGGTGATACTGCAGCGTGACATACACGTAGGACCTTTATGTATGCGCCTCATGTCCTCACATTGTGTAATCGACCTGTGTGTGTTTGTGCATACTACAAACAGCCCTTGCTGTTAGAACAGGTGAAGCGTATATCATTATGTTTTCTGGTGAGGTTTCGCGCACACGTCTGACGCCCTCCTGATTGCACTGCTGTTGTCTCTAATTATTTTGAGTGTGCGTGTGTGTGTGCATGTCTCACACAGCCCCATTCTAATGAACTTGCGGAGTGTTCTGGGTCTGCGGATAGAGGAGAGAGCCACACTGTACTACAGCACAATAACACTCAGAGCCTCAATTCGTTATCTCGTATTAACCCCGTACTCCCACACATGCTCAGACACTTCCAATCACAACCACACACACACACACACACACACACACACACACACACACACACACACACACACACACACTCCTAAGTGAACCAAGTCATTCATTGCAATTAGACCCAGCAGAGCTCACTGTCACATTCAATGAGGATGTATAGATTTTCCTCTCATGGCAGTACCTGAACAAGCCCAGCAGTACTCAGCTGTGGTGGTCTTATTTACTTGACCGTGTTTGTGTGTGTGTGTGTGTGTGTGATGATACTGATCATACCAGAAACTGTATCAAAATTCATGAAATCACGAATGTATCGAGTGCTTATCTCTTTAACGTCAGGCTCAACACGATCCTATTGAAGAATGTACAAGCAGAGTATTTACATCACGCCACTTCTCAGTGTCAAATAGGGGGTGGGGCAACCTCTGTGCAAATGGTGTGTAGAGAGGTGACAACTTCCTCTTGTGTCTGAAAGCAGAGTTGACATGTCATTGCACTTAAATATATGTATTCCTTGCTTGTGTTCTGTTTTCACCGCAAAGTACACAAACCACCCCCCCCCCCAGTGAGGACATTAAAGGGTTAAGAAACAAAGCCAACTGCCTATTTCATTAAGGAAGAGGATTAAAACGAGATTTAGTACAATTTTCTAGCCCATAAATGTGTTTTGTCAAAGCTATTCTTGTGGGATTAGCCACGTTTAACAGAATACTGGCATTAAAATTCGATTTAAAATAAATTTGCTCGTGTTGGTTCCAGCCTGAGCAGCAAGGTGGCGCTGCAGGTGGTTTCACTGTCACACAGCTCCAGGGTTCTGGGGTTGTGGGTTCAAGCCCTGCCTCTTTCCTCTGTCTGTGAGTAGTGTGATTTGTTCTCTCTGTCTGTGAGGGTGCCCAGGTTTTAGACATTTTCTTTAAATGTTTTAAAAAAGAAATATTTAAAAATATACTCCACCTGTTACTCTGCACACTTTGCTATCACCATTTTAACCTGCTCTTTAATGGGAAGGATCTCTACAGGACCACCACAGAGCAGGTATGATTTGGAGGGTGGGTTCTCAGCGCTGCAGTGACACCGACGTTGTGGTGAAGATGTGTCAGTGTGTGTTGTGCTGGTAAGAGTTGATCAGACACAGCAGTACTCCTTGAGACTTTTAAAGCCCTCACTGTCACTGCCGGATGGAGAATAGTCCACCAAACATCAACACCCTGTGGGTAGCATCCTGTGTCATGACTGACACACACTGTGCAGCAACAGATGTGTAACTCTCACATGCATACATACACACACACACACATACATAAAACACATTCACACACACACACACTTTACACTGTAACATAGCACATAGCAAAGGCCTGCAGTTATACACAAAACAACTCTTTCTAATTTCATCACATTTCAGAAGGAATGAAGCCTTGCTGTGAGCTGTTAGTGTACCAGCAAATTTTCCACATCTGCAGTTCAGCTCAGCATCGCAGCACTAAGTTATGAAATTAAACTATTTAACAAAAACAGCTCAGCATTTTCTCATTAGCTCTAATGGGTTTTTTTCTTTTCTTTCGTCAGTATTCTGTAAAGCTTCTCCAGCCTCACAATCATAATCTACATGAAATCACATCTGTGGTTGGTGCATGGCTGAGTCAGACCGGTAACATTCATGCAGTCAGGATATCTACAGAGAAAATGTGCCACTCAGTCACATACTGGTGAAGTACACACCACTCCAGACTTCACGAGCTGGTTGTGAATTTCATGCTGGAATTTCCCTTTTGTTTTTTTTTATTTACTTGCTTTTTGTTCCTTCAACATCACGTGTATGAATCGTATCCTCCCAAGAGAGGAAAGTACACTAAAACTGCTCCACAAAGTGTGTTACGGTTCAGTTGCAGCAGGTGCAAACTCTACACTAGAGTGCATTGTGAGGCGGGGGATTTGTGTGGGTCGGGGTGTGTGAGTGGGTGCACACCTTTCAATGATCCATCTGCAGTAGTGTATACATTACGCTGCTTTTCACAAGTTTGAAATCCCCTATCATGGATGTTTCAAAACTTTGGTCACTTTTAACATACAAGTTATTATTATTGATGATGTCAATTCCTAGTTGTGGACACAGCTGACATTTGTTTGTTTTTAAGTAGTTTTAAACCATATCATTATAATAATAGTAAAATATATAATAATAATAATAATAATAATAAGTAATATCAGACTCTAAATGATACACGACAGATAAATATTACTTCATATAGTGAATAGTCTTTAAGGAGTAGATTCTCCTTATGAAATATATAAAGAGTGCATGTTGTGTACGTGAATTTGCAACTGTGTGTGTGTGTGTGTGTGTGTGTGTGTGTGTGTGTGTGTGTTTAAGAGCATGGGCACTGAGAGGTGATCCATCATGGTGAAGTCAGCTTGTGCCTCCCGGCAGGTCAGCCGATCGAAGCCTTTGCCGTCCGGACTTTATTATTGCTCCATCGCTAGTAATTGAGTCACAGCAGAGGGTGTGTGTGTGTGTGTGTGTGTGTGTGTGTGTGTGTGAGTGTGTGTGTGTGTAAGAGAAATCGTTCTCGCACCTCTGACATTCAGAACAGCATCGAGCTCAATGAAGAGGTCAGAAATACACAGAGGAAATGTTATGTTAAATGTTATGTTATGCTCTCTATCTCTCTCTTTATATCTTTCCCTCTCTCTCTCTCTTTCTCTCTTTCCCTTCTCTCTCTCTCTCTCTCTGTCTGTCTCCCCCCTCTCTCATTTTATCTCATTTCTTGGCTGCTGTCCCAGTTGGCTTTAAAAGCTTGTCTCTCTCTCACACACACATTCTCTCTCTCTCTCTCTCTCGCTTGTACACACACACACACACACACACACACACACATACACACTGCATGCTGTTCTTCTCCGCCTCATCGATTTCTCCTCTTTATTGAGGTAATAACTGTTTGTTGACGGGTCTCACTTTTCAACTGCAAGTCTCAATCATGCCAGTCCTGACTCAGAGACAAGAGAGCGCACACACCACACACACACACACACACACACACACACACACACACACACACACACACACACACACACCAGCAGGATAAAGGTTATATTTGCAATATTAAATGTCTGCAAATACTAACACTAATGGAAATAAATTAAAAAGAACATACATCAGAAATATATTTCAACTTATCACCACTGATTTACTGAGGAGGTACATTTAGAAATTTTAAAACTGAGTAGGAGTTAATCTTACCCTTACTGAAGAACAGTGGACCTGTAGGTGCTGTGGACATGTCAGTGAGAGAGATACAATGGATCCCTGTGATTTAGCAACAGCTCAGATCTGACAGACAGTGCAGACAGAGAGGGCCAGACGGTGTAGTGGTCCGGATAAGGGGATTAGAGGAGGGGACAGAAGTTTGAATGGTTTATTGGGCATTCACACCTCAAGAAAGACAAGCTTCACCGCTGACACAAGACACAGGCATTTTACCGGGCAAGCTCAAGCCTCAAATTTAGAGAGTGTGAGTTTCTGTGTTTGTGTGTGTGTGTGTGTGTGTGTGTGTGTGTGTGTGTGTGTCATTTTTACAGATACATTTCTCTGCTGGAAAAAATATAAAGACATCTGATGTCTGATAAAAAATACTGATTAATCTTTAAACAAAATTACAGTATTCTTATTTAGTGGGCATTCATTTAGACACTACTCATAAACGTGTCGTTAAGTGAACATGATCAGCCGGGAATTTTAACTTTAGTTTGGCTTTAACTCAATGTGGTGATGTCATTACTTCAAATATCTCTGTCACCACCATCTGATGTCATGCTTTTTACAGTTACTCAGTGCTGATATCATGCCATTTCCTTTCGGAAAACCTGATTTAATCAACACAAGAGTAATATGAGCAAGACGCCCCACATCAACAGAGAGAGAGAAGCAATGCCCTGTTTTCACTTAGAAAAAAGGACAAATGTAATCTGACCATAGACACTCAAACTTTTGAATATAACGTGCATTAAAAAACTCTAAAGCTATAATTATAAATATATTGAAACATTTTAAAAAAGAACACTCTTTATCTATCACTGTGACCATGTCCCACAGCTGTTGGCCCTGCCTTTAACACTGCACTAATGAAGCATGAGATGACAATGAAGTTGTGAATGAACAAGACTGGAAATCACAGATAGAGGAAAAATCCCACTTGTATTTCCCATATATTCCATGTTTATGTTATGTTTTCTACAGACTGTCAGTACTTACAGCGTCTTTCCAAAGTCTCAGTCACTTCTAGAAGGTAGAATGCACAGTCGCTGGCAAAAAGAACACAGGGCAGTAGCCAGTGTAATTGTTTACGCATTGTTGTGAGTTGGAAAAACAAAAACCAGTAACCTCTACTGCAGCCAGGAGACTTCACAGATGGCTTGTTACCACTTTAGAATCAGTCTACACTTATAAAGCCTTATGAATGATTTACAGTCTGTTTATGGATGCTTATTAATATGATTGTAAACACATTAAGTCATTAATTAATTATAACACATAGATTAAACCTCAGATCTTGTAGAATACTGACCTTACTTTGTGTTCTTCATTAGTTAATAATAATAATAAATTCAATTTATATAGAGCCTTTCACAAACCCAAGGACACTTTACAGAGAGTTGACATTAAACTGCAGCACATATTGGTTAATTATTGTAATCATACACAAAATAAGATGTAAAATATCCTATCCCAATCCATTACAGCTTCACATAGGGCCCACCCCACCCTCTTTCTACCAGCACCCACACAATTTCCATTGTTCCAATCCTACAGCTACCCCACAGATAGAATGTCACTTTAGATATTGTGTATCTTAACAAATTGCTGTCCAATTAAAAACATGTATCTCCCAAAATAATAACTTTACAGGAGAAGAAAAAGAACTTTTTAATTTTCAATGAAAGTCAATTTTAAAAGATTATATTCCAAGTAATTTTGGAGCATTTCTATTGGTTCATCATAAAATATTCACACATTGTGAAGGACAGCAGACACTTTAAATATTAGACAAAACAAAAAAGAGGTCATTGTTGTCCTTTCTATTTGTGTTAAAAATGATTATTAATGATCTTCAATTAATAACCATGTAATAAAAAGATTTTAAACCATTTATAAATATATTATATTATATATATTATAAATATTTATATATTTTAAACTGGTAGCCCTTTATTTTTTAAATCAAATTCCAATCTCAATACAAATACTGATGATATCATGACTGAGTGTCTTCTAAACATGGGGAGATGATGTGTTTTTTTTTCCAGTAAGCTCAGGCATTGCCCAGTTTTACTGTTAATGTCCCTACCATGCACACTTACCTCACTCTGATGTCAGGCCTACATGTTTAAAATTGAAGTCCTGCTATCATTGTTCCGATCAACTTGAGATCAGAATATTTGATATTCTTTTTTCATATTGTAGAAAACAGCTAAGAGTGCCATATCATTTAAAACATTCTCATGTGTGATTACATTAATGAAATTCTGCTGGATATATGGTGGATTAATTATATTAAAAAATTTAAAAAATATAGAGGGTGATTCAAAATCCATAGGGCACCATTTTATGCCTTTGATATGCTACATGACCACCTTCCCATTGGAAAAACTTGACCTTTATCCAATAGCCCTGTCACCAATTACTTGGCAGGGTAAGATAAAAGGGTGTCCTGCGACTTTTGACTCACCCTGTATAAATATATATATATATAAAATAAAATAATAATTATTTGACCTCCCTGCCGGCCTGCCACCAATGAGATTTCTATGGTTGAAATATCTTGCCTGTAGTTGTTCTCACCTAGATGTTCTGTTTCACTTGATGCTAAAGATATAATATGCTTTCTGATTTCCAATTCACAGACTGCAACATGGTTATATATTTCAGACACACATTCTCAAAGCTTTAGATACACCATTAAACCTAATCCCGAATTAAAAGTTATAATGACGAGTAGACACAGAGAGATAGTAGCTCTCATAAGAAAAGAGATTATTAGTCTCCTGCACCCTCTGTCTTTTCTATAATATCCATCTCATTCCTCATCTCATCTTGTCTGATTCATGTAACTCTTGCACTGTTGCACTGCCAAATTCAGAAGATATGGTACCACTGTTCTCTCTCAGGGGACACCTATGTTCCTCTATATCCCCCCTCTACACCCGCTCTATGGGCCCCAGGCCTGTTCTCCCCACTCTGAGCCCAGCAGCTAGCAGAGTCCATGCTGCTAATGAGAGGTTAACTGAGTGGCAGCACGGCTGGAATGAATTTAGCACCTTGGACAGCGCACTAAAGCTCTGTTGCTTTCCTGAACCCTGAGTCTTGGACTTTGGTAGGTGTGTGTGTGTGTGTGTGTGTGTGTGTAATAAACTCTGTGTGTAATCATTGCTGGATGGGATTGCAAATATATTCTGCTGCTGCATTCACACATTTGTTAGCAGATAATTAAAAGTGAAGGTTTGCCCACAATGGGCACACATTAGGGATGTTCCATATCGTATTCGCAATACTATTGTGATCATTTTTAATACAATAAAAAAAAAAATCAATATTGTGATATTAGTGATAATCCCACTTGATTACGTAATGACATCATGCAGTGACCTGTAATATAGCATACAGTCTTTACAGGAGTTGTTTAGGCACAGTGAAGTATGGTGGAAAGTGGCTCTGAGGCAGAGGAATTTGCTCCAAAAAAGGGGGAGGTTACTTCAAATCAAATCAAATCAAATCAAATTTATTTATATAGCGCTTTTCACAACTGATGTTGTCACAAAGCAGCTTCACAGAATTCCAGTAAGACAAGATTTGACATGAAATGTAAAGACAAATGTAAAACCCTCAAGTGAGCAAGCCAGGGGCGACAGTGGCAAGGAAAAACTCCCCCAGCTGAGGAAGAAACCTTGGGAGGAACCAAGGCTCACAAGGGGTGACCCATCCTCCTCTGGTCAATCTACTGGTGATGATAGTTAGTTAGTAATTAGATGATAGTTACTTCAATCGTATGGAGGTGGTTTGGTTACAAAATATCAGATGGAGAATAAACCATTGTGTTATGTTAGAAATGCAAGAAGGCATTAATATTATATTAATATAAATTAAGTTATATATTTAATATATTTAATTTAATATTATTCATATTAATATAAAATTATTTTGTTGCAATAGTATGTTCTGGAAATTAATAAAAGTATTTTTGTGATATCACCAAGAATATTGTTATTGACAAAATACCCTGAAATATTGTGATATTATTTTAGGGCCATATTGCCCACCTCTAGCGCACATCCATATCAACGTGAAATTCTGTTTATAGTTCACCATCAGCCACCTTATTTCTCAAGAAAGCCCCCATGAATATACATTATGCGTAACTGAGAAAACAGGTTAAAGAGTAAATTAAGCAATGCTATTAATACTATAGCCACGTGCCAATTGTAAACTTAATACTAATTCTAACTACTAACTACTAACTGTCAAAGTTAAATATAAAAAAAAAAGTCCCCAGTGCATACATAGGACCAGTCAATGTGTCCTACAATCAGGTGCAAAATTGAAAGAGAAAACTTCTAGCATCTGGAAAAATTTGTGTTCTACTCCCTATGAGGTGCACTTGACAAATTATAAAACTAACACCACTAAACTTAAAGAGTATAAGCTTAAATCCATTATAAATGCATTATTTTAGTGCAGAAACTAATATTTTATGATTTACACTGTGCACTAATGTGGACAGTGGTAGTTGAGTTGCCCTAACAATAGTTTATCATGTCTGTCAGTATGAAAAGGTGTGGTATTGTTAATATTTTGTGCACTATTCTGGCAAACACACACTTTTAAGGTTAGTACAGAGTATTTGCCGTGTAAATTAGTGTGTAGTACTTAACTGTGATGCAGCCTATATTTTTCAGAGTGGTTTGTTGTGGTTAACTGTAGAAAGATTTACTGTGCTATATTTTTTACACTGTTGGTGATAAGAACAAGTGATGGCAATGTCTACAATGCAGATATTTATACTAACTGTCTATAATTTTAAATCTGAAAACATATGTTTTCTTTGGGGCCTGTTTGGCCTTACACTGCCCTGAGTGTACCTTTCCACCATGATTGGAATTTCAGAGTTTTAACTCTTAGGCCAAACATGTTTCCAGTCTGTAATGAATCAATAAGTCACAAATAAAACCAGAATTTATACATTGAATATCACAACTTTGATATCTGTTTCTTATCACTGATGTTGTAAACAAAGACTTGATAAATCTTATGAATGTATACGTCTTAACCATGTTTTAAAGGTAGGTAGTATTCAAAATCAGTGTGATTCTCCACTGACATGTAATAAGGTGAACTGAGCCAATGTCAACTTAATTTTAAAATCCAAATGTATAATTTATTATATTTAAATGGAAAAAAGTTGAACAAATGTCTTTCTGCTTAAAGCCACATTAGATAATACACATATCTTAAAAATACAGTTTCAAAATCATTGTGATTTTTCATTGCGCTGTAACAGGGAGAATAGAGCCTCTTTTGTTGCTATTCCAGGTTCAGCACTGCAGAATCTGCAGTATGTATCTTTCAGAAGGGGGTATGTCAATTACACTCAACAGCTGAAGGAGGTAGCCCTTGGGCAAAAATACAATTTTTTACCTAATGTTTCTTTAATTGTGCTGATATTTTATAAACTGAATCGTTTGAAGGGTTGTAATATAAAGCTCTGATCTCTGTTTGTTTTCTTTAAGCTTTTAGTGAGCTGTGACTCTCAAGGCTTCAGTGTGATGCAGAATGCACTTAACAGTGGCTGCATAGTTTTTCAAATGTACTCAGTACACTTTTGATATCACAAATCACATCAGCCAGCGTCGATGACGGCTGAAAACGGCCGCGAACACTGTTCAGACGTTAGAGCACATGGTGGTTAAGGAAGAGCTGAAAACAAATCAGTACAGTAATCAGTACCGCTCCTCATTATTGGCCACAGAGAGCAGTGCTGTGAAGCCGTTGTGAAACCTAACAGCCGAGGCCCTGCTTTTGTTTGAGTTATTGCCTTTTGTCGGGCTCTATGGAACAGGCTGATTTTTTTTTCCGCAGAACATAGATCGTATTGTCTGCTCTTCAACCCAAACCAGATGGCAGGGTGAAATAAGGCGCTTTTTCATTCCTACAGACACCAAAGTATTGAGCAAGCCGCTCTGAGAGTTTTGCCTGTCCACAGTGTTATTAAATTGATTTTCTTTAATCTGCTTATTGAAAAGTAAAGGACTTGCTGCTCAGCTGTGGCTAAATGTTAACTCTTTATATATGCTGGTGACATGGAGTGGAGAATAAATAACTTTAATAAATCCCTCCTCTCTCCTTCTCTGTATTCTCTGTGACGGCTTTAGGAGGTGATTCTGAAGAGAGCAGCAGATTTGGTGGAAGCGTTGTACGGGATGCCTCATAACAACCAGGTGGGTCTTTATATATATATATATATATGGCAGCTTCTGTAGCATACAGTAAATGAAATAAAAAAGTGAGGCATATTATGGATCACTAACAGTTGAAACAATATAATTGTTTTTTTAACATTCAGATGTGTTCCCTAAAGGTGCATTATATTCTTTTCTCCAGAAAGAGAGGTGAATATTTGTAAACTTCCATTGAAGAACTGTGTTTCAAAAAAAAAACTGCTAATGCCAGGTATAGTGGCACACCAGCCGGCCATTTTAAAACCCCGGCTTGGAACCTGGATCAAAAATCCAGATTTGAACACCTCTCTGAGAGGGTATGGTCAATTACAATAGGCAGTGTTTTCCACTCCTATACTTAAGGTAATAGAACATTCATCCGTTCATTCATTATCTGAAACTGCTTATCCAGTTCAAGGTCGTGGTGGGTCCGGAGCCTACCCGGAATCAGTGGGTAATAGAACACCTAAATTGAAAATCAGTGTTTAGTTCAGTACATGCCTGTAATATTGATCTCTTTATTAAAATCAATTAGTAGGTTAAACCTAGTGTAAATAGCACTGTTCCTCTGAAATGCTCCAGAAATTACAACAGTTGGTTTGTCCGCAGGAGATCATCCTAAAGAGGGCAGCAGACATAGCAGAGGCACTCTACAATGTACCACGGAACCACAATCAACTGACCGGCCTGACCAACAGCTCTGTCCACACTGGTATGATGGGGGTTAACTCCTTCACTGGACAACTTGCCGTCAACGTATCGGAGTCATCACAAGGAGGAAATCAGGGTAAGGCTCACAGAACAGGGCGGCTCTGTATGGATTATTATTGCTATTAAATTATCAGTAAAGCTCCTGGGCTCCCCCTACAGTTGAAGAGGGTAATTCACTTTTACAGCACTGTCCAGAAGCAAGGGTGTAGGGGAGTTGGTTTCTTACCCTGTTCCAAAAGTTACATAGTTCAGTTTCTGCAGTGCTAAGCCCAGAGTAGCAACTACAGTGAAGCATCACAATGAGTTTGAAGCTGTAATTTTAAGTTTTAAAATACTACATAATATTACTTTCAATAGTGATTGATATAAAAAAAAAATTGATATTCGATAGTGTTCAAAACACGTAGCATGCTATTCCTCTCAACTCCTAAAGACGAGAGCTTTAAACACTGTTGATGTGGTAGTTTTTGTGACCTGCCAAGACTTACACGATTGTAGAGTCTTTTATCATTTCACAAATAATTTTATAGAGCTTATTGTTAATTGCCATTTTACTGGAAATTAAATAAAGTGATGTTTGACCTTTGTATAGTGTAGTGAGCTGTTAAATAGTAGTCCTGTGAATGTCTTTATTAACCTGAAAACTCCAAGAACATTTAAATATGAAGTGATGCTTTTTTAATATCTATTAATGCTCTTGGTCCCCCATACTCTATGGCAGTAAACACACACACTAGTGTCAGGGAGCACACACCCACCCACCCAGAGCGGTGGGCAGCCACTTCAGCTGCAGGACCCAAGAAGAAGTTAATGCCAGCTGTGAAGGTTTAGGGATGAGAAATAACAATTGAGTGATGGATTATTTAGAGCCTCATTTGCATTAAGATCCACATGCAGGCACATACACAGACACAGTGTATTATCAGATGGAGCAACCCTACCCCTCCCTTGCCAAAGACTTTGGTCCAATGAGAAGCAGGTGAGTAGGGTACAGTTCACTGCTGCTGCAATCTTGTTGCAGAGTTGCTGGAAAGTCAGGAACTCTGCTAAGGCTTGAAACAAGGCCAAGGCCAGGGCTTAAGAAACGTTACTCAGCATTTTTGCCTAATGATCTGACACAGCCTTGTCTCATTTCCAGCTGTGTTAGGTTTCATAGTAACATCTGGGTCCATTGCAGTTTCACTGTGGGACTGATCTGATCAGCTGATTAAAAAACCCACATGGAGTAGTTGAGAAGTTTGCAATACGGACGCGATGATTCTTATTCCAGGGATATCCATAAACTTAATTCCTAGTTTGTGCCATTTGCATTCAGACACCAAGTAAAGGGTCATGAAAAACGGAGGATTGCATAGTACATGATCAGATTCAAGCCATTTTTTGAAAAAAGTGGGTTGTAATTTTATGGCAATGACAACTTGCTTAAAGCAACACTAGGTAACTTGGTATTTTTGCTCCTGGGCTCTCCCTACTGTTGAAGAGGGTAATTCACTTTACAGCACTGTCCTAAAAATGGGGGGGGGGTGTTTCCTGCCCACCTCCGAAAGTTACAAGTGTAGTTTCTGCAGTACTGAGCCTGGACTAACCTCTATTTGCTTTACTAGAGGTCAATGGATCATCATAATTATTTGAAAGCTTTAATTTTAAGGTAAAGGTGCTACCCAGTGTTGCTTTAAAAAAACAGATCCTAATGATCCTTTTAAAATTAAAGCAATAAATATGAAAGCACTAAAATATTTCTTTATCTCCCTCAGGCTTCAGTCGGAATACGAGCAGTGTTTCTCCTCACAGTTATGTGCCCAGCACTACGCCGCAGCAGAGCAGCTACAGCACGGTGGCCACCAGCATGAATGGCTATGGCAACACGGCCATGACCAACCTGACCGGCTCGCCCAGCTTCCTCAACGGCTCCGCTGCCAACTCCCCTTATGCCAGTGAGTACCCGGCTTCACTGCAGTAAATGAAAATGAGCCATTGGAAGTCTGTCATACATTATTTTGCAACGGTATTACACACCTGGGGAAATGAGATTTAAAAAGCTATTTATCTGCACCGTAAGAATAAAAAAACATAATATTCGAATAAACATTCAAATAACATTATTACAGTAAGTAGTGATATTGCTTAGGGAAGTATATGTTTAACCCTTTCCAAATCTCTCCTCGAGACAGTCCAATATTTCTTGAAGTTATCATCTAATACCTAGTTTTACCGGTGAATAAAATCTTCATTATGTTAAACCAAGTATGCTGTTGATTGAACAAATGCATAAAATGAAGGAAAATATCTGGAAAAAATCACTGTTCTTCAAACTAGCTCACAACACATCTACTAGTTTTTCAAAAAAATTTAAATAAAACAAATTAGATGTGTTTATGTTTTTGTGTTATATTAATTTAACATATTCATACAAACACCCTGCTTACTGAGATGATAAATTATTCATTCATTCATTGTCTGTAACTGCTTATCCAGTTCAGGGTCCCGGTGGGCCCGGAGCATACCCGGAATAAGATCAATTACTTTAAATAATAATATTAGTCTTAGGGGCCCAAGACCTTTGCACAGTACTGGGCATGGCATATTTAACAGTATATTGAGCTGAACTGAATGTGTATGTGATTTGACAGCTAAAAGTCTACTTTTCAGACTGTTCCTTTCAAAATCTGAGCAACTACTATGGCAAAAAATGCAAAGCATGTAACTATCCGTCATATTGAAATCACAAAGAAATATCTCCTGCTCAGCTTACTTGACAGTAAGTGGGGAATTTGCAGAAATGCGTTATTAGGGGCTTTTGAGTGGGCCACTGTCTAAGCGTTTTGGACCCTATTACCGGGAGAGTGCAAGTTGGATCCCTGGCAATGCCATTGCTCATTCTTCCTTATCACTCGGTGCTGGCCATTGCAGGGATCTAGTAGCTAACACAAGACACTGGTGGGTAATTAGCCTTCTCCTCCGAGTGTGTTGATTGTTCAGTGTTGTTTTAGTAGTTTAAAAACAGAGCTTAAAACAAATGAAAAATACTTGCAAAACTAGACGCTGCTTCAGTATCTTCGGTAAATCATAACTCTGCCCATTGTCTGTGATCCATCCTTAACTGCGCTTGAGGGATGGAAACAATTTCTGTGCTTAAGCTTGTGTGCCGATTCCATATCCCAGGGGTTTTCAAGCACTGGTCAGGAGGGGGTTGGAGGGTCCAATCTGACTTGCTGTAGTTGAGACTGATTGACATGTACCCCACCCACAGGCAAGTCAAGAGCGTTATTTTCTGCGATTTTTCAGCCAGAGTTGCTGTAAAGGGGGTACACCCTGTAAACTATCCCAAAGCAAAGAGTGTGTCACCCTCACCACAGTGAAAATATCTCAAGCCGATGTGTTACGTAATGCCACCATGAGTGAGTTAGAGCTGCATGACAGCATTTACAGTGGGCTAGTTCACATCACTTAATGCTGGCCATTGTGAGGAGCAGTGATGGGCAGACTTTGAGACCCAGGGTTTTGTAAATAGGATAAAAACCCTGAATGATTTTTTAAATTATTTTATTATTTTGTTGTGTAAACAAGGAAGAAGTGGTCGAAAAAAAAGAGTTTACTTAACATTCCGAATGAAATTTCCAGGTTTTTTTTTTCATTTCATTTGGCTTCAATAGAGGTAGAAAATGAAGAGATAAAAAACAAAAAACTAGTCTCCAATATTTATTTAAATTTTAGTAATGACATAATGTTATGGGTGGAGGAGGCAGGTTTAAATTAGACACACCGAAGGGGCGGTTGCGTAAATAGGCTGAAAATCACTGCCATACATAACACACAGGCTGACTGCATCAGAATGGCCCTGAACCTGCTGAAGTGAGCCTACTCTCTTGGTGTGAGGTGACGGATTGATCCAAAGACGCCTCAATTTATTTTTTACTTTGTGTTTAATGTTACAACCAGGTTACATAACTGCCTTTTTTGTTCTTAATGAAGCGTCTTGAAAGCAGAGGTTCCTTCCCTGCCTTTGGTGTGTTGCGTAGTCATCACTGAGTGTGTGTGTGTGTGTGTGAAAGAGAGAGAGAGAGAGACAATACGGCCCTTCAGCTCTTGCACAATTCCCCACTGGCTGTGCTGGGGTCCTTCCAGATCTGAAGTGTGTCTTTAACAGCTCTTTAAAACCAAATAAACCAAAATCCTGTTGCTCCTTCCCCTTTCCGGGCACAGATTTTTTTTTCATGCTCCACTCTTCTACCTCATGCCTGCTGTTATCTCTTTTGCAGAGTCTTAATTGGTTCCCTTTTCTAATTAACAGGACAGAAAGAGACAGAACACAGGGGAAAGAGAGAGAGGGGGGGGGAGTGAGAGAGAATGAGAAAGCTCAAGAGCCTTGGTCTAACACCCACATGTTTGTTTGACTTAATTACGTGTGGAGGAGCGCAGGGTGTGTGAGGTTTGAAGTGTGGTGTTTGGGGAGAAATCTGGCTCAGAATCTGAAGAAACACCCCTCCCACTGTCAGAGGCGCTACAATTTACACTCCACACCAAGTTGCAACATAGCAGAGGCTTTGACACACAAAGGAAGAAGGAGGCATGCAGGAATTTAGCTCTCTCTCTCTTTCACCCTTTCTCTCGCTCTCTAATAGAGATGGGCACAGTAGCCTAACTGTGTTATTAAAACAAATATTTTTATGTGAGTGAAATAACAAATAGAATTAAAAAAAAAAATCCTAATTAATGAGTGGAAATTTATCCGGCATCTGCCGGCATAGAAACAGATGCTTGTGTTTTGTCTACTTTGGAGTTTCAGATTCAATAGTAGTATTGTGACATTGACGTTAGGGTGGTGCGTGTTGTACTGGTAAGAGTGGATCAGACACAGCAGTGATGCTGGAGTTTTTAAACCCCGTGTCCACTCACTGTCCACTGTATTGCAGTCTGTCCAAATTGTAGATGTAAATTCAGTAGCCCATCTGTCACTGCACTGTGTGCGTTGGTCCTCCTCTAGTTCTTCACCAATGGACATAGGAAGCCACCCACAGTACCCTGTTGCCTGGATATTATTGGCTGGTGGGCTATGCTCAGTCCAGAAATGACACTGAGGGCTTTAAAACCTCCAGCACAACACACACTAACACAACACAAGCATGTCAGTGTCACTGCAGCACTGAGGGTGATCCACCACCCAAATCATACCTGCTCTGTGTTGGTCTTGTGGGGGTCCTGACAATTGAACAGGGTGAAAGGGAGTTAAAGTATACACAGCAACAGATGGACTACTGTCTGAAATTGTAGAACTACAGAGAGACTTTTATGTTCAATTTATCTGATAAAATGACCAGGGCATGTAGAAACACGTAGGCTGTTTTAATGTTTTGGCTGATCTGTATATGTATGTCTGTAGGTAAATGCAAGTAGTTACGACCCACCTCTGCCCTCTACTCTGAGCTAAATATAAAGTGCTATAGGTGACCACGTGCTTGACCACGTCCATCAGAGCGACACTTCGCTCCGGCTTCCAAATTAACGGCCGCTAATTAAATCGATAAACTAATTCGAGGGGTAACAATTCAATTCCACTGCTTTGGTCTCACCTTGTTAACAACTGTTTTAAAAGGTTTGCTGACTCCATTAGACACTGTGAATCAATCTCAGATAGCGGTGCTAAGATTCCAATTTTCATTAATTGATTTGTTCGGCCTTGATAAATGGATTTTGCTACTGTTCTAGGGCTCCCAGTGGTCAGGGTTGAGAACATTGGATCTGGTTAGAGCAAGAGTGTAAGGTTCTTGTTGAGGGAAAGAAAAGGCTCTTAAATGTGAAGTTATTGATTTGTGGGTTTTTTTTTTTTAATAGCTGTAAATCTTCTCTTGAGGATTGAATGGTTTAATGATTAACATAAATGTTTTTTTCCAGATAAGGACATGGGCTCACGGCCTGTATGAGGTCCTCGTTTCAGTGGAAATTACAGAAATAAAGTTATATCATTGAGAATGAATAATAATATTTGTCTTTTCTGGACAGTGGTGGTGATAGCTATCATGGGCTTATTGGTCTACAACAAAGAACCTCAAATGCTTTTAATTTTATTAGATATTTTTAAGGGTATAACATCCAGTGTAAGGGCTAGGTGTTGCTTTCTCATTGATTTCTATCCTTAACGCTCCTTGTGATCATTTTTCCTTACTTTTCTCCCCTCAGTTGTTCCCTCCAGCCCCACCATGGCCTCCTCCACCAGCCTGCCTTCCAACTGCAGCAGTTCCTCTGGAATTTTCTCCTTCTCCCCAGCCAACATGGTGTCAGCCGTGAAGCAGAAGAGCGCCTTTGCCCCAGTCGTCCGGCCCCAGACGTCCCCCCCCCCTACCTGCACCAGCACCAACGGCAACGGCCTCCAAGGTACAACTGCAGATCCTTAGATACTGTCTTCACTTTGCCCATATGATACTGATTGCTTAATGAATATTACAACCCTCTGTGGAAATTGAGGCATTGTGACCTAAATTTTAAAATCCAAATGCATATTATGTTTCTGAATGGAAAATTTGTGCTTTTGTATTAAAAAAAAACATTCTTAACACATATTTTTCTACTTAAAGCAACACTAGGTAATATTTTTACCTTTAAATTACAGTTTCAAAATCATTGTGATGCTTCACTAACCTGTAATAGGGAGAACAGGGCCTGTCTTTTGCTGCTACAGGCTCAGCACTGCGGAAACTGCACAACGTAACGTTTGGAGGGGGGTAGGAAACCACCCTGAAACCCTCCCCACTCCCATTTCAGGACAGTGCTATAAAAGTGAATTACATTCTGCATCTGTAGGAGGAGCCCAGGGTCAACAATACTAAATCTTACCTAGTGTTGTTTTAAAGCAACAGATGCCACACTAACCCAGATGTGCCGGTGTTAATAAAACACACACACGCAATACAATGTGGACATATTACATTTTTCAAACAAGCTTAATCATTGGGTCAGTAATGCCAAAAACACTGACTGCAGGATTGTTTTTACTGAATGACAGAATCTTTCAGTATTCCCTGATATTAAAATAATTTGGTAAAATTGTTTGAATTTCTGTACTCAGCCTGTTATATTTTTAACACAGAGTTGGAGTGATACTTTAAAATATTTTTCAAAAATTACTTCCACTTCAACAAGTGGGAAGAGACTGAAATATTTCACGTCTCTGTGGGTTTAAAAAAAAAAAAAAAACTAATAAATTCCATACTGTGAGTATCTTGGGTTGTTGAACGATTCACTTCAGTGGATCTTTTAGAGGCAGCCAGACTGAAAAGATCTAACTGCATGTTTCTCTCTCCTCTGCGTTTTATTCCATGAATTTCATATGCCATCCGCATCAGGTCTGATATTAACCCAGATTTTCTGGTTCCTTTTTTCCCTCCTTTTGTGCCTCTCTTCTCTCGTTCTCCTCTACCTCTGCTCCTTCTCTCCACTCAGATCAGTCTTTTGTGGACTCTAACAAGTACTCCACTGCCAGCGCACTCCAGGGCCTGGCCTTCTCCTGAAGTATGTTCCTCATTTCTCTCTTCGCCGTCTGCTTGCTGCTTTATCTAACCATCCATCCGCCCATGAGCATGTATATCATATGGATGATTTGTTCGAAACATGATGTAGATGCCGTGGATCCACGGCCAAAAGTTTGGTTGATTTTTAAGTGAAATTGCTTACACATGTTGTATCTAATGCACATTCACCACCACTGGTTCCCAAATATTTCTGCAGTGCCCCAATTTGTAGATCAGAATATTCTTGAGCAACCCCTAACTTTGACACTTACATGTCTTTTGCTTCCAGACTCCCACTGGAATGGTTTTTAAACACAGTAATTCGTACAGAACCGTTATCAGATATTTTTTCACCTATTGTGACTCTGATCTGATCTGATCTTTTTAGGGATGTGTGGATATGTCAAGTCTGATTTTCTCAAAACAGATTTGAGTCACTATGATATGTGGTCTTAGGTCAGGTCTTAGACCTGAATGTGAATGATCAGACCAGATTTCATGCATCAACAGTGCAGCAAAACAACAATGGAGGAGAGGCTCGACCTGCATCCCAAATAGTGCCAAACGTCTTACGTAGATTTTAAAACTAAAAGCCTGTCTGCTACACCCAGACAAGACACTAGTTTGCCTAGAATCCCCTCATGTGACAGAATGCAGAAACCTGTGTTTTATGGCCTAGAGTGTGCATTACACAGGGTGCAGGGAGACAATTAGGATTCAGAAATAAAAAACGGCCGTCTATTTTTTTCTCCCTTTCGTCTTAATCAGGTACAGTCGCCGTGCTGAGCAAAATGTGTTACAATCGAGCTACAACATGTCTATTTTTCCTGTCCAAAAACAAGAGTTTCATCTCGCAAATATGATGTTTTTGTTGTTGGTGATAGAGGAGACATGCACAAATGTATTAACGTGAGCATTAATGCCATTTCAGAGACAGATTTGTTCACATCAAAGACAATATATGAACATTTCCTCATCATTGTGACATGAACAAACACACCACTCCAAAAAAAACCCTTTACATTATAATAATTAGAAATGACCTACATTCATTTACCTTGCTGCAGCCCCCAGTTTGGGAACCACTGATCTAAAGCAAAACAAATCTGAAACTCAAAGTGTTAAATTAGCTTCACTTACAAAATCAACAAAACATTTCATGTGAGCCGTGGCGTCCAAGACTCTGCATGCAGCTTTATGTACGAATGCTCGTTGTGGATGTGTGTCATGCGTGTGATACAGAGCAGGTAGGGATGTGTGTGTGTGAGTTTATGCATTTGCTTCAGGCCTTCTTGTGCATCAGCAGTGGTTGTGGTAAGACATTCACGCCTGCAGAAAGCCCTGCCACTCACCTCTCTGGTTTGTCAGCAGTTGCTAAACCAACACTAAGCCAAATGTGCAGCAATAAGCATTTCTCGTGCTTGTAGTAATTTTCCGTAACGGTCCTGATTCGTGCCAAGTCCCTGCACTAACAGAGCTGAAGAAGAACCTTTAAATCTACACTTTTGTCATAAATGGATATATTTATATATACATATTAAAATACGGTTGGAATTATTAACCATACAGAACTCATCACTGGGCCAGTCAGGTTTTATTCATGATTTTTATAACTACATTTTGAAGCAGAATATTAAAAACTTGTTAAAGTATTTCAAGCTCTGATGCATCCTACACATGAATAATAACAATTTTATTCGTTCTGGAAAATAGAGGGAACAGCCTTCCTCACAAACATTGTCACGCAGACTCCCTTCGTTTTAGTGACAGAGCCGTCATCCCCCCACTTTGTCTCTAACTCACACTCACTCTCTCGCCCTCTCTTTGATTCACTCTCACTCCTCTACTCCTTTTCTCACCCTATTTCTTTCACTCCTTCCATTACTCTCTCACACTCTCTTCTTTTGCTCTCCCTCTCTGTCCTTTATCCTCACCTTCTTTTGCTCTCTATTTCTCTGTCCCTCTCTTTCTCCTTCCCACTTTAACTTCTCTCTCTTGGGTGCTCGCTCTCTCTCTCTCTCTCTCTCTCTCTCTCTCTCTCTCTCTCTCTCTCTCTCTGTCTCTTTGTCTTACCCTCTCCTTCTTTTGCTTTTTTCTGTCCTTCCCTTTTTCCCTCTCTCCTCCTTCCATCCCTTTTGTCCTCTCCTTTCTCTTTCTCATTTTCTCTCCCTCCTTCTCCCTCCTTCTATTCTTCTGTCTTCCCCTTTGTCTCCCTCTCCCCTACACTTTCCCCCTTGCTCTCTCTCTCTCTCTCTCTCTCTCTCTCTCTCTCTCCTCTCTCTCTCTCTCTCTCTCTCTCTCCATGTTCCTCACATGTTGACAAACATCCTGGCCCTTTGATGGCAGGATGATGCAATGCCTTACACGGCTAGAACAATGGAACAAACTGTGTGCAAACAATTATGGGGGAGCTGAGACGGCCGTAATCAAGCATTGCAAATACGAATACGTGCCAGTTTGCCGTCACAGGGAAAAACACATTAGGATTTATCCCCCATTTGAAACTGTACTGGAACGCAGAGGCCTCCAGCTTGTTCTACAGATGTGAGAACAGATTGGCATGTTTAAAGAGTTATTATGTACGGAAAATATGAAAGGACGTTGAGTTGTGCAGCAGATACAAGCACAGGCCTGTTTATGTCTGTCTCTCTGTTGCACTTTCCTCGCTCGCCATGACTCACACTGTAAAAAAACTACAACCTTCAGAAAGCACCGAAAATATCAAGGCACTAAGATTGTTTGGAATACACTTGGCAGCAGCTTTCAGTCAGTGTCCCTGAGACTCCAAATGTTAGTTACTCTCTGATATGATGGACATCCTTCTGGATGAGTGTCTGTCCAGTTATGTAAATGTAATAGTAATCTTCCACTCCATGGAAACTAATCTGCTCGAATCTACTCGCTTTTTGGTAGATGGTCCCTGGTAGCTTTTCCAATAGCTTCCAGAAGCTGGTGACATCACAAAACACCGAGCCCCACAACAGTGGTGGTACGTGTCTTATTTTTGTGCTTTGGGACTGAACACGGCTTAGTTCAGACAAATCTGCTTCGTTTTTTGTGCCATGTTACTCAGTATTTCGTGATCCACTGGTCCGAGGAACATTTGCGTAGTTTATGCCATGTGTCTGCTTTTCATCGTGACACGTATCTTTGGCCAATCAGAGCTCTGCAAGTTTTCCTTACATTTAGTCCCTGTTCGGCTTGCTTGGAGCACACACACACACACACACAAAAAAAAAACAAGTTTGCAGGTACCAGATTTGCCTAATGGAAAAGCAGAATGAAAGTGCTACAGAACTAAAAAAAAACAACAGCCATGTTTCTCCTCAAACACACCGTTCCACCTTAAAAGAAACAGAGCTTCCAAACGTAAACAAACCACAGGATTTTAAAGGCAAGATCGTTGGTGTTGCCTTTAACACATGTCAAGGTATAAAAAACGGCTGATGCGTTTAAGGCTTGCTCAGGCCTTCCACAGGTCACAAACTGGAAGTGAATGCATTCCAGCTCATAATCATCTTTTTGATATTGTTTGCCTCCATGTCCTTGGAGAGCTTCTCCGGTTGTGTTTGGGTAAAGAAAGCAGCAGCTGCTGAGAAACCACAAAAACCTGTTGCCTAGATTTTCACTATATTTCAAATGTATTTATTTATTTTATCTTTTCCCCCAGTGCATTCACTGACTGCTGTCTGATCTTGATGCATGGGATTTATTGGCTGATGTGTTTCAGTAAAGAAATAGTTGTAAATGATGTAAATGAACTAACTCTCTCTCCCTCTCTCTCTCTACAGTGATCCCTGGAATGATTGTTCCTCCTATGTAGTGTGTGTGTGTGTGTGTGTGTGTGTGTGTGTGTGCGCGTGTCTGACTGTACACAAGACTCCGGTTGTGGACTGACCCTTGCAGTCCGACTCTGAAGGATCACAACTTTAAACTCAGGCCCTTTTTTTAGATGAAATCACCTTTGAAATGAAGTGGTGTAGGGGGAAATGAACCTGGACTGTTGTATGAAGTTGTTTTAATGTTTGAAATTTGTACTCACCTTGTACACACTTTTTAAAATTTGGGGGTTGGGGGGTGGGAGCAAAGCCACAGACAGTTCGTACCTGCCCCAGCCACACTAGTACAGCAGAGTTCTATTTATTTATTTTCCAGTCTGCCATCCTACCTGTGTGTTTTAGTGAAAAATGCTTACTGATGTTATACTCTTTTATGACATGTAAAATACACAAAAGGACACAGGACTGTGTTTTCTATTTATGATTTTATATAGTAAATGAAGGATTACTGAGGATATTACAACAATACAAGTATATGTCACAGTTAATTGTCACTTAAAGCCAGAATGCATCAAAAGAATTTTTGTTGTTGTTGTTGTTAGCATTCAGATCATTTCAAAAACTCGATTCAGCTTCTAAAAAAAACGCCAAAACACAATCTTGCCATGACCCAAAAGTTCCATTGTTGCCACTACCATACTTCCCACTAATGTTTTGCCATCTTCATGTTTAACTAAGATATCGAGATAACACTTGTTTTCTTTTCATAAGAAATGAAACAGGCGGAGAACAACTAGAACAAAGATTTTTATTTTGCTAACTGCACAAAAACCAACTCACAACACAGCCCAGAGAGGACTATGTTTGAAGTGTTTGTTGCCACCATTGATGGAATATTTATGAAGGATTGTGTTTTCATGGTGTTGCCATTTCAGATTAAAAGATGTTTGTTGTTTGAAATGTTTTCATATTTAATTCTTTAGCAAAGAAACTGTGATCACATTTACTTTTGCTTTAACTGTACCCTGAGCTTAGCTGAAGGTAAAGAGGGAAGAGAGTGTAAAAAGGGAACCTCAAACTGTTTTTTTTTTAATATCTGCAAGACGAATCTGTCCGAGTAGTTTGGTGTGAAATGGTTGGTTCATAATAACCCAACGTCTGTTTAAAAACTACATGTTCAGTTATGACATGAATAAAAAAGGCTGAGACATTGATTTGAGATTAGCTTCTGGCTGCAGAAAAGTATAAATGGACTTTAATTGAGTTCTTTCAATTGCAACTTAGTTTACCAATTTAATGCAGTGTTTCACATCAAACCATTCTGAATTCCTTGGTTCACGTCTGAGTGAATGAATTATGCAGAAATTTCGAAAAGTCGGTGTACTTCCCCTGTTAATGAAATATGTGTCTGTCTGATCCTGGGCCTGCACTGTGTTTGAGGTCCTGCATTCTGGTTCTATTCCAGAGTTTAGAGAGTTAAACTGTTAGGCCCTGGACACTGAAAGATGCACAACCCTTTTTATGAATCACAGGATTCTGAATGAAGTCTTGTTATTTTATTTTGTTTAGGTCGTAGAGATAAATATGCAAACTACTTTTCTTTTTTTTTTGCCACAGTTATTGTTTGAAAAATAATATTTATACATCAGAAGAAAGTCTTAAGGCAGCTTTATATGATCTAATCTCACTGATATCGTGTTTACGTAATGCGCAACAGATCTTGTCCGACCTAGCTAGGAGATTTTGAAGATCAGACAAAGGGATATATGTAAAATATCCATATAGCATATGTATGTATGTATGTATGGCTTACATTTTGTACATTGCTTCTATTCAAGGCCCTTTATTCATGTTTGTGTTTGCTGTTGTAATGTGCCGAGCTCTTTTGGTTTTGTCCATCTTTTGTCCATAAATGTGATTTGTTTTTTAAATTTTTACATCAGATTTGTTAAAATAACATCTGTTTTGTTTATCCCTTCCTCAAAAGGCCAATTTGTTATTTTTATACCATTTGTAAGTTAATGAAATGTTGTTTTACCATATGTGATTTTTGTATCATGTGACAAAATATGTGAAATATTAGATATTTCACTTCACAAGCCCTTTTACTTCTTTTTTTTTTTTTTTTTTTTTTGCTATGTCTCATTTCACATCTCAGAGATATTGTTTTATGCACAGTATGTACAATATCTCATATTTCTTAATTTAATGTCTATCATGTGTAGTGTTCCCACAAGTTCAGGTTTTCTTATGTCGACCAGCAGTTCCAATGCCTTAACAATAAAGAATCACAGATAAATGTAGATTTAAAAACAAGTTCTTTGCTGTTGGTTTCTGAAGAGTTGTTTGTAAAAAAAAAAAAAAAAAAAAAAAAAAATATTCTGAATTTGTGAAACTGCACAAAGATAATAATATACAAATCACAGAAAACTAATATGTTACTGAATAGTCTTAAAGTTCCCAACTCATGATTCACATTAATTCTTGAGGGTATTTCCAGTTATAACATGGCTTATTCATTGCATAATGGATGCCCTTTCAATTTTCACACAATCCACAGTCCAAGGTAATGTTATTAAACCCTCTTTTTTTCCCTGTTCATTGTCATTACTCATGATAGACTGGACACTAGGTGGGCAGTTATATATTGCTGGGGTGGGAAATAATATAAAAATGACAACTACTGTAAAGATTATCATTTTCTAATTAACTGTAAAATAACTTTTCCACTTTCACAATATTTAATTAAAGTTCCTTCTTGTCTGTGGCCATTCATTCCATGTGTTTTTCTTCCTGCTTGTAATTTTGTGCTACATCAGAAATCTCCAAATGTCTATTATAGACTCTTTAAATTGGAATGTGTAATAATTTTATAACCTCTAAGTTTGAATCAATATTGACGAAGCTAACCCATTTGTCTGCAGTTGTCCTGTATGTAGTGAATGATGGCTAATACAAAAAAAGTGACATGAAATGAAAGGCTTAATAACTAAAAAGTCTCATTTTCATGTGGAATATGATAAGATAATTACACTGGCCCTCAGGGACCTGGGGCTGGATTCACAAACACTTCCCTAAGAAAAAACTTACAAAAACAGAAAATGTGAAGTTTTCTTCTTAAGGCAGAAAAATAATCACATTGAAGAATTATTTCTTTCTTAAAGGAGCAATCTGTAATACTGACAGCGAGTGTTTAAAATGACAACTACAATACATTTTTGGAGAAGTGTCTGCCTCCTCCCTCTCTTCCCCAAATACAAAGCTTAAAAATGCTGCCAGTTTGAGGAAGACGAGTTTAAGAACTTAAAATAGCTAAAAAGAACCTGCCATATTCCATATATTTCCACAGAAATGTGTTCACATTGCTGTAAAACGTCTACCTACTAGGTACTAGTGCTACTAGTACTAGTGAAATGTTTATATGTATAAAACCCACACGCACACCACAGAAACACACATTTATCTGCCTGAGTTACTTTAAAACAAACAAAAAACGGTATTTAAACATTTTAATCTTCTTTTTTAACCTCATATAAAATCAGCTTTTTGTAAATATAAAACACACAAATTATGGCGTTAACCCATTTAATCTATACATAAGCATTTGTACTTAGCCAACTCTCAATCTGTTTTGGTAGTTTTGCTGTTTCTAAATTGCCTTTATCTTTCAAACACATGGCCAATATTTACTCCTGTTTCACACCGTCTCTGGTCATGGAGCATTTTATAAGTGCACTGAACGTTTTTGGGTCTGGTAAAATATAACATTTTCTCTGTTTGTGGACCTGGCAACCCTTCTGTTTCCTTAATCTATTATCACACCCTGGACAATTTATGACAAAATGCAGTAAATATCTTACACATTGCTCCTTATCAACCCTAACCCTGCATTTTGCGGGGTAGAAACACACCTTATATAATCAGCTTTGTAAGTCTTGAATGTCTGAATGCGTCTGTGAGCTCCGTATACTGTTAGAAAGCGCAGATCCTACCGTTTCTAAAAATAGCGCTCTTGTCGCGGTGCTGTGAAGCCTCTGGGAGTAATCCAGTGTAAAAAACCACCTAAAAATCAAGGTGCTCCTTCAAAATTTGTGTGTCATGTTCATCATGAAAGATTCTAATGATATTCGTTATAATCAGAAATAAAGATGCTGCAAAGGAACAAGAAAGACGGCGTTTACTTTCAGTTTCGTTTTGACTCAAATGACGTCATCTCACGCTGTCTCTGGGCAGAAAACTAGGAGTCATCAGCAAAAACATATTCCTATTATTGATTTATAGGTTTTGAAGGTTTTTGTAGGTTTCACATCAAATAATACTGCATTAGATCAACAAATATAAACTAAAAAGCTTAAATAATTCTTTATTGTGTATTTTTATCTTTAATAGTCATATACATAGAGTTCATAGGGCTACGACACTTCCGTGAATCCAGCCCCTAGTGTTCAGTAGAGCAAAGTGGCAACAATTGTACCCCCACCACAGGTGGCTTGGGTTCAGATTCCTGCTTCAGAAAACCTTCACACTAAACCAGTGGAGGTCTTGGGCAAGACTCCTAATGCTGCTTTTGCCTAGCACAGAAACATGATTAAGAGTCCTTCTGGATAAATGACAGAAATATATATTCACTGTAACTAAAGCTTTGGACACACTAAAATCATTTTAATTCATAATTAATACCATTTTAATTATTTTATAGCAACAAGACCTCCAATCATTGAAAAGCATGAACAAAAATGAGGATATTTCTCTATTCCTGTTCCATGTATGCGTAATATTGCTTAATTTATGCTGTTCCTGATCACTTAAAGTGGAACTGGCTCTAAATTCTGGACAGTGCTAACTGCATAAAAGTAAACCGTTTCTGTGGTATTTCAGTGAATAAAACCTTACAGACAATTCAAACTTCCACACAGAAACAACAGCCATATTTCCCCCCTCAAATATACCATTACATGTTAAAAGACACAGAGGTTCTGAACATACACAAACCAGAGGGAACAGCAATTTTCTCAGAAATGTTGCTTTAAGTAAATTTATGGACAGATTGTGTTGTTGCTAATTTGGAGTACACTCAGTGTCTCCAGTGCAGAAATGTAATAGCACAATTCATTACATATGTATAATGTAATGTAGTGATAAGTAAGGCCATGTTAGATGTTATTTTAGTGCTGTATTCCCAACTACCTTGCCAAGTGACCCCCCCCCCCCCCCCCCCCCACCACGTTAATAATATAGACCCAGTTTAATGACTCTAATTCATTAATATATTACATCCTAATGGCATAGAAAATATGCCCGCTGTGTTTCTTTAACACATTAATGATGGCTCTCCAGACAGGAATTGCAAGGCACTTGGTGCATAATTGATTCATCATTTGCATTTATGATCATGAGCAGATAGATCCTCTCTTTCACTGTGCATATTTAATCTTAGGCACTTTAATATGAGTAGATTGTAAAAACTGCTTTCTGCTGACCTCAGTGTGTCCAGCCACACAGAGTTGTGGAAGGGGTGAGTGAAAAACACCAGCATTGCATTTAAGATTCATTTATATAGATTCAAATATATTAAGTATATTTTGTAAATAAATGTAAACTGAATGCACTGTTAATTTGTTATGATCAGTAAAAGACAGGTTTTTATATTCATTCATTCACTGTCTGTAACTGCTTATCCAGTTCAGGGTCACGGTGGGTCCAGAGCCTACGTATAATCACTGTGTGCAGGGGGGGGGGCACCCTGGAGGGGGCGCCAATTCTTCACAGGGTGACACACATTTACTCACAGCTATGGACACTGTTAAGTCGCCAATCCACCTACCAACATGTGTTTTTGGACCGTGGGAGGAAACCAGAGCACCCGGAGGAAACCCACGTGGATACAGGGAGAACACACCAAACTCCCCACAGACAGTCACCCAGAGCAGGACACGAACCCACAACCTCCAAGTCCCTGGAGCTGTGTGACAGCAAGACTACCTGCTGCGCCACCTTGTATCTACACTCATTGTCCATTTTATCAGCACCACTGACAAAACAGGATCACTTTGTAGTTGTACCATTACAGATTGTTGTCCACCTTTTTCTCTACATACTTTCCTATCCCCACCACAGAGCAGGTATGATGCGGGTGTTGGATCATTAGTTAGTGTTAGTTGTTGTCTAGTCCATCGGTGGACATAGGACGCCAACCACAGCATGCTGTTCTCAGTCCAACAGTGACACTGAGGGCTTTAAAAACTCAAATAGACCTGCTGTGTATGACAACACATACTAACATTACCTACACGTCAGTGTCACCGCAGTGCTGAAAATTATCCACCACCTATATCATACCTGCTCTCTGGTGGTCCTGACCACTGAAGAGCAGGGTGAAATGGGGATTAGAAAATATGCAGAGAAACAGGTGGATTAGAATCTAATTGTAGAACTACAAAGAGATCAGGTATTGTCAGTTGGGCTGATAAAATAAATAACGAGTGTAGATGCAAGGTAGGTGTTCCTAATGCATTGATCATTCAGCATAGTCTGGGCACTGCTTTCTTGTTAATTTTCTAGTTTGTCACTGTCCAAAGACAAACAAATATCTGCATTTTTGTGAAAATGTCATGATGAATGGACCAATTTAAATTCTCCAAAATTATTCATTTATTAATCCATTGTCTGTTCAGGGTCGCAGTGGGTCCGTAGACTACCCGGAATCACTGGGCGCCAGTCCTTCACAGTGCGGCTCCAAAAGTACTTAAAATTAAATATTTCTACACTGACTTCCACTGAAAGTCAGTGATGTCATTTAGAAACATTTTAAGTTAATTGGCCTGAACAACAAGAATCACACACTGAACAGGGCACCAGTCACCCCAATCACAGAGCATCACATATTCACCCAGTCACTCACTCACCCACACATACCTGTGGACAGTTTTACACTCTCACCCAGTCATTCACACACTCACACTTGGGAAAAATTTCACAGTTAATACACCTACAAACGTGTGTTTGGAATGTGGCAGGAAACCCATGCAGACTCACCACACTCTTCACAGACAGTGACCCGAGGAGATGGTTGATCACATTACCCCAATACTCTATAGAAATTTGTTTTTATATTTTTTCCCCAATTCAGCCATTATCTGTCTGGTAGGTCTCCCTCAATCACACAAGACATCTTCATTTGATAGTTGTACATCTAAGAGAAACTAATGGCATATTATTTTGCTAATACTTTTGAAAGCCTTGACAAGCCAACCCATCCAGAAAGACTGAGGCCAACTGTGGTTTCTTGGATATTTGGCCACAGATGGTTTTGTTTCCAGCAGAGGTATAGCCCCAGGTAACAAGACACCATTGAACCATAAAAGGCAATGGCTCAATAATGCCACATTAAAACAAGAACACGCTCAGTTTGTGTGTGTTTCTGGGGCTGTGTTTGGCTCGGCATTAGTTGTGTTACTCCACTATTCACAAGCTCAGCAGGAAAGCTTGGAACTCAGCAACATTTACACATATATTATATCTCACAGAGAGAGGACTGCTGAATGTGTCGTGTGAGTGTGTGTCTTTGTGGTGGGGAGATATTTTGTGGTGTTAGTGTATTTATAAAACTCCATATATCTGCACACAGCCACATGAAACTTCATGTGTTTTACTCTGACCGGTTACATTGAATAAATGTTCTTGGTATTCTTTGTTCTTTGGTGGTAGATCAACTAGTATTTACTTTTGAATAAAATAAAAAGGGCACCAGGATTTTGTAAACAGACTGGTTTTGAATGCAAAAACAGACTGGGAGCTAACAAATGGTGATTGTTATGGAAGGAATTTTAGAAACAAGTGAACACTGCTTTTAATAATGGGAAAAATAGCAAAGCATCAGAAGCACAACATTTAGCTTCACTTTTTTCAGTATAGAAGTATGCGTTCAGAGAGGCAGGACATTTTTTTTCTTGGTATGGTACTGCCAGTTGTAAGATTTACAGTGATATTAGGATGACTACAACTCTCAGCTAGATACACTTACATCCTTACAGCTATTGTTCTTATTGTTGTTGATGCTTGTTCCACCCTCCAAAAGGCCATATGTGTACACACACACACACACATACACACACACACACACACACACACACACACACACACACACACACACACTAACCCTCTGTACTGATTGTGATGTGTGGAGGTGCATTTGACAGTGATGGTAACACAGGGGTTAAGTGATAGCGCTTAAGGTATCCATTAGCTAATGGGCTGGTCCAAGTGTGTGTGTCTCGCCACCTCCCCCCTTGCACTTAACCCCTGAGTGTACACCCCCCTCCCCGCTTTCTCTTTCTCTCTCAGACAATGACGGATATGTGAACAAGTGAAAATATAATTGAGCATTCAGAAATACAGAAATATTTATCCTCTCAGACAGATGCAAAGATAATGCTGCTTGGGAAAAAGTAGTGCTCATCTTTTATTTTGATTTAAAAGTTTTGTTAAAGTAACTAGTGCTAGAAAGCTGTCTTGCAAAACAACACACTGGGGAGTCACTCAAGACTGATGGACCTGATGAGGAAAGTTGCATGCAAATGTTTGGGCAGCCCAAGATAAATCTTTTGTTGATTTAATACTGTCATAATCTGTGCCTCTTATAAGGCCTATTCACATAGAGTCTGATTTTTATATTTTATATATTTTTTTATTAATATAAAAACAAAGGTACTTCATGTTTTGAAAATGAACATACATTTGTTAATGGAGTTTTTCCACAAAAAAATTAATCTTAATCTTGTCTTGCCTTCCATCATGTTTTGGTCACATTTTTTGTTTTGTTTTGTTATCCATGTGCTTTCATTCCTTCTTTGTACCTTAACCATGCCCCTTTGAACAGTGAATGAGTCATGTGACGTAGCTACCAATTGTGCTCCTCTTTATAAGACCTTTCAGTGTTCCCTTGCTTTGTAATCCATAGACATATTGTTAGATTGTTCTCTTGGACATGTCACTAGATGTATTTGTGGTCAGAAAAATGATCACTGTGGTGGTACCCACATGTTCTGTACCTTTAAATAGGGATCATTATTATACCTATTTTGAAGAAATGTTTTGCATAAAAATTATTTTTTTCTATTTTGTTATATGGGTGGCACGGCGGCACAGCAGGTAGGGACCTGGAGGTTGTGGGTTCAAGTCCCGCCCCGGGTGACTGTCTGTGAGGAGTTTGGTGTGTTCTCCCCGTGGGTTTCCTCCGGGTGCTCCAGTTTCCTCCCACAGTCCAAAAACACACCTTAGTAGGTGGATTGGCGACTCAAAAGTGTCCGTAGGTGTGAGTGTGTGATATGTGTGTGTTGCTCTGTGAAGGACTGGCGCCCCCACCAGGGTGTATTCCCACCTTATGCCCAATGATTCCAGGTAGGCTCTGGACCCACTGCGACACAGAACTGAATAAGCACTTACAGATTAAGAATGAATTAATATTTTGTTTTATCTCACTGTAATAAATTAATTTGCAAAGTGCTTTTTAAACCCTTTTTTTAAAGTGCCATATAAGGTAATTGTTATTGTTATTATTATTATTAGAAGAAGAAATTAAACACCATAATAAATAGACAGTAATTTGTTATGGGCAGGTAATAGCTGCAGATAATTACCAGCCTAAACAACTATAACATAACACATAATCACAAGTCTATAAATAGGCAAGAGGCTGATGCATGTCTGTCATAATGGCTTTTTTGGCACTACTAAAACCTAGATAACTGACAAATAAATTGACAACATGTTTTCAGAGATTAAGAAGATTTTTTGTGAACGATGATTATTGTCTAATGAGCCGATTTAACACTGTTTACTGCTGCAGCCACATGTTGTCACTCAACTAACTTGAGTTTGTTTGAAATCCCACGACTGAGGCCTCCAAACAACACATTTTTCCTTGCCTTGACCTCTGAAACCTTTTTTGACTTTTGGTCCTCCATTGTCTCCACTATATCATGTGAAAATGAGCAGAGAAGCCCATATTTAAATATTCACAATGTTATTTGTATTGACCATTTATAGATAAATGTGGGCGTTAACGAGGCGGAGCATGCTGCTGGTTCACCTGCGCATGTTTTGAAGAAGGTTGTGATTGATAAAGAAAACAGCATTCAGATGTGCGTATGCACAGTTTTATAAATCTGCATTATTTGGGTGCATGCTATTTTCTGTTTTTTGTGTGCATGCACACTTTTAAATGAGAACCAAGGACTTGTTTTGTTGTTGTTTTTTTATTAATTGCACAATAATAAATGATTATAAATATTCACCTCCTTAGAAGAGAATGTACTGTACCTTTAGTGAACACAAGTGGACTTTAAAACTATGATGAACTTTTAAATGGAACTGTTTGTACCATTTTTTTTCCCTGAATGTGTAGGTTCAATAAATTCCCACCTCTGTGTATGCATCCACTTTACACATATTCTTCACTCCCTTCAGCATTATAAAAAACAAAACAAAAATATAATGTGCTGAGTAAAACTGTTTAGTCATTTTGATCTGCTAATGGTTTATTTATTGGTTAGTTTTTCCCCTGTGTTCTCCCCATGTATTTTTTTATTCTTGCTGGTTCCATCTCATGACTGAGGAATCACTGGGGATAAAACTCTGTTTCCTGATGATAAATCTAATGACTCTCTTCTGTCAGCATCCAGATAAACATTCATGCATCGCAAACCAGACATTATATCCTGACTTTTGCAGAGGTGTTAGCCAAAGTCATATAATACAGTTGCTACTCTAAATACAAACTAGTTCTGTTCACAGAGTCAGTAAAATCAGCCTAGGCATGCAGCAGTGTAGTTAGCTTAATGCTAGTCTCAGCCACAGACGCTCTGCCCACAAGTAGACATATAGTGTGATATTTTCAGTGTATTAAGCTGGTCTCACTGTCTTGATTCTGACAGTTGCATTCAGATTGGCTATCTGTACATCAATGTATACACACTTCTGTGTATTGTTTTGTGCTGGCTCTGGTACTGGTTTGACGTGAATACATGTCGGGCCAAAATAGCAGACTTGTGATTGGTCCTTTTGCTTGTGAGTCAAATTACTTTTCCTGCATTTCTAGATACTTCTTGACCATCTTAAGTGACTCCGGCAGATCTGACTATAACAGCTTTAACTAAAAGCAGAGACCCAGAATGACAAAAAGACACGGGAGCATCCTAAAACGTTGGCATCCCTCCGCTTCACTGTTGACAAACCTGAGTGATCGCATGCGAGCGGCGGGACAACAGCACCAGCATCTCAGCTTACTATAATTCCCTGTGTCCATGGACCCCTGGATCTGCCTCCTTTATCTAAAGGGGAACATTACCTACCAAAAGCTAAACTGAAAAAATGAGTCTTCACCCTAGATTTGAAATTTCCAACCCAAGCCCTGAACATTTTCTGGAAGACAAGAAATTATTCCAGAATTTGTAAGAAAAGGCTCTTCCTTCAGCTGAAGCATTCTGAATTCTGGGAACTATTAAAAAGTCAGTACTCTGTGATCTGTGATCTATAGATGACAGATCAAAAGTTTAATCTGAGTAAATGTAACATTTTAAAAGAAAAATATGTTGATTCAAAATTTCACAGTGTCAACAAATCCCAAAAAAGTTGGGACAAGTAGCAATAAGTGGCTGGAAAAAGGAAATTGAGCATATAACGAACAGCTGGAAGACCAATTAACACTAATTAGGTCAATTGATAACATGATTAGGTATAAAAAGAGCTTGAGCATCAGTGTCTCTCTGAAGCCAAGATGGTAAGAGGATCACCAATTCCACCATTGTTGCGCAGAATGATAGTGCAGCAATATGAGAATAGTGTTACCCAGCGTAAAATAGCAAAGACTTTTAAGTTATCATCATCAACCGTGCATAACATCATCAAAAGATTCAGAGAATCTGGAACATTTGCTGTGCGTAAGGTTCAAGGCCGTAAAACTCTACTGGATGCTTGTGATCTCCGGGCCCTTAAATGTCACTGCACCTTAAACAGGAATGCCACTGTCGAGGAAATAACAGAATGGGCTCAGGAATACTTCCAGAAAGCATTGTCAGTGAACACAATCCACCGTGCCATCCGCTGTTGCCAGCTGAAACTCTACAGTGCAAAGAGAAAGCCATTTCTAAGCAAGCTCCACAAGCTCAGACGTTTGCACTGGGCCAGGGGTCTTTAAAAATGAAGTGTGGCAAAATGGAAGACAGTTCTGTGGTCAGATGAGTCATGATTTGAAGTTCTTTATGGAACACTGGGACGCCATGTCATCCGGACCAGAGAGAACAAGGATAGCCCAAGTTGTTATCAACGCTCTGTTCAGAAGCCTGCATCACTGATGGTATGGGGTTGCATGAGTGCTTGTGGCATGGGCAGCTTGCATGTCTGGAAAAGCACCATTAATGCAGAGAACTATGTTCAGGTTCTAGAACAACATATGATCCCATCTAGACGTCATCTCTTTCAGGGAAGACCCTGCATTTTTCAACAAAATAATGCCAGACCACATTCTGCAGCAATCACAACATCATGGCTACGTAGGAGAAGGATGCAGGTACTGAAATGGCCAGCCTGCAGTCCAGATCTTTCACCTATACAGAACATTTGGCGCATCATAAAGAGTTGTTGCTTCTATCATCTGAATATGATTTAATATCGATTAGGTTGTTGAAATGGGCTGATTAAGTTTTTCTACGTTTAGATTAAATTTGGGGCAAAGGCAGTCTCGATACAATGCCACAAGGCATTTCGCAGACAGTCAGTTTAGCCTGTCTGTCTGGGGCCTGGTCCCAGCATCAACTCTGCCGACTAACTAAAAGGCTATGTGCTATGCTACAAGAAATGCAGCACCCTCCCACGTGGGATGGACACTATCCCTAGTAGTTACTGTAGCAATGTATAATTCACTTAATAATAGATACTTAGATGTTGGGCTTTTTTTCACAGAGAAAATTCCCCTAAAGTCTTCACCTTCATTAAATACACGTAGATATATAATTATGCAATTGTTTCTTGTCTCTATTTCCATTTAACCCTCGGCCCCCTGCAAGTTAAAGGGATTGGTTCCATACGTTTATTGCATAAGAAGCCCTGGCTGTATCCTAGCAGAAATACTCAGCCATATTGTTGAGTGTTATTTCACAGATGTTAACCCCTTCTGATTGTACATGTTAATCATGTACAATCTTGGTTTTCGCCGGAGGGGGTCTTTTATATCTTTTATTTTAGCTTCAATCCCCACCACCTGCTTTGGAAGCTGCTTTTCAAAGTTTGATTGGTGGAAGTACTGGTTTAAATTTCTACTCTTTCTCAGTCAGCAAAGGCTGTGTTTAGTGGGTGTGTAATGCTTTGTCTTTAAAATTGTTTTCCCACATTAATAATCATTAGAACTGGCTAAATATGAGAAGTGACTGGAGTAGACAACCTCCAAACACACACACACACACACACACAAATGTTGTTTTTCTTTTTTTCTTTTTTCGTTTTTTATTTTTTTTTATTTTTAAATTATGTGTGCTTGACTGACCTGCATCTAGTCTTTCCAGATTTGTCTTTTAGAAAAAAAAGAAAAGAAAAGAATCCATCAACATCGATCACAGAGTGTTCAGCAGCTAAAATCTTATATCAACCAGCAATTGAAAAACTGCAACAATTTATATCCTCTGTTCCCAAATAATAAAAAATAACTAAAATAATAAAAATAATACAAATAAAATAATAAATATAAATGAATGAATAAAATTACACTGAAAACATGTAATTAATTTTTTTGTTGTAATTTAAATAACACTTTAAGAAAAGTAAAAAACATCACAGATATTGTTTTTATTTCATTTTACCAAAATGCCTAACTTCTCTGAAAACTGTACGCTGAAGAAAAATTTGGATATACTGAGATGTTAGTTTAGTTATTATGTTTGTATATTTATTTTATCAGCAGAATTTTTGCTACAGCCTCATTTCAAGCCTGTAACCATTCACCATGTATCATTTTATGTATTTATTCTCATAATTTAAAATGTACTAAATAAAAGCTCCATATGCTCCAAACTCTCTGGGAACAGATGGTAAACGGTGGCTATTAAAGCTTCAATATGGGTCATGTCATTTGAAAGCACTGAAGTGGTAGATAATGGATGAATGAATGAATTAATATTTTCTGAAGTACATGTTGGCACTGCAGTATATAATGACATATATTTGGTATTGTATATAGCAGTTCTACAGAGACTCTTTCAATAAATAATCCTAGCATAAAACTGCTTGTTCTCGATTTCTAACAGCTAACTGAAATGTGGCTTAACAATGTCATTCAGTAAATGCTATATCTAACATGAACAATGTAGTCTCACCACATGACAGGTTGATTATGATAATTCATTCATTCATCTATTTTAGCTGCCTTATCCTACTCAGGGTTGCAGTGAGTCTGGAGAATACTCAGAACCACAGGGTACAAGGAACCATGGGGTGTTTCACAGGGAATCACCCACTCAGACACATACACTCACCCAGTCACTCACACCTGTGGACAGTTCAAAAAGTTACTCCTCCTGCCAATGTGTGTTTGGATTGTGGGAGGAAATTTCCTGGAGGAGTCGTACACCAACACAGGGAGTATACACTACACACTTCACAGACAGTGACCTGAGGTAGGGGTTGAACGCAAGGCCCTGAGACCCTGCAGCTGTGTAGCAGTATCACTATTTTTAGAGTAACTGTGCTGCATTCTTTACTCATTATAAGTTAATATAATATGCAAGTCTTCCTACTTATATTGTTCGCTGACTGATAGGAAAGAATAATCAAAACTGAACAGAAGATGGAAGGACCAACCAGAGAAGCAGGTGGATGGAGAACGCCAACACACACACATGCTCTTTCTATCCAACAGGTGCATGACATCATCATGTTGCAGCTGAACCGGAAAGCATATGGAGCTGGAAGTGCAGAGTGGCCTGTAGTGTCCTACTCCAAACAATGAGATCAGCTATTACAGGCATATGCTAACTATTGATCTGTTCCTCTCAGGGTGTCGCCCAGTGAGGTCATTTAATGAACAGATTTCCAGGGTTTCAGTACTTCCAATCCATCTAAATTCAATTTTTCCTCCCTGATTTTCTTCCTTCAGCAACTCCCCCTTAACAGATCAGAAAAGCTGAATGTGATTCCTAAAGCTAGACTCATGAACTCTGTCTTTAGCTGTTGTGGTCGTCCTAGGCCTAGATACATAAATATAGGTGGATAGGTCCTGTAATATTAATATTTATTTTCTTGAATCATTAATTTGTTCTCAGAAATAAGTTAAAAGCCTGTGTTTGGAAAAATAATAGAAATTAGATCCTTGAAAAGCAATAATTCCAAATGGAGAATATTTAGACTTATCTTTAGCATAGCTATTTTTCTGGGGATCCCTTAAAATTTAAGAGGGGCACATTCCCTCATATCCAGCCTATTTTCTCTTCAGAAAAATCTGCATTAATACAGAAACAAGCATATTTTAATTAAATTATTAATTTAATTAGACACCCTCAGGAGTTGAGCCCTAGGTTAAAGATCGGAATGAACTAAGTTCAGATAAGATAACCTAACAAGCATTTGTGTGATTTCTGCTTTTGCCTGATCAGTGTTGGAGAGTTGGAAACAAATCAATTAGTTATTTACTTCACTTGGATAATTAAATTGCTAACACAAACTTTAGTATTATTCTGACTACTCTGTGGCTGTCTTTAAACATAGATAGAGATAGATGTTGGAATAGTGATGTTAATATTTAGTCAACTGTAACAGCATTTAGTTTACAAATATGTTTATAAAATAAACATTCAAAAGTCTTATCCTGAGGCACCATGGTAAATGAAGTACATGCAGAGATTTGTATGCATATTGTTTGTGTTATGTGGTTTAGGCCAAAAATTAGAGTTTTCCTTAAACTCTCATTAGAAGACTTAGACTCTCTCTCTAAGCTCCGTTTTAGCCGTTTTCAGAAATCTCTCTTTTCAGTGACCCAAAATGCTAGTGCAAAGTCTGACTGAATTTGGTGAGGGCATCAGCGCTGTTTGTCTTGTATCTGACAAGTGAATGACATTGATATCAGACCAGATACCAATATAGAATCAGATCGAGTGCATCTCTAACCACTGTGTATATTTTCTGTGAATATCAGAACATTGAGATCCCATTCAAGTTCCACGTCCGGGCACTGTGTTCATTCACACTGAAGCATACAGTCCCCATCTCCCAACTGAACCATGTCCATTCTCAGTACTGAACATTGACAATAGTCAAACAAACAGGAGTTTGGGGGTTCAAAAATTCCTGGGTATGGTATAGATTTCCTAGTGTGAGTACACCCTGTGGTAAAATATAACTATGGTCTAGGGTTAGAGATTTAAAGAATGTAAAGTGCAGGTGGGCATTGAGGGTAAATGGCTGTGTAATTAAATTTATGTAAGATGTAGTGGTGTGGCAGTGATTTGAGTAATCTGGCAACCTCAGGGAGTATGGTGGTGGAGCATATGCTCAGGTGTCTGTTTCCAGACATCAGGAGTTGGAAAAGTCAAAGAGAGGTCTCCACAATGTTGGTGGTCTTGCAGATTAAGTGATTGGCCTTGATGGTGTTGGAGATGAGTAGAACCGTTCTCATAACCCACAGCAGATCGGAGAAGGTCCCCAGAGACCACCATGCGCCTTTATGGAAAGATGTAATTAGTGTAGAAACAGACCATTACATCTGAAATATTATTTAGCAGAAAATGTGTGGTGATCCTGTAACTGAATCTAAATTTACAATTCACTAGTCTTTCAGTATGGTGCCTTTCTCATATATGCTGTTTTTGGATAAACTCTGGGTTCATGAATATGGACATAGCTTTAAATAATATCTTTGTATTAATCTGCATGTTGGCCCATCTGAATGTTTGCTCCTCTGCTAATACTAGCTTCTGTCAGCATGTTCATTTTCAATGCCATAACTATGCTGGTGATGTCATGGGAGTTGGTGGCCCCAACACACTAAATAATTGAGATAATTACAATCCCATGATGTCACCTTGAGCCCCTTAAATATTTGATGAGGCACTTCCTGTAGGTCACACAGGCCCAGCATGGACTTTAAAGCCATTGTAAAACTTGCATTAATGGTCTGGAGACCCCTATAGCGCAGGACGATAAATCAGCCGTCTCTCTTTTCCTCTCTCACTCCCTTTCTCTACCATGCAGATTCATCTAACTCTGGAGACCGCAGGGTCCTCTATTCTCTTATTCTTTGTTCTTTTTCTGTCCTCTGTGAACAATAGCTGTCTGATTTGACAAAATCTATTTGAGGTGGATATCATATATCTAATGTTATAGGCTATTTTATCAGAAACACGTACCTTGTAAGTTCTCTTATTAGGATCAAAACTACAGACAGTTGCCCATCTGTTGCTGCAATTAGTGAGCTTTCTATACACAATATCCATTAAAGGAAACAACTACAGGAACACAACTGACCCTTATTCATTCGGGTGGTCAACTACAGTCAACACAGCAGTAAGACTGAAATGGTATTGGCATTATAGTATGAGTGCAGGAGTTTACTGCTTTATTAGGTATCTCTATAATTGGCCAACCTTGGTTTATATGTTTGTGCCAGACATGCCCAAGAAATTTGCTGTGAATGGTCAGCTTCAAACCACGGAGCTGTTGTTGCCCAGTTACTTTTGGGTGGTAAACTAATCCTGACTCAGCTGTGGAAGAGACCTAAAAACCAACAGCTCTAAGCTTGATACACGTTGAAATGCAAACAAACACACAATTACATGTCATTTTCAGTGCTGTGCTTAGAAAAAAACTATCTATGTAGAGGTGGGCCAGTGGTGGTCCCTTTCGATTGACAGATGAGTTTAAAGGGACTTTAGAACAAAATAATAAATTCAGTCATAGTATACAAAAAAACAAAAAAAAAAAAAAATATGGAAGTGGAATTCAAAATATATTTAGAGAAAAGTTTGGATTATCTAAATTACCTTGTAGAAACTATTCATGACATATGCAGTGTACCCCAGCTGACAGTACTTGTGAAAACTGTCCGGCTGTCCGGTATGGACTGCCATTTGTGTGTTTATTATAACATTCTCTCAGATTAATGGGGGCGTATTTAGGTTTAAAGCATCTAAAGCATCTAGGTTTGGGCTAAATTACAAGCCAAACCCAAATCAGAACCTTTTGGCCTTATAGTGGAAAAAAACATCTATGTTACTCTACCCCTGTAGTGTTAGATTGGAGAGTATTTGATGCTCATGCCCTTATTCTCTTATTAGAATTAGCTGTAGCACAGGAAATATCCTGTGATTATTTTTTATTTTATTATATGATTCTTTAGATGAGCAAATAGTCCTGAAGTGCTTACAACAGGCTACATTTAAACAAAGTTGTATAGTAATATTTAGTATAAATGTACTTTCCAAGTAGCTGAGGTGTTTTAAATGTGGCAATAATTCAAATCTACTATGAACACCATATATTTTCTTACATTCATCCTTCTTTTTTAAATTATTTGTTGATCCCCTGCATTGATAGATGTGTTTATAATACAGTTAAACTCTCCTCTATAAATCTGTATTTTTCTTGCCACTTCTGCTCCTTCACCCACTCAGGAGCATCTGAGGGGGGAGGAAGGTCTTGCCCAATGCTTACCCCTAGCCAGTATGGTGCTGGCTAGTGCACATTTCTTTTTTTTTTTTTTTGTGCATGTACCGTACTTACACAACCCCACATTCATCCTAGATTAGGACACTCTCAGTGTGTGGAAGCCAAAGGCAATACAAGCTATGTTTCGCCTTGAAAATTTGGTATGAACAAATTGAAGAGAATGTGCAGTGCCATGTTTTCTTTCAAAAATTACTGAAAATAGTTTGGATTGGAGAGGGTTTGAATTTTAACTCATTGGTTGTTTGTGTGATTTTTTTTCTCCTTTCCCCCAATCCCCAGGTGGTTTTATTTTAAAATGGCAGATATTGACTAAATGCGGTTCAGTGTGAGCCATTGCAGAAGACTGACTTTTGACTCTTGGCCCAAGTTTTGCATGACAGCAGGGTTTAGTTGTCCAGCACTTCTAGAGATAACACTGGAAATGGAAATGCATTTGACGTTTTCAAAGAAAAATAACACAGGCAGAGTTCAGTGTTGTAGTAGTTGTGAAATAAAGCTCTAGCATCATCTCCAGCACTGTGTGTAACTAGATGATTGGTGTCTATCCTTCTGCAAGTAAAGGTTTTCAGTGGTGGTAAAATGTAAAAATGCAATTTATTGTCACTGTACAATGTACACTGAAATATATCTTCTATATTTAACACATCAATGGCAGTGAAAACACAAAATCTGGGTGTGAGGTGTGTGGCTGAAAGGCACCTCAGCCATCAATTGAAGGAGGAGGACAGCTCTGTTCCTTCACTCGCACCATCCCCGATATTCCTGCCGTTTCTGGGAATCAAACCAGCAACCTTCCAGTCCCAAGCCCACTTCTCCAAATCTTAGGCCACCTCTAACCCTTAGGTACTGTATTGTACAGGGTGGGCCATTTATATGGATACACCTTAATAAAATGGGAATGGGTAGTGATACTAACTTCCTGTTTGTGGCACATTAGTCTATGGGAGGGGGAAAACTTTTCAAGATGGGTGGTGACTCACAAATGGCACCCGTACAAACTTCAACTGCTGCAGCATCTCAGTAAAGATGACCCAGATTGGCATAGATTTTGTTCAGTGATGAGGCAAATTTTATGTGAATGGTGAAGTTAACAAACAAATCCACCGCTATTGGTCTGACACTAACTCACATTGTATAGATCCCTCTAAGACTGTTGGAACTAAAAAAGTGATGGTATGGTGTGGTATATGGGGTACAAAGATAGTGGGGCCATTCTTCATCAATCGAAACCTCAAGGCCACTGGATATGCGAAATTGCTAGATGATCATGTGTTTCCCTCTTTATATACTGAAGCTGGCACGTTCCCTGAGTTTTTCCAGCAAGGTGGTGCACCACCACATTATGGATGTCAGGTCTGAGCATACCTAGATGAACAGTTTCCTGGAAAGTTGATTGGTCATCGTGGGCCAGTTGAATGACCCCCCAAGATCTCCCGTTCTGACCCCCATAGACTTTGGGGTCATCTGAAGGCAATTGTTTATGCTGTGAAGATACGAGATGTGCAACACCTGAAACTACGGATACTGGAAGCCTGTGCTAGCATTTCCCCTGTGGTGTTCCTATCAGTGTGTGAATGGGTAGCACTTTGAACACATTTTATAAGTGGTCAGGAACTTGTAAATAACTCATGAAAGAATGAAGTTACATTAAAACCATTGTTTTTCTTGTGAAATTCCCAATAAGTTTGATGTGTCACATGACCCTCTTCCCATTGAAAAAACAAAAGTTGTATCCAAAATGTCCGACTTCAAAGTGGCCGCCATGGTCACCACCCATCTCCCATATTCATATACCCCTCCCATATACTAATGTGCCACAAACAGGAATTTAATATCACCAACCATTCCCATTTTATTAAGGTGTATCCATATAAATGGCCCACCCCGAGCAGTGTTGACTTCCTGTTGGACATATTAAATTATATTGAAATATAACAACATTTGTACACAATCTAATAATGTGTCTAACAAAAGAAATAACTTTTAAGGTCTATATCTAGAAGATGGCATAGGTTGTTCAGCACAGCACCTGCCAAGCAATTAGAATATTTTGCTAATAACCAAATTCAACTAAACACCTACCACTTCCATCACAAAAACCTTGCATAATTGATACATAGAATAGGACTCCCTGGAGCAGCTATACATGAGTCTGATGTCACTATGCTGAATGCTAAATGTGGTCTTGAGGTGTATAAAGCCCCTCCAGCCCTGGGATGTGGAGCAGTGGCAAAGTGTTCTCTAGGGTGATGAGCTCCATCCAATAGTTTTGTGATGCATTTGAGATCCAAAAATAACTTTCAGTACACACACCCCTTCCTCTCAGTTTTAATAATGAAGTATCTACAAACTTGTGGGCATGTAGTGTAATTCTTGCATGGGCATGCTGCTAGGTAATGCAAGTCAATATAGGTGGTATTTGCACAGGATTAATTTCTCCTTTGACGCATTGCACAGCTTTCCTTTACACTGTATCTGTAATTCACAATAATATTAATAGCACAGTAATACATTTTAAGCGTTATAATAAAATGCAACTATGTGCTTATTAATATATATATTATTAAAATTTTGGTTAAAGGGAAGTAAAGAAAACATGAACATTTCATGAAAACTGCCCCAATGTAAATGTTACAAAGTAAAACTTCATTGCATTACTATTCCAGCATACTATGACAGCATAACTTACATGTTAATGTTATAAGTTTGAGTTGATATTGTATGACGTTTTACATATTTATATTTTTCTGGGACACCACTGTTTCCAGGATGAGCACATGTATAAATAACAACAACAAAAAAAATATAACTGCATTTATTGGTGCAATATGGGATGGGACATTTTTTTATGATTTTACTAGTATTACTGTGATTACTTAGTAGGAGGATGCTGGAAAATATGTACAGGCCGTTTAATGGGGGAGGGGGAGAGAAAGGGAGAGGCTGCATGCAGTAAAATGTGGATCTCTCTCTCTCTCTCTCTCTCTCTCTCTCTCTCTCTCTCTCTCTCTCTCTCTCTCTCTCTTCTCTCTCTCATGGGAAGAGGTCCAGTATCAGCCTGGGGATATTATGAGCCATACATCAAAATGAAAACACTTAAAACACATACAAGGCCCTCTCCCATAATCATTCAACATTCATTTGGCAGGTCTCGAGGCAGCCTTCAGCTCAGATAACATCTACGTATGTGTGTTTATATGTGCTCAAATCACTGGTAGATTTGGGTCCTTGCATGGTGGGCACAAGGGTATTATACAAGCCTAAGAATGATGGTGCAGTGGAGGGTGACCATTGCTGATAAATACTATTAAAACTATATTTAAACTACACTTAACATAAGGCATCAAGAGTTATAATAAAACATGTAGGCAAACAATCCTTCTGCCGCATTTATTGTATACTGAGGAGAACACCATATTCTCAAAAACTATTGTTTTAATTATTTAAGAATAAAAATCTACACTTGCCTGTAAGCTCTAATTGCCCACATCACAGAGGTGTGAGAGCCACATTGTTCAATTTGCTTTTTTTTTTTTCCTAATTTAGTCATAGTCTGTGCAACTTATGAAATAAGACACCCCCAGTCTCCCAGAGTGTGAGCAGGCTCCTTGGAGACATGTTAAGTCAGCCACTGCTTCTTATTGAACTTTTAAACCTTGTATACCCTTTTTACGGCGAGTAGAAAAATGTCAGGCACACACAACACAACAGAGGACAATACACTACACAACTCCCAAACTAAATACGCGACTGTGGTTATTGTTTGAGCTGCTACTTGTGTAGATCCAAAAGGAAAAAACAGAAAATTTCTTTGGATCGTGGATGGGAAGACAGTCAGCGCTGTTTAGAGGGAGCTGGAGATTAGTAGAATAGCACATACTTGAGGATATGTTCCACCTTAAATGGTCCAGAAACATTAGCAAAAGCAGTAGTGCACTCCAAAGATTCTAAGCCATTTAATGTGGAATGGAATATTAGAATAAAGTTGGAATAAAGGCTGTACCAGCATGTTCTGTGGCCCACTGTTGTTCCTCTTACAGGAAATCAGGGTTAAAATCAGACTAAAAGTCATGTACTGTAAGCTTTAATATAACAACACCACTGGACTGCTCAACATGCTTGGAGGAGAACATTAACAGTCCAGATCTATTATGCCAGCTAACAGATGCTTGTAATGGCTAGCCCTGTTTGTGATGAGGGAGCAAAATAAATAAATAAGGGTTTTATTTGTTTCAGTCACAGTGCCAGATCCCTGGGGTCTGTCAGATGTCTGTGAGCAATGTGTTGTTCTCCCTGTATATGCATAGGTTTCCTCCCGGTGCTCCAGTTTCCTTCCACAGTCCATGAGCACATTGATGGATTGACTATTCAAGAGTGTCCATAGGTGTAAGCGATTGCACGGATGTGTGATGCTCTGTTATAGACTGCTGCCATGTTTAAATGATTCTTGGTGTGCTCTGGTTCTCCGAGACTCTGAACAGGATCCGTTTTTTGGACCCTTTAATCTAAAATATAAATTTAAAGCTCTGAAGTCCATGTGAATCATTCACACACAGCTTGTATTATCTCAATTAAAGGGCATGAAATAAATGGAGCAGCTGCACATTTTTAAAATTGCTACTATTTATTTAACCAGACAAGCCATTAATGACATTTACAATAGTGGCCTGGCTAAGCATTTTAACGCAAAGGGGAACATGGGAGAAGGTGATCAATAATAATAATTAATTAATTAATTAATAAAAAGGGACAAAATACACACACAGACATTTACTGAAAATTTAAACTGTTACCAATATCACTAAATCTGTTCATGATACTAAAGCCTAAAAGCAGAGATGGAAAAAAATATATCCTGTTTAATCTCTACTTGTTTGAGCTTCAGCCCTTAGCTGCAGCAGACTTAAATAATGAACAAAGGACAGTGTTGGATTTATGGAACTTTAACAGGACATAATAAAATGGCCAGTATTGCGACAGACATTGGTTGCAGTAACTGACATAAATAAAGGGGTGAGTGACCTAGTGGAATTTTGTAAATATTCAAAAGCCAATGTGTGCGGTGTGTTTTGAAGGGGGTATTTTTACTGAAATGTATACCAGGCTGGAATAAACTGTGTCACCATAATGAAACAGGAGTATGGGGAGGAGGTATGTCAAATGAATATGAGTAAGAATGGGAGAAAGAAGAAAGGTTTCTACACCGAATGCCAATTTTGCCATAACCTTTGATTGTGGTTCAGCAACACAGTGGGAGAAGGACAATGACTGAATAACTATAAACCCAAGTATTTGTAAATATTAACCTGCTCCAAGCCCATAACTTCACAAGAGGTGACCTCAAAACTAGTCTCTGTGCCCTTTCGGCCAAACCACATAATATAATCTTAAGGATATTGAATACTGAATGATAACTGAAGATTGGTGAATGCCTGTCAAATACAGAGAAGGCTATCCTGACATGATATTAATACTGGCATAGAAGACAGGGTAGCACTGTGCAAGATTGTGTCATCAGTACATACATGAGTAAATTACCAGAAGTATGAGACATGTCATTAATGTGTATAGAAAACAACATGGGACCTAATATTGAGCCCAGGGGAAGAGCTTTTAATGACAGGAAGGAGGTGAGAAAGATAATGATCCAGTTTTACATGCAATATTTTATGTGAGTCGTAATTCAAAAACCAGGCCAAAGAGTGAACCAGAAGTCCAACACTGTGAATATTTTGTTGAATCTTCTGTGTTACTAAACAGATTAAAAGCTGCACATTGTTGTTTAGCAAATAATGCAGTAAAACTTGCCATAATCATATATAAATATACACATTTCTCAAAAGCTTTGGAGATATACACTGATCAAACAAAAATGACAGAGTTTCAGTAACATACAGGAGCACTTTGTAGTTTTATAATTACACTAGTCCATTTGGTGTGCTGTATACTTTCCCCCTTTCACCCTGTTGTTCAATGGTCTGAACATCCCCCAACCCACCCACACACCCACCCCCCCACACACACACACAACCACACACACACACCCACACAAACCCACCACACCCACACACACACACCCACACACACACACACACACACACACACACACACACACAGCAGGTATGATTTAGGTGGTGGATATTTAATGTTAATGTGTGTTATGGGTGGGTGCTGCTGGAGTTTTTGAACACTGTGTCCACTCACTGCCCACTCTGTTAAACACACCTGCCTAGATGCCTTGAAGATACAAAGTCAGAGACAGTAGCTCATCTGTTGCTGTACAGTTTGTGTTCCACCAACAGCATATTTTTGGTTTGTGGACTATTCTCTTTTCAGCAGTGACACTGAGGCCTTTAAAAACTCCAGCAGCACTGCTGTCTGATTCACTCACGTCAGTGTCGCTGCACCTCTAAGAATGATGCATGGCCCAAAAAATGCATGCTCTGTGGTGGTCCTTCGGGGGTCCAGACCATTGAAGAGCAGGGTGAAAAGGAGCAAGCAGTGTATACAGAGCAACAGATACACTAATCTGTCTATTAGATACCAAAACATTAGGTACCATTTGACCAGCAGTCTCAGACGTCTAAAAATATTTTTATTTGGTTAAAAAAAAAAGATTAAAAGATATCTACAAAAAAGGCATCTTTCTAAGTGTAAAATTGTATGGAATGTGGTAAATGGTCTGGGGGTGGGGTCTGTCCTAGGCTAAATAAATCAAATGGATCAAACAGCCCAAATTCCAACATCTATTTTGGGGTTAAATAGGTCATGAAGGACTGACCAGTTTTAACCCAAAAAAAAAAAAAAAAAAGAAGCAAAAAAATACATTCATATGACGTCTGGTATTTGGTGGACTATGAAATGTGCTACAAAGGTTTCTTTGAGGGATGGAATAGAAGAGCTACTTTTGGTTTCATAAAGAACAATTTTTATTTTAAACTTTCTCCCCACTCACAAATCTCTTAAAGGTGTAAAAATCCATCACTCGATTTTAAAGGGAACATCTACGATTGTGGGGAACTTCATTTCCCTCTAGTTTGTTTATGCTGAGAAGATCCTGCGTCTTCTAAGTCGGAATGGTATGTTTGAGGAGAAAAAATGACTGATATTTGTATGTGGCTATAGTTTAATTTGTCTGTAAGTTTTATGTGTGTATTAATGTGTGAATTACCACAGAAACACGTTTAGTCTGTGTTTAATTGTATACCGAATTTGTTGTGGGTTCCTATGTAAATGATGCGAAAGAGCCAAAATAAGTACATTTTACTCACATGTGGAGCAGGAATAAAGTGGTAATTTTTTTTTCATGATTAACAGTGTTTAGGGCTCTTTTGGTTTTCCAATGTGACAGCAGGTAGTGTCGCAGTCACACAGCTCCAGGGACCTGGAGGGTGTGGGTTCGATTCCCGCTCCGGGTGACTGTCTGTGAGGAGTTGGTGTGTTCTCCCCGTGTCCGCGTGGGTTTCCTCCGGGTGCTCTGGTGTCCTCCCACAGTCCAAAAACACATGTTAGTAGGTGGATTGGCGACTCAAAAGTGTGTGTGTGTGTTGCCCTGTGAAGGACTAGCGCCCCCTCCAGGGTGTAATCCTGCCTTGTGCCCAATGATTCCAGGTAGGCTCTGGACCCACTGTGACCCTGAATTGGATAAGCGGTTACAGATAATGGATGGATATATATATTTAGACTACTTTCAAGCACACAAACATGCTGGAGAGCTAGCAAATGATAAAGTAATCTTCTGCATTTTATAAAAAAGTATTTTTTGATTAAAATTCTCAATATTGCCTTTAAAGTTCTTTACATATTTTAAGGTTACTAGCAAAAATGATTCTTCTATAGCATTGGTCAAAGAAACTTTTGTAGCACCTTAAGAGTGTATAGCAGTTGGGGTCATCTTGACCATCCTGTTAAAAATGGGCTTCCGGTTTGCTGATACATTAATCTATAAATTTCAAAGAATTCATAATGTAGCCACATTTTCATAAAAAGAGTTGTAATTTAAAAGACAATGGGGCCTGAATTCACCATGACCTAGAGTGGACTAACTCAGTATATAGCCCCCATATTTGGATTGTGGAGCTGAAGAACTTCATTCTCAGGACTGAGGGAGTTGTTGGATCCAGTTGTCAGAGTGAAATTCATGATACAAAACAAATCATTTAACAGAAGAATCTGACCTCACTAAGGCTCTTGTGACGGAATGCCATCAAATACTAACAAACATTTCAACATCTGGTGAAAAGCTCTTCTAGAAGAGTAGAAGTTGTTACTGTAGCAGCCTATTAACAGCCTTGATTTGAGAAGAAAGGTTGCATAAAAAAAACTTTCTTTTTATTTGGCCATAAATATATATCACCTACACCACTGTGTGTTTAGCCGAAGAAGGACCTAAGGATGTGAAATAATTCTTTGTAATGGATGGCTGTTCTCATGCTCTTGGCTCTCTTGCTGTTGCGATAGAAGTCATTCATTAGCGCTAATTTGACATGTTTACCAGCTAGCCTCCACATGTCAGATACTAAAGACGATTGATTGAACTCTGATAGCAAACGTGTCTGGCCTAGATTGGAAGAGCTACTTAGTTTTAAGGACCAGGTGATTTATGTTTATGTCAAACCAGAGCTCTCTGTGTGTGTGTGTGGTTGTATTTGTGTGTGTGCGTGTGTGTGTGTGTGTGTGTGTGTGTGTGTGTGTGTCTGTCTGTCTCTGTCTGTCTGTACTATTTGGCTAAAATGTTATGGACACCTGCTCATCAAGTTTTTCCCCTTTGCTGCAGTTCCTAAAGGACTCTAAACATGATGCTGTTATATGTGTTTATTGGAATGTATTGAGTGACAAAAGCATTAGTGAGATCAGGTAGATTGGTTCACTTATCTTCTGTAACTGCTTTATCCTAAGCAGTGGTCATGTGGGCCTGGAACTCCCCTGAATTTTGGTGTGTAAAGATTTAATGTTATTCCGGCCTTACACCAAAAGACTTTTAACATTTTCACTGTCACAGAAAAATTTCCAAAATTCACCCAAAAAAGCTATATATATGTATGAATATATGTGATAGAGTAAAAATGCCATACAATGTCATTCTTACAACTGCAATGCAACTTTCTTACCAACTCTATTTTTTTTTCTTTACCTCTGCCCAGCTAAGCTTGAGAGGAAAATTGGAGTAATTGGGGAAGCATGCTCCAGGATCAGAATGAGCTCTGGGAAATTTGGATTTAGCCCACCCCTTTGGTCCCACTTCCTAAAGTCTTCTAATATTCCCCAAGAGGGCCAAACCTCAGACATCAATAACCACATAAGTGTCCTCTAAAGTCAAGGTCGTATCTGTCTCTGTCACTCTCTCATACCTTATTATTGAGAACTTCTGACCACTGTATACATTTTGAAAATAGTGTTTATTATCATTATTATTGAATTTTATATTCAGGAAAAATAGACATGAACATAAAAAACAACTTAATCTTTAACATTTCTCCAAACAAATACAGAATATGAAACTCTACTCATTTTATATTTATTTATATATAATAGCTTTAAGCGACCTATCACATCACATTCTTGTGTTTACTAAATTTTTGAAAATGTCCCCACATTTTTTGTAGTTTTATGAACTAAATAAACTTGCAAACCTGAACAAAGTCAATGTTATATTTGCTTTGCACATCCAACTTAATAAAAATGGGAAATCTGGAAAGTCTGACAGCAGGCTTCACTTTAGTCAGCTTCAGTGATTAATCTCATCTGCCTGATGACAACTCTACAGTACGTTCAGTGTCCTGTGTTTTTCGATAAAGCACACACTCCAAGTGTTTTCTTTTTTCCTTTTGGTGGGGGTTTCACAGAAGGCAGGAAAGCTGGAAGGAAGGAAGATCTGTGACATTACTGCATATTTCAAATTTATGAAACTTGGAAAAGCTCCACGTTCCAGCAAGTTTAGTCCAACTGGAGCTGAAAAAATAGGAGAGCTAGAAATACTCATCTGGATGTTATTACAGTCACTTTCACTGCATGTGTGTGTGTATGTGTGTGTGTGTGAGCATTATCAACTCAAAACGTGACAACATTAGTGCCATATTTCATAATTATGGTTCATAAACATCTGGTGGACCTCTCAGTCACATTCCTATGAGAGTGACTTTTCCCCTCTAGTACTGTGTTCGAGGTTAAATCTGAGTGAGGTGAGTGTTCAGTCTCTGATTAGTCACTTTTCCTGTGGTAAAACCATTTCAATTACAGACATTCAAGAATGTGAAGCCCCAAGGTTTATTTTATTTTAAAAGCCTTATCATATTGTAGAAATCATTGCTCATGTTCTTTTATTTTAAAATTGTGCAAACTCAAATTCCATTTAAGATGTGCCAATGCTAATGTTGCTAACTATTTGAGGTGACATATTATACCCTCTTTCCACAAGATAACTCAGTTTGCATGGATGTTAATAAAATGTCTCTGACATGGTTTGATCAAAATACCACCAGGCTCAAACACCACATCACCATTTATTATCATATAAGCTTAAGGACATTCAAGATTTTATGCAAAAACACTTATATATTAAGAATAATATTATTCACTTATTATTCACTATTATAAAACTTATAATATTAAGAATGTTTCTATACCATTTGCTATCTCTCCAGCAGTTTTTCATGTTCTAAAATTATATATAATCAGTCATGGATGCTAGGCTTGAGAAACTGCAGACAAATATAGACAAAGGATAGACCTCCAAACGTCGCATGAACTGAGATGAGGATACTGCTCTATTACTTCTGCACAGGAGGAGATAATATAGACTTATATTTGCCATAGTAATTACTTAAAGAGGAACTGACTCTAAATTTGAGAGTGCATGAAAGTTAACACAGATGGAATGTACTACAAAACTAAACAACTCTAGTTACAAATGCGTTTCTGTGGCAATTAAAACAGTGAATAAAAAACTCAACTTCAGCCACGTAAAAACAACAGCTTTGATGGTTGTGCACAGTTCTTATTCCTCTACCCATGTTTTGCTTGGTTTTGCTTGCTTTACTCTGCAAGATGGATCTGGATGCAGGAGCTCCACAGTGCATGTGTGATGTACATTCATCCCCAAGACACTGGAATACACTATCAAACCTTGGCAACAGATATTAGAGGCAATGCGATATGGCACTGAAGCAGCTCCATATCCTGCCAGACCAAATCCCCACAGAAGAAGAGTAAGAACATATTTTTGTGCTAGCTTTCGATTTACTGCTGTATCTAGCTCCCAACCCTCACCTATGTTCATGGAGTTCAGAGTAATGAGCTAATGAATGAGATTGTTGGTACAAGCAACTGAAATGAGTTTCCTCCACAGGGTGTCAGGACTTTGTGTTTGAGAGTTGTTCGGACATGGAGTAGCTGCTTCTCCACATTGAGAGGAGCCAGTTGAGTTGATTTGGGCATCTGGTCGGGATGCCTCCCTGTTGAGGTGTTTTGGGCCTGGCCAAAAGGGAGGAAACTATGTGGAGAGACACACAAAAAGCTGGATTGGATATACATCTCGACTGACCTGGTAATGCCTCTGAATCACCCCTGGAACAGCTAGAGGAGGTGGCGGAAGTGGGAGGTCTGGGTATCTCTACTCGAACAGCTGCCTCCGTGACCTGAACCCAGATAAGTGGCAGATGATATATGAAGTTACATGCATTTACTATTTGGGATTTTTAAAATCAAAGTAAAAAATGCATACAGATTCTTTACAAAGTGTCTATAATAAACATATCACAAAAAGTAAGGAAATGTGTGCAGTTGAGCTGAGTGTGTGGGTTGTGCCCATGAAAAATTTGCCAAATCCTCTCTGCCAATGCCAAACAGCTTATTCTGCCATTGACTGGTTTTGTGGACTGGATGATTGAAGTTTGAAGAAACAAGACATATTGGCAATTTAACAGTTTATTAATTTAACAAACAGGAGCCTCAGTAGTGTGTGGAAAAACCTTACACAGCCACAACAACTCCTCCTCATGCTGGTCACCAGCCTGGTCTCACACTGCTGTGGGATGGCATCTCATTTTTCAACCAGCTTGGTTGTGTAGGTCACACTGGCATGAACAGCACACCCAAGCTTATCCCACAAGTGTTCGATGGGATTGAGGAATCTATGCTGGCAGGCCATTCCATTTTTACACTCCCAAATTCTGGAGGTAGTCTCTGATAAACTCCGCTCTGTGGGGGTTAGCGTTGTCATCAGTTCGGTCCGAGACTGTGGAGATATGGGATTGCCACTGGTTGCAGAATTTCATCTTGGTAGCTCACTGCATTGAGATTGCCTCCAATGATGACAAGCCTTGTTTTTCCAGTGAGGGAGATGCCGCCCCACACCATCATACAAAATAAGCAGTTTGGCACTGGCAGAGCGGTCTACTGCTCATCCCACAAATACATGTTCTTTACAAATGTTTACAAATGTAAAGTTTAAAAGGGAATTTACAGGCTTCCCAACAGTATAATATTTATTACCAAGAAATATTGTTACAACAAATATCAAATAATTACAACAAATGAAATAATCTACCAAACAAAAATTTCCTTACGTTTGTGCTATGTTTATTTTAGGGCAGTTTATTAATCAGATTAAATTTTGCTGAATATACATTCCTTACTATTCCTTAATTATGTTGAATATACATTCCTTACAATAACATTGGTTTAGATCCATTATATCATTGACTCTCCAAAACATTATACAAAGATATGACAGACATTGGAAATAGACTGTTATTTTAACAATTACCATTTGCTTAATAGAATAACCACTGGTTCTACTCCATTGTCAAGTTATGCAGCTTTTTTTATTTGTTATTTAATACTTGTCACAGAAAGAGTTTGCACAAACTATATGATTATCTTTGTAAACTAGCATCATAAATGTCAGCTTTTTAATTGCATTCAACACACAATGGGTTTAAAACTAAGCTCTTAAACCTTCAGAAGCATTAAAATGCCCATGTCTCCAAATAATTTCATTGGCCACTGACACTTGTGGATGTTTTTTAGGGAATGGAGCAAAAATATGAATGGTTTGACTCATCCCATGTTTTCTGACTGAGGCATAACAAATATCTGCCTGGGTGGTGTTATTTCACAGTTTGTGTGTTGGTCTGCATTGCAGAACTCCAATTTAATGTGCACATTAAATTGCACTAAAAAAGTGAGTTTTTCATAATATCTCAACATTAAAGTACAATGCATTAAAATTAAGCACAGTGGTTCTTTTGTCCATGCACTTATTTATTTAGAAATTTATTCTAAGGTGCCCCTATAGTGTTGGCCTGTTTTGTGTTTTTCTTGGCCCTGTACTCCACACTTCTCCCCTCCCCTCCTCTCCATAATTTCACAGATCCAAAACACCAAATGTTGGAACCGGGGTGATTTGTTGCTGTGCCCTGACAATTACACCACATGTCAAAACAGCCCTTCAATAATTTGACAGCAAACTTGGAGAATTGTCATTCAAAAAAAAAAATAAATAAATAAAACCTAAGACCTCTTATCAGAACCACATGATCTGCACATGAAGGAAGACCATAACTCTGATGGTCATGATAGAGCTTGTACTGTCATTTGAAGGCCTGTTTGTGTTAATATGTACCAATGTTTACAGGACAGACAGACCTAAAGGGTGGTGTTTCTCATGATATGTTGCCCTTGCCACATGTTGAGGGATGTCACTCTGCCTTGGTTGAATGTTCTGAGCTTCTAGTTTTCTTTGGTTGGGTGTAAGGAAGAAATGGAGCCAAGAAACATGGAATTAGAGTAAGTGTAAATATTGAATGAATGGATTCAACTCCACAGCCTCCCATTGCTGTGTCACTTCACTGCCAGCTTTCATTTTCACTAATGTGCCATATCTACCACTGTCCAAAATACACACACATGTACACATAGGGCACTCTGGATTAAAAGGAGGACATTTGCATAGTTGCGCTGAAGGACTTCAGTAACATGACAAACATTATACATTCCCTGCTGAATATAATGTATTTAATGTTCAATATGATAGGCTTACATTAAGAAGCTCTGTGTCTTTTAAGGTGGAACGGTATGTTAGAGGAGAAAAAAGACTGTACATGGCTGAAGTTTAACTGTATTCAATGTCTAAATTATGATAAAATAAAATGAAAAAAAAAAACAAATTTGTAACTCAAGTTTTTTAGTTTTGTATCACTTTCAGTCTGTGTTTACTTCCATGCAACTAGAGCTTTCCCAAATTTAAAGTCAGTTCCTACTGATTTTTGAAACAGCAAAAATAAGTCAATGTTTTGATCAAAATCATGAACATCGACTTTAATGATCTTTCTAATTTAAAATTATTAGCAAAAATGGTTCTTTATGGAATCAAAAGTGTTTCTTCTATGCCATCGCTAATAATAATAGTAATATAGTTTTTAATCTTTAATCTATATATTTTTTGATCTAACTATAGTATGACATCAGATAATGATATATGATAACGTCCCTGTAAGTCCCTTTGAGATTTTTAATATAGTGCTAACACTGGTGGATATTATCAGGACCCCTGTGTTATAAACAAATAATTTATTAAAAAACAAAACAAAACAAAACAAACAAAAAAAAAACAGTGTACTGAACCCTGGCACCTAGGGGGACACTGCCTTAAAATACAAATCCCGGCAGAGAATACTAAAGAGAACTGAGAATTTTATCCATGTCACTCTCCCCTCCATTATTTACAACATTTACAACACATGCTACATCCACAGAGCAACCTACATTGTGGATGATCACACACACACACACACAAACACACATGCTTCAACTTCCTACCATTTGGAAAAAGAGAAGCATTCAGCTTTTTCACACAAGCCAACAGACTCCTTAACAACACTCACAAACATACCACACCACACCATTGGGATTTCCTCATTCATTCTTTTAATAACACTTGCTGCTAAATAAAGGACCACTGAATGGACAATAATTGTGTTCCATCTACTGCTTTTTGACTGCATCCTCCGTGCATCCTCTAATCACAATGCCAACCCCATGGTCCTGCTTCGGGAATAGTGTGCAAAAGACTGACTGAATCTGTCATAGAGTCTGGAGTCAACCCCCCCCCCCCCCCAATAATTCTGACTTTATTCTCAAAATACTCTGACTTTATTCTTGAAACTTTCTGACTCAGGGGCATGGCCAGGTTCCAAACAAGACCATGGATCCACCTGGTCAGCCACTGTTAATACAGTGCGACTCAAAATGACATATGACACTGCAACCGTTTTATTTTTGTGAAGTGCATAGATTGTCTTAAACACTGATTGACAATGCTAAAGTCCCCCAGCCCCCACCATCAACAAACTAAACCAGACACTCACTTCTACCTGCACCACTTAGTAATGCTGTGGAGCTGAAATAATTCAGGCCCGGCTGCAATTTTATTTCTGGTCACACCATTGCTCTGATATCATAGCTGCATTTTTATAATGCAGTTTTTTTAATATATATATTTTTCAGCAATATCAGAATATTTTTAATGGCACACATTGAGAAAGGCTGGCATAACCAACTGGACAGTGAACTTCCATAGTGCAAAAAACTGCATTTTATCTTTGGTTTTTATTGTGTACTCTAAAAAGCAGGCTTTCTCAGCAAAAGGCCTAACTTAGAAAAAAATTATTTCTTGTGACTGTTGCGGCACTAGTGGAGGGCCAAGAGCACAGAGGGTAAGCACAAGATGTAACGTCCTTGACTTGAAAAGTTCATTTGATTTTTGTCTTTAAGATCACTTGGAGATCATTAGCTTCTCCTGTCTGGTCAGAATGTTCTAGAAGGAAGAACGGAATGAAACAGAAACTTAACAGATTGTTGCTCAACCATAATTTAAGTGTAATCTCATGCTCTCCGTAAACGTCAAGTGATTACATCATACTGGACAAGAACCATCAGAATCATAGCTGCCAATTTATCATGTAAGAACAAGAAGAGTGACTGATTGGAGGTCGGTAGAGGCGTAGTGTCCTCTGGTTCACTGAGGCGTCCACTGATCACACCCAGAATGCTGTAATCAAACAATCATCCAGGAATTGAAGGGTGGAGGGACAACACTGGGGTTAAGAGTAACATGCTGATGTCATGAAATAAAACTTCAGGCCTTTTCTCATTGAAATGCTCCAACTGTGTTCAGAATATATGCTCCACTCAATGCTACAGTGCTGGGACCTTGGAGGAACGTTTGAAATTCTTGGCAGAATTAACAACTTGTTGAAATAGCACAGGCATTCTTTTCTGTCTGTCAGAATGGAGCCCCTGATTGCATTGTCTTCGTTGTGAGCTGGTCTCTTGTGCGAGGTGGGTTGTTTGTAATGGCACTACACTGGAGTTTATTTTACATTTGGCCTGAATTTCAATGGCAATTTGTAAGAGTTTCACAACTGCTAAACCCTCTCAGTCAGCAACAGGACAAACAATCTTATCTGCTGCCTGCTGTACTGGGATTTGCAGAACAAAAATATGGTGTATTTTCCCATAAAATTGCTTATAAGATAGGAAAACATTTAGTTTTGTTGACTTCCAATAATTTGGACTTTGTAGCTGTGTTCTCCTGTATGTTTCAAAGCAAATATTTGATACGTTTCTCAGAACGATTTCTTCATCAGCCAAAATGTGCTTGGTGTCTGAAGGTTGCCTCTACAGTCTTTTAGAGAATGATCACCTTAGCATCTTTACTTCTAAAAGACTCAGAGACATGCTGTTAAGGCTATTCATGTCACTGGTCATTTGCCAATTAACATAATTTTTGTAGCAGGTTAGGGTTTATTTTTGTCCCATCCCAAATTTTTTGGAATGTGTTGCTGGCATCAAATAAAAAATGGGCATATATTAAAATAAATAAAAAAATTTAAAAAATAAAGAATATAATTTCTTTGTTTCAACATTTAAAATGTCACAGTATTGCTTTCAATTAAACAGGGTTTAATTGTTTCCATGTCATTCCATTCTTTTGAAAATGAGTTTTGAATATATTAGCAAAACAGCACTTCAATATTGAGACATGTATTGATAAATATTTTGCAGTCAGAAGGATTGAATTATTGTTATGGCAGAAATTACCAGCCTAAGTCAACTCATGATCATATTACAATAAATGTGCCTTCAAAATATGGGTGGCAGCAAGGGTCAGAAGCTTGCTTTATACTTATTGACATTGTTTCTTAAAAAATGAAGCAGTAATCTATTTTCTATTTAAAAAAAAAATTACATTTTGGGGGCAACAGAACAGTATCCCTTCTGAATATAAAGGCCTATGCCGGAAAATCAACCCGATAGCTTTATCCTGTATCCATCACACATTACATTTGGCACTGAGCAGTAGGGCACTTATGTAGCATAATGTACAACGTCAGTTAAAAAAAAAAGATTCGGAATTTCATTGTGGACACGTTGTTAGCAGAAGCGCACGTGAATAAAATTTACTTGATAGCATCAAATGTTGTCATCACACAGTCCACAAAACCAACTCCCATATTTTATAACAATTCAAATTACTTGCAGACCGATTTTCACCCGTCTACACTCACCATTCTCAGGAAACACCAAATACATCCCAAACACACCTTGCTCTGATCTGATTGGCCTAGAAGAGACATTCTCACTTACTGACTGAATGAATGACTCCTAATGTTGAGATGCGTGAGTAGGAACTGTTAGTTCATCCATATTTCACAGAGAGAACTTAAGGTTGCCCTAGTACACTGTTTGTTGTTAGTTCAGCCATATTTCATATTCCAGTTTGTGAACAAAATTTGGAAACGTTCGGCATGTTAATGATAAACAAGACATCTTGTGCAAAAAGAAGGTGTTCTAATCAGAATTACAAACTCACCGCCCCATTCCACCTTAAATGGTGCAGCAGCTCGCTTCCTCATTCATCTTTAAATATTTTATTTAATATTTAATCACTGACTACTCAACTAATCAGAAAAAAACTTCAACAGATTAGTTGACGACCAAAATATTGTTAGTTGCAGCTCTACAGGGCAGCTGCACATTCTCCTAGCATATGCCAAACCCAGACTTGTTCATAAGACGAGAAAAAAATAAAGAAGCATGATTTGTCACTCTACAGATAAGTGAGCTCTTTAGTATACACTTTATTTCACAAATGTTTGTAAAGGCAGACTGCAGAGCTAGTTGCCTGATTTCATTAATCTGTGGTAACAAATTCATTGATTTGGATATGTATCCAAATACTTTTGTCCATGTACTTGTGCCCACATGTGAGACCCATAATGTATCACCCTTACATTCCACTGCTGAATAACTACTCACTGGCCATTTCAGGGGAGCACAGTTTAAAACAGGACTCCCACATTATTGTTACATCACTGTCTGTATCATTCAGATCTGGGCAGTAGAAGGAGAAATCCTCCAAAAAAGTGCTCATCAGAGGAGCTCAGAATTGTGCAGACATGACAGCCCAGGGATTTCAGTAAGGGTTCCTGCTGCCTTCATCCATAAATAGAACCAGCTGATGCTCAGAAGGCCTGCTACAGACCTTCTACATTCCACACATGATGGCTCTGCACTGCTCACTCATCTACCCACAGCTGGGCTGTTGACAGAAGGAATTGTAATGTCTACCCACCAACTCTCCTTAAAAAAAGAAGAAGAAAAAAGTAGGGGGTGGGGGTGTGGGTAAGCATTAAGAATTATGAAACTCAGGGAACATAAGAGCTCTAAACACTCTGTCGCTTGTGGTTGTTGCCACAGCATTTGTTTTGGTTTTCGGTGATATTTTAGTAAATTGAAAACACTGAAACTCATGCTTTTTGTGTGTGTGGGGAGGAGGGGGGATTTGCACTGGGAATGTGCTAGAGAAATACTTCTGGGATCTTGGGAAACATTTTCTGGAAAGAATAGCCTGGAGGCCCAGGCATGCTGAGATGTTCAAGCACATGTTTGCTGAAAGTGGTGAGTGGATTAAAAAAAATGTATCTCTACAATTCTTCCTTATCCATTATAGAGCTAATATTTTGTATGTATGTAAGTCTAAAGGCTTTTTTATGTTTGTGCTATTTTCTTTTCCCATTTCCATTCATGCACATTTATGGAACAAATAAACTAATAATATTAATAATTTTTGTTAATGCCATAGTTTTATAGATAGTTTTTAAAGATCTTGTATTAAAACCATGTCCAAAAGTTTGCATATTTTGTAAAATGCAATAAGCAAGAATTTGTGATATGTTACTTCTTTTAACATTTTTTAAATTGAAAAGGAAAAATTATAAAGTGTTTTCACTCACAAGCTTGATGAAATGTTAATGCCTACAACCTTCTCAAAAAAATTGATAGAGGAAAAATTGGAGTGAAAATTGTATTGAATATTCAAATTACACCATTCAGAAACATTCCTAAATAATCATGTGGAATGGTACCAAATGAGGTGATCATTCACCAAACACTCTGTCTATGCTAGATATGCTATTAGGGTCAAGGCACACAAAACTCATGAGATGATTGCCAAGCTGTTTTAAAACAACAATTCTCCAGAGGACTCTCAATCCATGAAGGGCAAGCTTGAATGTTTGTGACCTTTGAGCCCTCAGACAGCATTGCATGAGATATCATCATACTTCTGTGACTACGGGGCTGTGACAACATGACTATCCTTAACCAATTTGAAAAACTTGGTGACATGTCAGGGGTTATAACAAGCCTGAAAGATTTGAAGAGAGAAAAGTGTTTGCCAAATGGCTTTTTGTTTAATGTGTTGAAGAACCTTAGAAAAATTGCCTTGGGACCAATTTGCTCTTGCCTCCATCATCCTCCTATCCAGGGTGGTGTGTCTTTCATCACAGTCCCATTGATGTAGAGGTGTATATTGGGGTTTTTTCCTGGTAAGTCCATGGTTATTTCAGCAAGACCATGCCATACTTGATCGGCCTCATTAAAAGTTAACCATAGGGAAGATGCCCCTGTCCCAGCTTTTTTTTTTTTTTTAAATGTGTTCCAGGCATCAGATTCTGTTTGTTTATGTTTAAAAAATACAATTTGAAAAAGTTGAAAATATTTCCTTTACATTTACTTACTTTTGTCTGTGAAATAACAGTTCAAGAAGATTTACAAATCACAGATTCTTGTTTGTTTGTTTTGTATTGTTTTGTTTTTGCACTTTATAAAATGCCCCAGCATTTTTTAAATGAGCTTTGTAAGCAACAAAAATATTTCCATGTTTATTAAGTGCATTATAGAATTTTTCCATGAACTAGTTTTGATATTCTTGTCAAGATGTTTCTGCAGGTCGCTAGCAGCTCATCTGCCCACACCTGCTGCATAATGGCTAAGCTGGATGTCCATGAGATGGACAGCTCTTTGGAGAGCCTGTGGCTCACTGCCTTCCTCTGCTGAAATAAATCAATCAGTCAGTGGCTGAGGCAGCACCATATGCACTCTCTCACTCTCTCTGAGAAGACATTTTGTGTGAGAACACTGCCTCTGCTGACCCTCAAATTCACAGCAACAGACACAGAACCTGCTCTGACCCTACTGAAGGACAGTGCATTTAGTTATGAGTTTACAGAAATATTTGGGGCTGTGACTTTTTTAAGTTCTAAACCCCTAGTTTTTGGCAGCTATAGACTGAACACAATAAAAGGACATCTTTAACATAAAAAAAGCAAAAAAAAGCAAAAAAAAAAAAAAAAAAACAGCTAGGCTGTTGTAATGAAAATCAGGATAACGTTGGTAATTTGAATTTTCACTCTTTGATGTTAAGTAGGGCAGCACAGGCTGACAGGTAGTGTTGCTGTCACACAGCTCCTGGGGATATGGGTTCAAGCCCCACTCCGGGTAACTGTCTGTGAAGAGTTTGGTGTGTCACCCTATGTCTGCATGGGTTTCCTTCATGCGCTCTGGTTTTCTAACACGGTCCAAAACACACATTGGTAGGTGAATCGGCTACTCAAAAGTGGCCATAGGTCTGAGTGTGTGAGTGACTGTGGGAGCGTATAATACTTTGAAGGATTGGTGCTCCCTCCAGGGTGTGTTCCTGCCTTGCGCCCAGTGATTCCAGGTACAAGTGCATATCAATAAATTAGAATATTTTCATAAAGTTCATTTATTTCCGTAATACATTTCAAAAAGTGAAATTCATATACATATTCATTGCAAACAGATCTATTTCAATTTTATTTCTTTTAATGTTGATGATTATGGCTTACAGACAATGAAAACCCCAAAGTCATTATCTCTGAAAATTGTAATATTATATAAAACCAATTTAAAAGAAATTTTAATACGTAAATGTTGGCCTACTGAAATGTACATACAGTATAGGCACTCGAGGCTTCATCGTGGCTTCTTTTGCATATCCCTTTGATAGCTGCCTCCAGTTTGTCTGCATTGTTGGATCTGGTGTCTCATATCTTCCTATTGACAATACCCCATAAATTCTCTATGGGGTTTAGGTCAGGCGAGTTTGCTGGCCAAACAAGCACAGTGATACTGTGGTTATTAAACCAGGTACTGGTACTTTTGGCAGTGCGGACAGGTGCCAAGTCCTGCTGGAAAATGAAATTTGCATCTCCATAAAGCTTGTCAGCAGAGGGAACCATGAAGTGCTCTACAATGTCCTGGTAGATAGCTGCGCTGACTTTGGACTTGATATAACACCTGGACCAACACCAGATGATGATATGGCTCCCCAAACCATCAATGATTGTGGAAACTTCACACTAGAGCTCAAACAACTTGGATTGTTTGCCTCTCCACTCTTCCTCCAGACTCTGGGACCTTGTTGTCCAAATTAAATGCAAAATTTACTTTCATCCACAAACAAGTCTTTGTACCACTGTGCCACTGTACCAATGTCCAGTTCTTTTTCTCCTTGGCCCAGGTAAGACGCTTCTGGCATTGTCTCTGGGTCACGAGTGGCTTGACACAAGAAATGCGACAGTTGTAGCCCATGTCCTGGATACGTCTGTGTGTGGTGGTTCCAGCAGCAACTGACTCCACTTCTTGTGAAAATGTTTGAATGGCCTTTTCTTGACAATCCTTTCAAGGCTGCAGTTATCCCTGTTGCTTGTGCACCTTTTTCTACCACACTTTTTCCTTCCACTCAACTTTTTCCTTTAATATGCTTAGATAAAGCAGGAGGGTGTCAATGACTGCCTTCTGGACATCTGACAATGATGGTGCATGTGCAACATGCGTCTTCTGGATGTAATGGGACACATTATCAGTGATGTAACCTGGGGTCACTGGGTGTTTAGAGTCTTTCAACATCACACACCCTCACTCAGGCAACCCAGCTTGCGTCCCAGAAGCAACCGCCCATAGCTCAGCCCTCTTTATCCATAGCCACCTTGTAGCCTTCTCTGCTGCTTCATATGCAGATCTTCTCCACCAGCACGTGGTACTTTGCATGTTTTCTTTCATTTGCTTCATCCATCCACTTTTGTGAGTTCAAGCACAATCATATCTTTTGTTGCCTTAGAGATGATGATTATGTCAGGAGTGATGTTATTTATGATGTACGCTGGAGAAACTTCAGCTGCTTCCACTGGTCGTCTTGCAGCTGGCAGTCAAAGGCTGTGTGGAGGATACCTGATCTTGTTCTTTGCTGTTGGCAGGGTTCCTCTCCAACTTTGACAAAGGGGATTCTTGTCTTCGGAGCAAGATGGCATTTGCCAGGGATTGCATTGCATATGCTTTCTACCACCGCCTTCAGCACTTGGTAATGGCACCAGCGGTAGCGACCTTCTGCAAGGTCCTTTGAACAGCTACTCAGCAGGTGTTGTAGGGATCCCCTTCTAGAGCATAGCTGTCTCACTCTTGCCCCATACATGCAATTTGGCTGGGCTTGGTAGGGCATCATATACAGCCTGGACGGGGAAGTAGACACAACGAAAGTCTGCCTGCATGATGTTTGCTCAGGTGATTTTTGCGCTCTAGGATCCTCTCCCACTTTATACATGCACCCCGCTGCCTGAGCCTGTGCTGGTAGATCCATGCCTTGAATCTGCCTGGCAGGCCTGACTTGTCGACCTCGGTGAGCCAACTTTCCAACTCTATGTTGGACTTCTGAATGGCAACGGTATCTTTCAGAGATGTGTCAGACAGCTTCCCCTGACTCTTCACTGGCTGCTCACTGATGGAGACGATGGCTGTTCTTACTCCAGTTAGTTTTGTAGGACATTTGGTCTGTGTTTACTTTCATGACGTTAGCCCTCTCCTGAATTTAGCGTCAATTTCACCTACATCAAATATAAGCCAATATTTCCCACCTATGGAGTAGGAATAGAGCAATATCCTCATCTCAGTTCATGCGTTTCAACATTTTCAAAAACATCTGTGAGCAGAGAAAGTGAGAGAGAGAAAGACTTGCATACTGGACTAAAAATTTTACACTACAAAATTTCGGCTAACGTAGTGGTACAGCAAAAACCCGAAATTATTTAGAGGGCCCCCTGATGGCTGTGAGCCCCCAGTAGCTGCTTATTTTTCTTATTTGCTAGAACCAGCACTGGATTAAAACTACTTTCTGAATGGTATTTTGAATCATGCCTCTTGAGTCATTCCCCTAGTAGGATCGGGGTTCAACCCCCCCATGGATTCGGAGCAGGATAGGGGGCTTTTTTTCAATTAATCTGATGAATAAGGTCAGTGTTGTTTTACATGCAAGCATGCTAATCCTTCTGTAGAGCCCCCCAACAAGGCCATGTATCATCCTCTGTGTATTCAGAGAACACCCCTGCAGATTGATTTGCTTACGCCAAGTTGATCCAGGGCCTCCAGCAGTCCCTTCCAGGCAGCTGGATTCTTGTCTTTGCTTCTATCAGATAAAGCCAAAGTGTTGAGCTAGGCTGCGTGAAGGATTTTCAAACCTGACAGCCTTGCCCCCCACCTCCTCTTGCTCTGAGACCATGTAAGAGCAGAACAGGAAATTAGAAAGAATGAAATACTGGGCGAGAATACAAATATCCATCAGCTGGCATTTTTTCTCTATTTCCCTCTCTCTCTCTCTCTCTCTCTCTCTCTCTCTCTCTCTCTCTCTCTCTCTCTCTCTCTCTCTCTCTCTGTCTCTCTCTCGGCCAGAGGCCAGAGGAAAGCACCTAGCTGTACATGGAGAGGTGAAGGGGTGGGGGGGGGTGGGAAGTTGGGAGGGATTATCGGATTCGCGTTGTGTCCATGTGGTAACCATTTCCCCGTAATCTCTAGTAATTGTATCCGTATTAAAGCTGGAGTTCTGTTTTCCATTCTCTCTGCCGCTCCTGACCAGTGCCGTTCCTGAGTGGTGCTAGGGGCCCCTTTTGGAGCAAAGTGATGCAAATTGATGCAATGGGAAAGACTATTAAAAGTTTGTCAAAATAGTGCTGCGGAGATTTCCTGTTTTAATGAGCTAGCAGAGCACATTCATGAAAAGGCACTCACATGCACTTCCTCTGAACCTTGCAAAAACATTTCCCATCACTTCTGGTTACAGCCAGGGCTCGGCAGAATGGAAATGAACACTGTCTGCATTATACAGTTGGCATAAAAGGATAATGCTTAGATTTGATGTGAGGTGTGCTAATAAATTTAATGTATCCTTTTATGGTACATTGACTGGGAGTCTTCAAACTTCTTAATCCAGGTTTAAAGTAGAACTTTAATCTTGAATCTTTGTTTTATTTAGTTAGCTATTTTCTCCTTACCTAAATACTTGGACACATAGTTTGATTTTTCTTTTCCTCAATTTTGCTCTCCGCTGCACAGTATCAGGGTCTGTCCCTGAGCTCCTGTTTTGGTCTTGTTTTCTCCTTGTTTTCTTGTGTTTTGATTAGGTAAAATGTTGGTCACTAAATGTGCATATATTGTAAATGTACCTTTTAAAGGTACAACAAACAAGGTACAAACATGCCTTCTGTGTTTTTAGTGGAATGTGGATGTGATAAAATAATGTAAAATCCAGTGGTATCTCTGGCACAGAAAGCCTGGTAAGGCATAATAATGTATGGGCAGCATCCTTCATTGATTAAACTGCATTTGAACCTACTTGCTCAATGAATCCAAACACAAAGACATTATTAATAATATTGGTATGATCACACAAAACTAAAAAAACTTTGTTATGAAGCAGTGCATTACAAATCTAAAACTGAAACTGATATACTGTCATTCTTGGCTACAATTGTGGTAACACATCTGGAAAAAGGTATTGACCACTAGGACAGTGAGGAAGTGGTCAGCCCAGGCTACAGAACTACAGAAATATTTAGAGGTTACACAGTGATATTTTCCCTGTCGCAGACTACATCAATTTTTGTGTGGACTCATTTGGACCATCAAATAATATCCAATGCTTTATCAATAGCAAGCAATATGTTATTAGACACTTACTCTCTCTCCTGAATCAGAACAAATAGCCTTCAGGACAGGGTCTTCTGGCATTTAAGCAATGGATATGTAGGGTCTAATATGTATGAGGGTCAGTTTATTAGAGGTTTTTGAGAGGATTTGGTGCTTCATATCAATGTCATTGTTTACATGTTTTATTTTATATAATATTGTATTATTTATTAATTCAGTCTAACAGTTTACTTTGAAGCTATATGTGCTGTGTATCTTGAATTTTGTGTTTGTGCATTCACACCTTTTCAGAAATATTTCAAGCATACATACAAACCCACATGGTACGACACGACATTAGCTTTAGATTTATTAGCTCTCCTGTACACAGATGTGGTAAATTCCAGGTTGGGTGTGCATGTTTAAACAAAGTTCCCTTTTTTATTCAGTCACTCAGTTGGACAGTAAGTGAAATGGCATCTCTTAGGCTTAAATAGGACAACAAATTGTATCAGATAAAGATGGAGAACCAGCCGGAAAACAAGAATACATGTGATCTGTTGAGAGGCCTAGAAGACATCCTGACCATCCTGAACAACACCGGAGACCAACTGTTAATGGACTAGGCCTGCATCCTCCTGATCATCTTGTAGTCAGCGGTCTTTAGTGGCCTCACAAGTTAATATGCCAGCACATCAGCCACCACCATTCACAGTCCTTACCTCACACCTCACCTGCAATGAATGATTCCTTGTACCTCTACAACAGCACAGCATCATCACTCACTTTTGACCAGGGTGTGAAAGACCTGAATCAACACAAACGGCAAATATTATATCATAAGAGTTAGCCACTGTTTACTCGTTGTTTATTCTCATGTTTATTCTCTTTGAAACACCACTGGGTAATATTTCAAGCTTCTGATGTGAAATTGGATAAAAATAAATTTAACCACTGCTGTAACTTGAGAGATTTTAAAATCTTGAGCTGATCTTTAAAATCAGCTACTTTGTGCTGGAGCTCTATAGTATATGGTGATTAAAAGGTCTCTCAATCAGCATTCTGTAAGGTTTACACATCACATTTAGTACCCACTTGACTCAATTTGTACCAGGCACGAGATACCTGATTTGGCTAGTGGAAAAGCAAGCGTCGTGCAGAGTCAAGTCAAGTCGAGTAGGATCCATGCAGTGAAAAAGCAGCATTAGGTACTCAAATTACTAAATCCTTCAGCACATCTTCAACCTAAGCTACAATGAAGAAAGAGTCCCAGTCTGGTGAAAAATTTCCGGGGAGGTTCCTGTTCCCAAATGAAGCAACCTGTGAGACTAAATGCTTTCCAGTTTGTTACCCTAACGCTTGTGTGCAAAAATCCCTACTCAGAATGATTCTGGAGGCAGTGTTGCTTTTGAGGCAGAAGGAACATTATTAGTTACCAGCCAACAGGCGGGGATCAAAGGGATTGGTTAACATGCATTGAGTGGAGATTTTCAAATGAGGTGCAATAAGAACAACATACATGTCTTAATGTGTGTCATAGTAATATGTTTTAGTGTTAATTCTAGGCATGGGGCAATCAATGGACTTATTGTTGGACATGCACACTGATTTCAAGTGCTTAATTTGGTAAATTAATGCTGATGGGTTAATAAGAAATTAATTGGCCTTTAAGTCACAGGTACAGGAATCAGACACAACACTGCTGCTAGAATTTGTAAACCCCTCAGTGCCACTGCTGAACTGAGATTAGTCCACCAACCAAAAATGTCCAGCCAACAGTGTCCTGTGTCCACTGATGAAGGACTAGAGGATGACTAACCCAAACAGACTTTAGTCTCTGACTATACATCATCAAGGTGGAACAATGAAGCATGTGTGTTTAAAAAATGTAGCAGCAATGCTGTGTCTGAACCACTAGTACCAACACAACACACACTAACACAGCACCACCACATCTGTCCTATCACCACCACTGTGAACAATTCTAACTGTGTACTGTCTTTTACAACAAAGCATTTGACATGGGACTGCTTTGTATAACTTTGGTTAATAATACCTCATGATTTTGAGATTTTAATTTTTGTCATTTATTAGCTATATTGGCTGCAAGAGGGGATGTAGTTGGCATTCATTATTAATGTAGATATAATTAATTTTACCTATATTACACTAAATATATTAAATATAATTCACATACACTTATTATTTCTATAGTGCATGTAGAAAAATAAATTGATGAATAAAATAGGCCACTATGCCACACCTTTGCTTTCATAAATTAGAATACAAGTCAACATAACAAAACCTATCTGAACTATGTGATAATTAGACATTAACTCCTCTCGCCTGCCAGAAACACTCCTCGTTTATCCCCTTGTGGATACAACAATGATCCCATGGCCAGGCTCCTTTAAGCAAGATCACCCTTAACAGTCCTTTTATTTGAAAAAAGAATATTCTGGTGCCTTTGATTATCTAGAAGAGCTATATGCATTGCAATTGCCCGAGTGCCCCCAAATGCGGTCAATTTGATGCAATTGCAGAATGACCCCTCGACCCACGATTTAATGGAGACAGGTAATTATGCCATACCACCCACTTACTCCTACCCTTAAAGTGAGCTATAATGGGGGTTTCCATTACAATAGCACCCATTCCTTTTCCTCTCTCCCCTCAACCGTGCAGTGTGAAGTCAGAATACATTACCGCTGCCGCAGTCAAAATAACATTACTGTCGCTGGTGTTACAGGTTATTAAAGAGGGATTCATCAGGCTCAGATTTTGGGTAGTGTAAGAGCAGTAGTGTAACCAGATGCTGGTTTTAACAGAGCAAGGCTCTTTGGCCATCTGTTTTACCAGCTTTTTAGATCAGAATGACTAAAGCAGAAGAAATATAGCTGTAAAAATTTAAACACCACACCCTGCCCCCCATTTAGAATTTGCCATGTAATTCAATTAACACAATGGAGTGATGTAAAAATATCATTAAACCTAATGAAAAAATTGTAATGAATCGTTTTGTCAAAATGCCTACTTAAATGTATCACTCAATTCAAATCATTACTTTAAAGTAGATGATGAATGGATAGTTTAAAAGCACTACTACTGGTGGAAATACCAATAACAAAGATAGTCTATTATGTTCATAAATCAAGGCAGAATTCCACAGATTCTTGAAAATTTCGGAATAATTTAACTGTGGTTGTGATTACAGAGAATAAATGACATTAAGAAGAGGGCTTGATTTAAAATACAGAGAAAGTTGCTGATTGTGATTTCTTTATATTTTAACAAGAAATGTGTTGCAATTTTACATATTTATAGAACCTACGCAAGTTTTCTGGGTTTTTATACTCAGTGCTGATAATGGTACAATAGACCTATGTTGTTAGAAATGTGCAGTGCATTAGAGGAAGAGTGGTGTTCATTATTCACTCAGTGACTTCAGCATTGCTGTGGCATTCTTACAAACAACATCTAAAGACACGACCTCAAACAGAACCTGCTCTCTCTCTCTCACCTTCAGACTGACCAGCCATCACCTCATGCTCATGCCTCTCCACATCAGCTGTGATGAATTTCCTCTGGCTCTGTATCCAGTCTAGACCATCATTTATTACCGCTGGGATATAGAGAGGGCCTTAAAATATGAGGAACGCCAGGCTTCACAATACCCACCTCGCCTGCCATTCCACATCCCTACAAATAAATAAAGAAAGAGGAGAGGATGATCCATTAGCCTGTGAATGATAGGCCAAAGACCTCCCTTAATTACTTTCTTCTTGTTGTGTCTCAATTTATTTCTCAAAACCCCTAACACTCACTCTGGTACACACCCACACACTCCTGCACGCGTGCAGTGGAGCTGGGTTTATGATGGATGGAACTGGAAGAGGATGCACCAGGGCTAGGTAAAGCACGCAGGGGCTTTGATTAACGAGACTACTGGGGGGGTCCCTGAGGAGCCCAGGGCAGAATAATACTGTTACAGGGAAACAGCTGCTACTCACACACCTCAGGGCCCCCACAGGCACACACAGGGCCACAGAGACACAGAAATTAAAGGATGGATAGAGGGAAAGGCAGATAGATGAATTGATATAAGACTGGTGAAAGTAGGGGGTTATGCTAGATAGATAGATATATGGATAGATAGAGGAAGATATTCTACTTCTGGTAGGACATGAATAATAAAAATGAAAAGTGTTAATAAATATTTTGTCCTCCTCTGGTTCAATAAGAGCTTCTATTCTCCTGCAAAGACTTCATTGAACATTAAGTGGCATTCAGCCACGACACTGCAAGGTCAGGTCCTGACGTTGGATGTTTTTAAAATCCCAAACATCACTTCAGCTCATCACTAATAATGTAGAATGTTGGTCCCTCACTGCACACAGTTCCACAGAGTCCTGTATAGCGCTCTGTTTCACAGTTAATGTTAAGCATGTTGAGCTAAAATTTCTATAAAACGGATCTAGAGTGTCACATTTAGTTCATACCTTTCTATGGAGAATATTTAACCTTGGCTTGAGCAATGGAAGGTCTGTGCCAGATATGGCTGTAACTTAAATTAACTGAATTGGCTCATTTTATGAGTACCTATAATCTTTCAGACATAGAGTGACTGGAATTATCATTATATAGTGTTATGGTAAAAATGTTTTACTTATTATTGTACTTTATTCCTTTATGGCTCAGCTCCCTTTTTACCTACATGGTCCAGTATAACAATTTCATTACTGCAGCCCCTGCACCTGACAAATGGTCAGTCTGATTATCTCTCTTCTTATCACTTGCAAACTAGACCCTGAGATATTTCCACTTGGGCTAGGGCATGCCGTCTTTTTTTCTGAGAGATCCATTACCTCAGATTTGGAGGTGCTGATCTGCAAACCAACTGCTTCACACTCTGCTGTAAACCACTGGAGACCTCTGTACAAAGACCTAATCATCTGAAAATAGTAGAGATATCACATCGTGAGTACATCAACAGAAGTCCTAGTAGTCCTCGCTACTCCCATACTATCTGGTTATTATCTACATCTGGTGATAACTGTGGAAGGAAACCCTCAAATGAAGAAACTGTCACCACAAACAAGTACAAGAGTATAGAGTATTTGCAGCCTACATGAAAATGTAGAATGGTGGCCCAGAGAGGGCCAAACAAAACAGCAAACAAAGAAAATACAGAAAAAGAGATGAGAACATGACAACACTGAGTAAGAACACTATAAACATTATAAAATAATAAAACATTAATATTTCATTGCTGTCTGATTTTTGCTTGAACACAGCAGCTGTCTTTCACATTGTGTGACATTTGCATAATGATGGAAATTTTCACAGTGGCATGGTGGCGCAGCAGGTAGTGTCGCAGTCACACAGCTCCAGGGGCCTGGAGGTTGAGGGTTTGGTCCCCGCTCTGGGTGACTGTCTGTGAGGAGTTGGTGTTTCTCCCTGTGTCCGTATGGGTTTCCTCCGGGTGCTCCGGTTTCCTCCCACAGTCCAAAAACACATGTTGGTAGGTGGATTGGTGACTCAAAAGTGTATGAGTGAATGTCTGTGTTGCTCTGTGAAGGACTGGTGCCCCCTCCAGGGTGTATTCCCACCTTGCACCCAATGATTCCAGGTAGGCTCTGCTATCTGTTTCCGGGTGACAACCATGGTCTTGTGCCCCTTTCACACTCCTTGTGCTCTAGTAAAAATTCTAAAGCTGTGCACTGCATGTGTGAATGACCACTCTGGGATGTATCTAGACCCGATACTCAGGAGCTTCTCTAGGAGTTCATGTGTGAAAAATGCACTGAAGGTGCTGATCTGAGAAAATCATACACAAATAGCAGAGATGCCACCTTCCAAGCCCCCCACAATGAATACCTTTCTCTCCCAGACCTAGACTTGCCACGGTGTCCATGAATATCAGGAACAGCAATGAAGACAAAGAGTGGAGAATTCTGCATTGTTCCTCCAAAATCCTAGGTTTGACTATTGAACTTAAATTGCAATATACAATAGCATAGTTCAGTAGTTGAACCAAGGATTTTTCTGGGAGATTTCTGGAAGCTCACATACATGTTTAATGCACTTAATACATTAGAGTTAATTTCTGTAAAAAAGTAACTCTTCCTGAATTCTCTTTAGAAATAATGAGAAACACTATGGACATTACTTCAAATTCCTTAGTCTTAGTCAGCTGGAGTCAACATATCAGTAGGTGCCAAAGATGGAGCTGTAGCTACAGTGTCAATAGGGTTTAGCTGACTAGTTTAGCTGACTACTGGCTAGTGTTTCTAGGGGGACTGGGTATCCACATCTAATAGAAATCACTGCAGACATTAACTGTGGTTTTAAAGTAAAATACTATAACAATTTGTACATTGCATCACTGTAAATTAACAGTACTAATAACAGGACTGTGCTCCTATCATGTTTGCCAGTCCTGCCTGTTTGCTTACAGTCTCCGTTAAGTTCTCCAAATGCACCTGACCAACCCACAAATTATGTTCATTTTCCTAGATCCATGAACATTAACATCTCCTACCTGTTATCCAGGCTTTTTTGTTTGTCTATACACATGTTTTTTGTTATTAGGAGTTCATTATTTGTTATGCTTTAGGTATGACCTTGGTTGGCTGCTCTCTAAAATGTACCTCACAGAAAACTATTACACTAAAAGTTCATAAATAAAGTACCTAATTCTACCATGCCTCATTTCACATTCAACCGCATAATGATTGTTTACTTTTAAGCCATTTAGTCAAATACAAATTCACCTTTCACCACTGCAAATGCATAAAACATCTAAACTATTTAATGAAACGGATTTTGTGGTAATTCTGACAGCAGGTAATTTCAGTCTGAGTTGTACCCTGCTATTCTGTTATGTACCTCATGGTTAGCTAGTAAAATCTTCAGCCATTAATTAACATTACGGCACTTGGTTGGTTGAAATGAGTAAACAAGCAAATTATAATTTATATTTATTATTGCAATACCCCTTTGGTATGTTTTTGCAAACCCTCCCTCTGCCCTTAATCCTCACCCTGCTGCTCGTTCCTACGTTGAGTTTGCTCACAAACATGAACATTCAACTGTTTCACTTGTATAAAGTTGGACTGTCATTATAAGGTTCAGCTTAAGCAACTATGTCAGCATGCATTTGTTTGGTCCTGCAGCCAAATGAGTTAACTCCTTCACCTCTGAATGAAAAAAACTTTGTTTCTTAGCAATCAGAGAAGCCATTATTGTATGGACACACAGCATGTTTTACAAATAGCCAACACACTGCAAGTTTTTTTTTTCTGGTTAAAACCTTATTGTTTCACTTTGTTTGAGATATAAAGAGGGTCCGGTAGGCAGGCAATACATAAATGTATCTGCATCATCCATCTTTAAAACTGAATTTAAGAAATGAAAGGCTAGTTTTTCCTGTTTGTTGCAGTGACAGCTTTGTTAATGTTGTGAAGGCTTTATACTAGTAAATGTTAAAATATTAATATTGTGATTTGATTGCATTTAGTCCCAAGCATTAGTGAGGGCTGGTAATGATTTTGAATGATTTGTTTTGGCAGACATTTTTGGATTACCAAAATTTCAATAGCATAGTTCAGTAGTTGAACCAAGGATTTTTCTGGGAGATTTCTGGAAGCTCACATACATGTTTAATGCACTTAATACATTAGAGTTAATTACTGTAAAAAAGTAGCTCTTCCTGAATTCTCTTTAGAAATAATGAGAAACACTATGGACATTACTTCAAACTTTGTATATATAACTTTGTATGAGACAATAAAGATCTATCTATCTATCTATCTATCTATCTATCTATCTATCTATCTATCTAAATTCCTTAGTCTTAGTCAGCTGGAGTCAACATATCAGTAGGTGCTGAAGATGGAGCTGTAGCTACAGTGTCAATAGGGTTTAGCTGAATTTGGCTCAGTGTTTCTAGGGGGACTGGGTATCCACATCTAATAGAAATCACTGCAGACATTAACTGTGGTTTTAAAGTAAAATACTGTAACAATTTGTACTTGCATCACTGTAAATTAACAGTACTAATAACAGGACTGTGCTCCTATCATGTTTGCCAGTCCTGCCTGTTTGCTTAAGTCTCCGTTAAGTTCTCCAAATGCACCTGACCAACCTACAAATTATGTTCATTTTCCTAGATCCATGAACATTAACATCTCATACCTGTTATCCAGGCTTTTTTGTTTGTCTATACACAAGTTTTTTGTTATTAGTTATTTTGTTCATTATTTGTTATGCTTTAGGTATGACCTTGGTTGGCTGTTTGTTGGCAAGTTTTTTTTCTGGTTGAAACCTTATTGTTTCACTTTGTTTGAGATATAAAGAGGGTCCTGTAGGCAGGCAATACATAAATGTACCAAAATTTCTAGGTAGGTTATATATCCATGAATCAACAGATTACATGGGGTTGGCCATATTTAAACTATGTTTAACAAAAAACTTATGCACTGTAATCCCTGGGAGTGTCTGACTCCCAGGGAGTCAGACACTCCCTGCTTTTTAAAGGGGATGTCTACAATTGTGTGAAAATGCTTTTCTCTGGTTTGTTTATGTTCAAAAGTGCTATTTCTTTTAATGTGGAATGGCATATTTGGAGAGAAAAAATACAACTGTTGTGGGTATGTAACTGAATTTTAAATACTGTAAGGATGTTTTCACTTTTTGAATTCCACAGAAACTCATTTGTAGATCTAATTGTTTTTGTTTTTTGTTTTTTTTGTTGAACAAGTAAAACTAAGTTCGTGAAACAGAATTATTTTAGTAAGGACAATTGCTTTATAACTGGTTGAGACATTGATTAAATCTTGATGCATCATGCTGCCGTATAATAGTTTTATTTTTCCAAATTTTTATTATTTTTTTTTACTTCATATGGTTGGAGCCAGCCATTGATGACGTTGGTATTTCATTATGTGTTTTACATGGAGGAAATAAATGCTCATAAAAAGCACTTTGCAAATCCATGGAGCAGGTGTCTCTTGATTTTAACCCAGGGCGACTGCAGACCTGGTCGAATTGAAACAATACGTCGACCCATCTCGCTTAATGAAGTGTGGGCTACCGGTGACAGAGCAAACGTTCTTTCCCTGCTCTGAATAACAATAACACAAAATGAAAAGGAATCGGGGCATGTAAGGAGGGAGGGGGAGAGAAAAGTTTCCCTGTTGTCTGTATTAATTTGTGTCTCGTTTACCGACCGGAAGAATCAAACACTCTGCCGAGGAGGTGGGTGAGGAGACGAGGAGCTGGAGCCGACAAACAAACAAGGAGAGAGAGAGAGAGAGAGAGAGAGAGAGAGAGAGAGAAAGAGTGTGTAGGGGGAGGAAAAAAGGGAGCAAGTGCAGGAGACACAAAGACATCAGAATATATATGAGTCCAAAAATAGACTCTTCCTCTTTGTTTGCCACAACGGGGAGAGGTGTAGCTAATTAGAGCCGAGATGCTAGCTGGGGCGACAGGTACAGGTACGGAGTGGTGCCTCCTCCACTGTGCCTGACAGTGCATGGTAAGAGTGGTGCGTAAGCAGGGGTAATGGCTGTCAGCTCCTGACAGCTGTAAAATGGCCTTTTAGTTTGCCATGCTGAAGCTGTCATGGAGACATGCGTTAGCATGGTGTATGTGGATAATCGCAGCGGCAAGGCACATCATTATTAACAAACGCTATAGTGCTTACCTGAGTGGTCTACACTTCGCTATAGGAAACCCCAACCACCCACTCCCCTTCCAGAAACACAGGCCCATGCACATAGTTGTAACAGTTGTTCGAGGGAACAAGCTTTGGCCAGAGCCCTGGGCCATCACAGGGATCACTGGCATCAGATACAGCTTTTTCCAGTTGTCCACTGAGAACATGAAAGGACTGTTGGCTATATTAATTTGGGGTTTTCTTGTTGACAATACTGTAGAGGTGCTCCTAACATCCCTTTCTGCCTCTTAGTTGTGTTTGTGCTGCTGTGATGCATAATGTGTCAGTTTTTTGTTGTTGTTGTTTTGTAGTGTGTTTTTGCCATTGTATGAGGCGAAAGAGTGCAGATCAAGAGCAGAACACGCACCAGCATTTCTAAAAGAAAGCACCACTTTACATAAATAGGAACAGGTAGAAGCTTCAAAGTTCAGCATGCAAACTCAGTGGGCCTTATATCTAGACGCATCTACAAGCACCAGAGTTCACTCTACGTCTACATTGGGGTTCATTGGAGAAAATGTAATTGGCAACTGAATGCAAGAAAATGAAGGGACCAAATTCTCTCATGCTCATTGTTAGTCAGAGATAGTCTCCGATTAAATTCCAGAAAGCCCAAACACCCCAGACTTTATTCTTTCACACAGGTGTGTTGGGTGTTCCTGTTTTGCATTACAATGGGAGAGGCAGTCTCTGCAGATTCTACCTAGAGTCACTTTACACTTCCTCCCTTGAGGCCTGTGGGGAGAGCTCAAAGTGCTTTTGCGGCGCAGTCGGGCTGTGTTACTGCAAGGAAGGGTCTAGGAGCAAGTGAATATCAAGGAACAAAGGAATTCAAGCCTGGCGAGAGCAGCTCAGGTTCACACAATGACAGTTCATAGACTGGTCATAGGAATGTTGTTGTATTTCGCGTCTGTGCATTTTTGATTGGCTCTAATAGTGCTAAACGTGACCCAGTCTGCATACCCAGGGTCAAGCTGAGGTTAAGTCACCTCAGGGATCATAAAAATTATGGTCCGGTCATCCATGAGAGTCAATTGCTTGACTCTAATTGGTCATAAGTGCAGCATAATTAACAACACTTGGTGTTTTCCATTACTTCCAAATGACTGTGGCCCTGTTCACTACCCTCTATTTGGTAACCTTTTGAAACCCAATGTTAGAAACTTACCCACTGAGATGATACTCCTTAGATCTGTGAACACAGATCAGACACCTGTCTGTAATTCCCTAATTGGAGATGAGATCAGCTCTGGGACTTTCTGGGATGTTTCAATAATTCATGGAATTCGCTGAGGAAAATATTTGGCCTGCATAATATTCCGCATGGAATTGAACTGCTATTCATCTAATGGTTAAAAGGACCATGAGACTGAGAATTATTATTTTTTTTATAGGGATGCTCTATCTTTGGCAGTCCTTTGATGGTAGCATGTATTTTATTTCAGGAAATTTCTGACCCTGGTAACTCAGGCTATGTTTAGACAGCAGGTTGCGATAACTTCATTAAATACTCTAAGCAACAGCACTTATATTAAGGAACTGGTTTTCCTTATTGGAGATGCCCTCAAACTCTTTTCACACCTGGTCCAGCTAATGAAGGTCTTCAGAAGGACATAAATAGAATTAAGGTTAGAAAGAATCTATTTAAAACAGTTGGCACCTAATGATGTTTTTCCAGTGCATGGTATCTACTTGACTTGATTTGGCTTTTATGCTTTTCCGTTAGACATATTTACCTGCTACATGGAAACTGAGAATTTTGCGTTTCTGTTTGTTTGTGGTTCTAAGCGAGCTGAGTAGGGACTAAACCGTGACATTTGGCAGAGCCATGACTAGACCAAGTGACTTGTTTACACAATGAAACACAAAGTTACTGCCCTTAACAATACTGCTGCTATTATTGTTGTTTCCAAAGTCCGCAGTTCCCATTAGAGGTACTAAGCAACCAAGTAGAGTAAGTACCATACAGTGGAAAAGCCATATTAGACATTGCTTTCCAAAGGAAAGAAGGACCTAATTTCCTATTAGGAATTTCCCATCAGGGTGCTGGCTTTCTACTAGTTCCCAGAATTCAGAAGCCTTCAGCAAGGTGTGGGGGGAGCTTTTTCATATAAAGCACCCAACTCTGGAACAATCTTCCAGTTAATGTTTTGGAGTCTTTAAAGGAAAACTAGGTAGTATTTTTACCTTAACATTTCATCTTCAAAATCATTGTAATGCTTTACTGACCTGTAATAAGGGGGAATAGAGCCTCTATTGTTACTACTCCAGGCTCAGAACTGCAGAAATTGCGATATGGAACTTTCGGAGGAGGGTCGGAAAACATATTCCCACACTGTTGGAAGGACTGTTGGGGTTTCCTGCTATCCACCCCAGAGCCACTGCTCACCTTCAATCTATTGCTACCTGCCCTGGACTAATTGTCCACCGTTAATTACCAACTAAATTGAAGTTATATGGTCCCTAATTGTTAAGCCTTTAATTTGCTGCTATTATTATTAATATGATTACTATTATTATTGTTGTTATAATAATAATAATAATAATAATTATTATTATTATTATAACAATCACTACTATGCTTATATCAGTACGCTTGAGCACAACAACAGACTGATTTGGAACATATCCATGCAGCTAATTCACTACAAGGGTGTATTCCTGATATGCGCCCAATGATTCCAGGTAGGCTCTGGACCCACCACGACCCTGAATTGGATAAGCGGTTACAGATAATGAATGAATGAATGAATGAATAATTAACCACAGCATAACAGCACCTCACTCTAGAGCTAAAGCATTCATGCTTGAACCATATACTGAGTTTTAAATAGAAGAAAATGAAAATCACTTTGTCACCATTTCTACTAACATGATGGAAGTTCCTCCAGTTTACCACCAGAAATGAACCAAACTAAATTAGATCCATATTTGAGGTCAACCGATCTTTCTCAACACTTTAATACACATTACAGAGCATTTACGGAACATGTGTCATGTAGTACAGTTTGTCTATCATTTATCAGCTGCACTTATTGTTGTACTTGACTTTCATTTGCTCTTTACTAGTTCACACCACTAGTGTCACAAAAAGTGACTTTGTTGGGTTAACTTCACTGACTTCATTGTTTCATACTCCTACCTTAATAATCTAAAACAGTAAAAATAAGTCAATATTAACCACCTACGAAGCAGGAATACAGTAGTATCCTCATCCCTTTTCATGATTTTCAACTTTTGCAGGGCTATTTGTTGGTTTTTGGCCACGAGCAGACAGAGAGGAAGCCAACCTTGTCTGACTGAGCTTCTTGTTTTTTTTTTTACTCGTTTACTAACACTGGGGTTTTGTAAAACCATTATACCCAGAGCTACAAAATGGGGAGGAAACAAATTTTGAAATTTATAAAATACATTTTTTTTATTACAAACCTGAATGTCACCTGTAAGGGGCTTAGGCTTCATCCTACATAAGAGCTAAAGTTAACACTTGAACTGGGCAAATGTGACCAAACTTATATCCCAGAAGAAAAAAGACATTGATGCAGAAGGCCTAATCAGGGCCACAAAGTGGAGAGCTCTTGTTTTCACAGGAAGCGTTTGGGGGGATGTTATAAAACCATGGTCCTTAGGCCTGTCACCACACTGTAACTCAGGCCTGCCCCTCTGACAAAAACAGGCTGTTGCCGGGGCCACTGCTCCGTCCGAACTTGCTCCTGGCTAAAATTACCTCCCTAGCTCATTATCAGCCAAGAGCGAAAGAGAGAGAGAGATACAAAGAATGGGGCAGAGAGTACGAGGCATGTGAGGATGGAGGATTGTTAGTTCAGCAGAATAATTTTCTGGCAAAATCTATGTACATTACTTATATCCCTTATAAGACTCTTGGAAAAGTGCAGAAGAGTTAATAAGCTCACTGTAAATCTGAGACTCATCACATGATGAAACTCTGCTAGCGAGGCAGTGTGTAACTCTCTGGGTCCGTTGGTGGGCCTGCTTAAGAAGTGGACCCAATTTGGGTTGAGAAGCCAATTCTCAGCTAAACATTTTTGGCTTGTACAGTTTTGCATCTCTACATTGTTCCTAATTAGCCTTAAGTGCAAATTATGACTGGAAAGTGCAACATGTATGTTAACAGTTCATGCTGAGGTTAGTGGGTTAAAATCATGAGTAAACCAATTTTTGAAAAGGTTTATTATTATTATTATTATTATTATTATTATTATTATTATTATTATTAATTAATTAATTAATTTAATTAATTTTAACAGTAGGTTATTGAACAGTAGGGTTACTGTTAATTTGGGTGTGAAATAAAATGTATATATGTGTGGTTCAGTACCTTTTATTAGGGAGCATAGTTGTATCTTCTAACATAATTGATTTTTTTTTTACATTGTCTTGATTTCATATGCCAGGATTTGTTTTCCATGTTCTTCATATATATATATATATATATATATATATGTGGGTATAAAAATGTTGAATTATGAATTTTTTACAAGAAACTATTCTGGACCATTTAGTTACCTCTGTCACTGAAGAGTTCAGACAGCTCAACTGTTTGCAGAGTTTTGCAGTAACATGGTTGGAGGTGAAACTGGTTCTGCTTGAGATTGACAGAATCTTTACCCAAAATGGTTCTTTGAGGCAAAAGGAACATTATCAGTTATGAGCCAACAGGTGGGGATGAATGTGATTGGTTAAAAAGGATTGGGCAGAGATTTTCAAATACCGAGCTCTAAACCAGTAAAACTCTGCATAGACCCTCATGGTTTGCCTGCTCTGACTGTTGGAAGAAATAAATGTGCAATATACTGTACACTTTGTTTTTTTGCATAATTTCTTAGAAGTGTTGCAAAAATGTCAGTATTTTGTTTTACTTAAATGGAGTATAATGTAACTCAGTGCATCAGAGCATGATGCAAAATGCTCTGCTGCCTCTGAGGCAGATTCGGAAGAAGTACTTTCCTGCACATTTGGGTTATGATTGCTTTAGAGGAAGCTGCAGAATGTTATACAATAAAATTCAGCTTCCTCTAAGGCAGATTCTAAGTAAGTACATTTTGCACACTTGATTTATGATTGCTGCCTCTGAAGAAGCTGAATAAAGACATACAATAATGCTCTACTTCCTCAGAGGCAGCAGAACCTGTACACCTCCAACCTGTACATCTCCAATGGTACGTCAGGCACCAGGGATGTTGCTGGAGGCAACCAGGGCACCAGAGATGCTGTTGAAGCCGGGTTGGTAGTCTTCAGCTGAATGCAAACCCACAGTCCTCTCTAAGAATATAAAAACCTTTATGGCTATAGTTTATTAAACCATTAAAAAAAAGGGCTCATCAGCCAAATACGTATCTCTCTCCTTTTCACTCACCACACCACTTAACAGGGATTCCCCAATTATTGATGCCATTCTCTCATGAAAAGGAGAAGTTTAAAGTGTGGGCTTTCTCCCACCAGTTGCAGTTGTGCTCTGCCTTTGCAAAGAAATTCATTTCTTTGCATCGACTTTCCAATCTGACCATTTTTCTTTACTTACAGTTAAACTTACAGTTACGGAGGCGGAACATGAGGCTGGTTCACCTGATTATTTTTGCTCCTGTGATTCCACCTAGTGTAATTCATTTTTACAGCACTGTACTGAAAGCAATGGAGGAGGGAGGGATGGAAGGTGGTTTCCTACCCTCCTCCGAAAATTACATAGTACAGTTTCTGCAGGTCAATGAAGCATCAAAATTAAATTGAAGCTGTAATTTTAGAGTAAAAATATTACATAGTGCTTCTTTAATCCACACATATGCATCTGTACTTTACAGAGTAACTAGAGATTTGAACACAAAGGTGGAAGAATTAAACTGTTGAAAGGGGGATGTCACGGAAAATAGTGAATAATTATTCGAATCACGAAAGTTATTTGAACTTGGTTGCTAGTACATTTGATTGTGAAAGCCCAGTAAGGCAGTAGCTTCTGCATAAGCATTTTGTTTTATCTACACAATGTACTGCAGTCATTTCTATTGGCTAAGAGATGCTAATACTTCAGCTTGTCATGATATAATTAGTTGTCAAAGGTTAGCTATAGTACAAGGTTGAAATGTTGTAGATCAGAGTCTGTACAAACTCCTGTTGATCCCATGGATTAGCAAAGCAGTGGCATGCAGCAAGAAGTGGATCTGTCTGACATGGCCTTGTCTCTCCCAACAGCTGGCTCTAATCAGCCATGGCTACTATCTTTGTGTGTGTGTGTTTGCGTGTCTGTGTCTGAAACCAGTTTGATGGGTTTGTTGGTAGCTTGGGTGTCCGTCATCACTTGCTCAGAGCTCGTCAGAAGCAACAGGGCACATGTGGCATGAATCTCTCCCGGCATACCTCCACACCCACGGCTCTCGCTGGGGCGTCCCAAGGCTGGCGCTGACCTGAAGGCAGAGGGGCGGATGTGATAGGTGTTAATGATGGGCGGACGCTGTTAAATACACAGCTGACAGGTGAGTAGAGTGCCATGAAATTCAGCAAAGCCTGGCATTTACTGCAGCAGCTGGGGCTGGAAAGAGAGTTCTCAATTAGGCCACAGAGATTTGCTAAAACTGACAAAACAATATTTACAGAGTATCACAATTTTTATATATCCTTCACATTCACACATTATGGAAAGGTTCATTAAAGGTGACGTTCTAATCAAAGAACCTGTTTTATAAAGTTTAGAAGATGTTTCCTCACCACGCTTCAGTATTTTTGCGTGCAGGTCTGATGTGTTTATGAAGCCCCAGTGTCTGTAAATGAGTAAAAAGAAGGACTGGCTCCATCTGGTATGTTAGTCTTTCTCTCTCTCTTTGTGCTCATCGCAGAGGCATATGGAGTAATGTAGACAATGGAGAAAACTCCAAACATTGAAAAGAATAAACCAAAATTTCTTTTATCCTACACACTTATTGAATGAAAATGCTCAGTTGGCTTCACACCATCCTTCAAATTGTATTGCAGGAAAAGAAGTTTTGATTTCTGATTCAAATTTACTTTACACTAAAAGCATTTATTTTATGCTCATAAAATTGTGGTGGTTTATTAGTGTGTGTTGTGCTGGTATGTGTGGACCAGACACAGCAGTTATAAAATGAATAATATAAAACGGGGCACTTACTAGAGACTAATGATTAGGAGGGCTAAGCTTTAACCATGGTGGTCTAGGGGTAATTGCCACATAGCAGCAAATTTCTTTTATGAGGTACAGATAAAGCAAAGCCACAATGTTACTTACAGTAGCAGGTCCCAATTATGCTGACAGTTGACAGCTAAAATAGTTTCTCTATTAATATTTTATTTATTTTCATATATGGACATATTACAAATCATTTTTAAATCATTATTATTATTATTATTATTATTATTATTATTATTATTATTATTATTTTAGAGCCAATTAAAAAAATGTTTTCTTTAAACTGGTCTTTCAAGGAGCTGCTGCCTCTACAAACAATTTTTGAACAGGTTTTCTCTGCTAGCATAATGCTATTTCAACCAGTGCATCAGTGGCTTTTCAGTTTGGTTAATTAAAGATTATAAAAGGGATAATTAAAAAATTAATAAAACAATGTATATAGAAATTAATAAAAATAGTAAATAATATATATATATATATATATATATATATATATATATATATATATATATATTATTAAATATAAAAATATATAAAAAATAAATAATAATAATAAAAATTATAATTAATAATAATAGTAAATAAATAATAATAAAAAATGAACACAATTTAAATACATATAGAAATATACAAATTATAAATTGTATTACATTACTACACCTTCTCCCCACATGCACTATTATGTTAAGAAAGCAATACAGACTGATATGGCAACAGAGGAGTAACAGCAGTAGCTCCCCCAGTTCCTAGTGTGCCCAGATTTCAATACATAGTTAATATGGAGAAAATGATTGTTAGAAATGAAGGAATTTGGGGGGTCAAAGAACATTTAGGGGGGCTACAGTCTCCCTAAAACAGGTCTAACGACGTCCATGATATATAATATTTATTTTTGAACTAAAAGAAATGTATGTTACGTAATATATCACATAATTTGAGGAGGCCTTTGCCGCTGGTTCTAATTAAGTACTGTGTTTAAGCACTGTTGAATGTTTTGCAACATTTTAAATAATTAAAACAGACTATTAAATCAAATAAGGTTTCAGGGGATCATTATATGAATTCAACTTTTAAAGTATTACTTTCTGAACACACAAACATGGGGAGGATACCTTGGTAAATTTGTATAATTGTTTTACATATTACTCCAGCACAGACAATACAAATGAGCTTTTTTTTTTAAATTAATGTTTCATTCATCACAATTAATTCATTAATTCATTCAGCAAATTATTAGGCTCCTTTTTTTTGCCAGACCACCCCTGCTGCAAGATATGATTTTAAAAAAGCATATTTATCTACATACTGTGACACTGAAATGGATTAAGGGGCAAAGAAGATGATGATGATGATGATGATGATGATGATGATGATGATGGTATTTACCTACATAAGCACAACCCTCTTCCCCTAACTCTCAGCCTAATCAGTGCAGATGGCTGTTAGCTGACATTACAGATTTTGTAGTTAGTGTTCTCCTCCAAACATGTGGAGCTGTCTAATAAAGTTTGAAAATATATGGTTGGGTTATTTTGTCTTGGAGGAAGCTTGTACTTGATTTTATCAGCTTGTACCAGGCAGCAGACAGACCTGGCCACTTTACATTATTATTATTATTATTATTATTATTATTATTATTATTATTATTACTATACAATGGGTTTTGGTGTTAAGGCATGGACTGGGCTATTCTCTTAAACACAAAAAGTTCCATGTTTCCCTACTACTTCAACTCAAGCACCACATTTATGTTTTCAAATAAATAGAGATTCTGGCTTAAGACATGTTGATTTATTTTACATTAACATCATAATTAATACAAAAAATGTATATAACCCATAACACATATATTCCTATCCCAACATTAAACGGTGTCAACACTTATGGCTTTCTATAGGACATGGAAATGAACCTACACAAAAAGGGACGTGTAATATCTAATGGTGCTAAATTAATATTCAGTAGTGCCTTGCAATTTCTTCAGTACATAAAATGCAAAAGAGGACAAAAAACACTGACAGTGGGTAGAGCATCAGCAGTGCACGCTCTGAAAGCCCAGGGGCCCAATTAACTGCAATATCACCTGGAAATGAAATGTGTCTTTAACAGGTTCGGAGAGGCGCTTTGTCATTGTGAGGGAGGCGAGGTGCATGTGTTTCACCTTTTCTTTTTTTCTTTTTCTTTCTTTCTTTCTTTCTTTCTTTCTTTCTTTCTTTCTTTCCTGCAGATGAGAGAGCAAACATTCTTTCAGTCTGATTTTTTTTGTTCAGCTGGGCAAACGTAGGTCATATTATTATGTCACCACTGCCATGCTGTTATTAATTTGAAATGTTCTGTTACATAAGGATCATACATACATTTGTATGAGAGCAAAGCTGCTTTGTATACTGTTGCACAGAAAGGATCACAGTGTGAAAGTGCTTAATTCTGAATTTGAATTTGTATTCAGGGTTTGTATATAGTTAATCTGAATAGGAGAATATTCCACTTTGTCCTTCATTGTGATGCATACCCAAGTAAAGCTCTGTTGTTTCACAGCTCAGTGAAGGCCGTGGATGGTTGGAGGAAGAGGTGAAACATATTGATTCACATTTTCCCTTATGTGGTGATGTAAATCAAATTCAAACGGTGTATTTAGAGAATCAGCAAAAACAGTACATTTTGAGGGTAAATAAAAGAAATGCAAGAATTTGGCTTTTATATTGTATGATGTGATGTACTGTGTTTACAATGCTGGGGGATTTATATCTACCTGCTGCTTGGCTTTGAGCATGTTGACCATATAGTCATGTGTAGCTGCTCTAGATCCTATTTCATTTTGTTTTTTCAATGTAGCAAAATTTGCAGAATACACAGAGACTGACAGATGTTCAGAATTGACTTTATACATGAAATTATTGATTGTTTCAAGTATCTGTGCTTCACTATAACTTTAAATAAGACATAGAACGATTTGTGGGGAAAAAAGATGCTTGGTTAAAGTAATGTTTGGAGAAATGTTTTTCTCAAAACCAAAAACTTGTGTTTCATTTTTAAGAATTTGGTTTTTAAAGTAAGAGTCTTCTATTCACAGTCCTCAAACTATATAATTTCACTCTCCATGTGGAACACTTACATAAAAAAAACATCTTATTTCATTCCAGATTTTTTTCTGTGATAAATATAATCATTCCCTGTGATAATCATATTAATTTTGAACACACTAAGCTTTAATTAACAGTTACACATTTAAACATTCTTTCATTCAATTAAAAATATACATACAAACACATTAAAAGTGTCAGAATCAGACCAGGAATGATAGAAAAAGATCATTTTCGCATAAATTTCACTGAAAGTGAAAAAAATTCTAAAAGTGACAGAATTAGTTATATTAATTGACCCAAGTCTCTATATATTAGAGTAGATTCCATGAATCTCAGTTTTATATTGACTCGTATGTTCAAAATTGCAAGAAGAAAGTCTTGTTTGTGGATAAAATGTATTGTTGTCATCTATGGACTTCATTCATTGTCTGTAACCACTTATCCAGTTCATGGTCACAGTGGGTCCAGAGCTTAGCCGGAATCACTGGGCACAAGGCAGGAACACACACTGGAGGGGGTGTTTGTCCTTCACAGGGCAACACACACCAGTCCACCTATCAATGTGTGTTTTTGGACTGTGGGAGTAAACCAGAGCACACTAACCTCCTCACAGAGAGTCACCTGGAGTGGGATTGGAACCCACAATCTCCAGGTCCCTGGAGCTGTGTGACTGTGACACTACCTGCTGCGCCACTGTGCCACCCAACGCTTATCCAATGATGTAGAATATTCCAGCACAATTTAATTTAATTAAAAGTCAAAGAAAAAGTTGCTTTTCATTTTATTATTCATTTGGAACTATATATATATATATATATGGAACTATATATATTGGTATAACTACTGAGGAACACAGATTAGCTTGGCTTCACAAATTAGCTTTTCAAATGCATGCTTCATAACCCATAATATTATATATTCCTTGATTGGACTGGCCTGTGTAGCATTTTACAGGCACTGAATATTATGGATATCCATTGAATATTAGGTGTATCCATCAATTGCCTTTTAATATATTGGGTGTTGTGAAACTTTTTAAAATTGTTAATTAGTTTTTTGCCTTGTGATGGACTGGTGCCCTTCCAGGGTAACTTGCACCCAGTGATTCTGGGTAAGCTCCCGACCTACTGCAACCCTGAATTGGATAAGTGGTTACAGACAATGAATGAATGATTTGTTTTTGTGTAGTTAATTATTCCTGTTTTTAATTCATAGATTCAACAGATTTTATATACATATTTTTACGACAGATGTACCAAAGAGTCTGAGAGACAGATATGTGCTGTGTACCAAGATATCTGCAATGATACAGAAGTAAGTTCAATATGTAAATCTTAATATCACTGCTTGTCGATGATCTGAGCAGCAGGTAGTGTCGCTGTCACACAGCTCCAGGGGCCTGGAGGTTGTGGGTTCGATTCCCGCTCCCGGTGACTGTCTGTGAGGAGTTGGTGTGTTCTCCCCGTGTCCGCGTGGGTTTCCTCCGGGTGCTCCGGTCTCCTCCCACAGTCCAAAAACACACGTTGCAGGTGGATTGGTGACTCGAAAGTGTGAGTGAATGTGTGTGTGTGTGTGTGTCTGTGTTGCCCTGTGAGGGACTGGCGTCCCCTCCAGGGTGTATTCCCGCCTTGTGCCCGATGATTCCAGGTAGGCTCTGGACCCCCCGCGACCCTAAATTGGATAAGCGGTTACAGATAATGGATGGATGTAAGATAATATGAATTGTTAAATGAGCAGAAAGCTGAAAATGATCAGGAGTTCATAAGAATGTTCCAGATTTCAGCTGGGGTCTATCCTTTTAATAAAAATTAAATACCTTGAATACTAAATGAAGAAGCAAATATCTAAAAAGTTTCACTGTCCAAAGTATCTCTGTTTTTGTTGATTTTAGTTTACTACATGATTTGAATTCAATTGAAAGATTGTTTTTCCTTGGACAGTGATGATATATTTATATTTAGTTAATAATAGATATTCAGATAAATAAGGCCAACCCTCTTTGACTAGTGCTCTTATCCAAAGCAATTTACATGTTACAGATATAGGTGAACACGGAGATGGGAGCATTGCCCAAGGATCCTCTCTCCTTTAGTGTGTTGTTCTTACCCATGCAAGAAAACTGCTGTAGACAGTAGTTTAGTAACCACATATATTTATTATTATTTAAAACTCTTAAAAAACAGTTTATGCTAATTTTAGACTCTTAACATTTGTAGTGACGTACCTTGAGAGTATCCATGTCTGAGCCAGTCATTAAACATGCATTAATATTTATTTTTTATTAATTAAAAATAATATGTGTAATGCCACGGGTAGTCTAAGTGTTTGAGCACAGTTAACCATTAAAGAAAGAAGAGTAAATTATAGATAAATAATGAAGCTATATCTGAATATGTTTAATTCATCAATTCTTAATTCACATTATAAGTGGAGGAAGTAGATGGGTTTGTTAAAGCTAACAATTATAGCATTTTGAGCCTATGCTGAATGCTTTCCTGTGCTGTGTGGGATGTAATATTTAAGCTCCATCTTATTTTAGAAGCAAAAGTATTGCACAGAAAAAAAAGAAAGAAAAAGAAAAAATCTGTTTTTTTTTCCTTTTGCAGAATGATCTTGGAATCTTCCTTTCAGAGCTCCCTTCTCTTGTAACCTCTAGATAGTGTGTGTGTGTGTGTGTGTGCGGGCGCTCAGTAGAAGTGGTGTTTGGGCCTAATGATTAACAGGTTGACTATAATCAGCTGGGACTACCCTTAATAGATATGATCTTTATCTAGGTTTCCATGTCAGGTCCTGGGGCACTGACTCTTTATCTGAGATCACCCTGATATAATGAGCCTTGTAACGAGAGCACGCTCATTCAGACATATTTTTTTCTGTACTTTTTTTTCTTCTACTTTTGCCCTCGTGCTAAACTTCCAAATTGCATGAATTACCCAATTGCTGTGTATTTACAAGCTCCAGGGCATAATGAACATTTGTGTCTTGTGTGTGTGTGTGTGTGTGTTTATCGTCAATTATTTACAAGCTGCAACTGCTGAATCACAAGTTATTCTCGACCTGCAGCATGCTGTCTCACAAGACACGCTGCTAATTTCTGCTAACAGTCCCTTGCTACCCGATCAAAATATCTAACACTGCCATCACACAACTTAAATAAGCACAAAGAATGTGCTAACATTGAGCAGCTACAAAAAAAAATGACTTAAGGCATAGTCGGTTGACTCTGACCTTCTACCCTTGACCTTGGTCCACCATTCCACCATGTCATTCAGTACACGAGAACATGTGGTGGTGAGCAGCCGGCCGCAACGGCCCCTAATTATTTCCACCAACCATCCCCGCACAGGCCCAAGAGCTTGCTGCTGTAGCCCAATTGGGAGCAATTTGGTAACCCATACCCCCGAACATTAGTAATGGTAGCTGACCGAGTGGGACTAGGCCTGCATTAACCTTCAGGATTGTTTGGCAGGGGGGCCTTGGCTAGCATCCAGTGCTGGAGCTCTTGAAGATTCTGGGCATGGCAGCCCACCCAAGATCACTAGGTCCTTGACAGAAGGGGCAGTTGAGTGAGGATGGGAGCCAGCTGCAGGTGGGACAACAGGGGCCTATTTTCAAAGAGCGATCATTTGTTGTTTTCTGTCCACGTATACCCCATGAACATGTCACTGTTACCTTCAAGGACATGGAATATGCAGAAAGACAGAGGCCGGAAGTGGGAAGCTGTTAATGTTAACCAAAGAAAACACTGTTGGACATTCAAACAAAGTGTTGCAGTTTGTTACATAGTCTCTCTAATATCTCCGCTGAAGTTTTTTTTTTTAGCATCCGACAGCTTGCAATTAGCAGTTGCTTGTCGTTGCGTCAGGTTTAAATCTTCTCTGATTTGACATCTGCTGATGATGAGCCTAAATAATGCATTCATCCCAAAGATGGGAACTCATCATTTTAAGCAGACTCTTTCGTCTTTTGCCTACATGTGTAGCCTGTCCAGTTATGCCACATAACATCACACGAACTCATTAGGCCTATGTATTCTTCAGAAAGGCTTTGAGGGCAAACAGGTTGCTAGACTGTGCCTTATAGGATTTGATGGTGTCACTCACTGAGAGATGAGTGGCAATGGATGAATTAGCGTCAAACTTTGAGAAAGTTCTGCATTGATGTTTGTGTCATCTTTGCGTAACAGGGACATAGAACCTTGCATCACTTCTAAAGATAGAATATTAGTATTGAAGATTAATAGTATCACTCTGATACCACACCAAATGCAGAATTAGATATCACAGAGGCACAAGGTATAGCTGGTAGCGCTTTCATCTCAATCGACCATATCAACTTTAGAATCCTACTGGAGCTTATTATAACAATGTACACAGTCCCCTCCTTGTTTCTTCACCCTCTGTGCATTCTCCCAGCTTCACATACTATACAAGAGCATTTTGTAGTTCTACAATAACAGTCTGTAGTCCTTTGTTACTTGGTTAGCTACCTTTCTCCCTGTTCTTCAGTGCTCAGGACCACTACAGGGCAGGTATAATTTGAGTGTTGGATTATTCCCAGCACTCCACTGATACGGTTTTGGTGTGTTAGCGTGTGTTGAGCTGATGCAAGCGAATCAGACTCAGCGGTTGCTGCTGGAGTTTTTAATGCCCTCAGTGTCACTGCTGGGCTGAGAATAGTCCACCAATCAAATCTTTCCAGCCAACAGCATCATGTGTCCATTGATGAAGGGCTAGAGGATGTCCAACACAAACTGTGCAGCAACAGATGAGCTATTTTGTCTGTATTTACATCAACTAAGTGGATCAATGATTTAGGTATATTATAACTGGACTGTGTACAACTTAACAATAAACCAGTGTACAGCTTAATCAATATCTAAACACTGCCCTTTAAAAACATTTCAAAAGTACTTTTTCTGAAAAAAAAAAAAAATATATATATATATATATATATATATTTTTTTTTTTTTTTTTTTTTTTTTTTTTTTGGGATGATCTACATAGCAGGTTGCATGGTGGTGCAACAGGTTGTGTCACACAGCTCCAGGGTCCTGGGGTTGTGGGTTCGAGCCCTACTCCTGGTAACTTTCTGTGAGGACTGTCCGAGTGGGTTTACTCAGAGTGCTCAGGTTTCTTCCCATTGTCCTTGAGGAACTGGCGCCCCCTACAGGGTGTGAACCAAGTGATCCCGGTAGGCTCCGTGCCCACCATAACCCTGAATTGGATAAGTGCTTACAATATGACAATATGATCCATATAGCAGATTTTATGTAAATAATGTAAATGTGTACTTCAATTGCTGTATATGTGCATCTGTTGCTGTATAAGTGCATGCTTCCCATGTGTGTAGCATTCTAACCAGAGTTTATTATAACAATATACACAGCTCCCTCCTTGTTTCTTCACTCACTGTCCATTCCCTCAGCTCCACTGTCTAGAGAGGAACACTTTGTAGTTCTACAATTACAGCCTGTAGTCCATCTTTTGTTCTGCATTCATTAATTTCTCCCTTTCACCCTGTTAGGACCCCTAGAAAAGCACCACAGATTATTTGAGTGGTGGATCAGATACCCCTCTCCCTGGATCACTACCTTAACGTGGTGGAGGTGTTTATGTGCCTACATGAGCCTAGGAGCAATGTAGTCGTAGGGTCTCCCAAGGCAAATTGGTCCTAGATGATGGGCCAGACAAAGAATGATCCATAAGACCCAGATGAAATGAACAGGAAGGACATGGCCAGATTTTTACTCATGGGGTTTGGCAGGGCTTAGTCCAAAGGAGCAACATATAAAACCGGATTCCAAAAAAGTTGGGACACTAAGCAAATTGTGAATAAAAACTGAATGCAATGATGTGGAGATGGCAAATGTCAATATTTTATTCATAATAGAACATAGATGACAGATCAGAAGTTTAATCTGAGTAAATGTAACATTTTAAAAGAAAAATATGTTGATTCAAAATTTCAGTGTCAACAAATCCCAAAAAAGTTGGTACAAGTAGCAATAAGTGGCTGGAAAAAGGAAATTGAGCATATAACGAACAGCTGGAAGACCAATTAACACTAATTAGGTCAATTGACAACATGACTGGGTATAAAAAGAGCTTCTCAGCGTGTCAGTGTCTCTCTGAAGCCAAGATGGTAAGAGGATCACCAATTCCACCATTGTTGCGCAGAAAGATAGTGCAGCAATACCAGAATGGTGTTACCCAGCATAAAATAGCAAAGACTTTTAAGTTATCATCATTAACCCGTGCATAACATCATCAAAAGATTCAGAGAATCTGGAACAATTGGTGTGTGTAAGGGTCAAGGCCGTAAAACTCTATTGGACGCTTGTGATCTCCAGGCCCTTAAACGTCACTGCACCTCAAACAGGAATGCCACTGTCAAGGAAATAACAGAATGGGCTCAGGAATACTTCCAGAAAGCATTGTCAGTGAACACAATCCACCATGTCATCCGCTGTTGCCAGCTGAAACTCTGCAAAGAGGAAGCCATTTCTAAGCAAGCTCCACAAGCTCAGACGTTTGCACTGGGCCAGAGGTCTTTTAAAATGGAGTGTGGCAAAATGAAACACTGTTCTGTGGTCAGATGAGTCACGATTTGAAGTTCTTTATGGAACACTGGGACGCCATGTCATCCGGACCAGAGAGGACAAGGATAACCCAAGTTGTTATCAACGCTCCGTTCAGAAGCCTGCTTCACTGATGGTATGGGGTTACATGATGGGGCAGCTTGCATGTCTGGAAAGGCACCATTAATTCAAAGAACTACGTTCAGGTTCTAGAACAACATATGCTCAAATCTAGATGTCATCTCTTTCAGGGAAGACCCTGCATTTTTCAACGAGATAATGCCAGACCACATTCTGCAGCAATCACAACATCATGGCTACGTAGGAGAAGTATCCAAGTACTGAAATGGCCAGCCTGCAGTCCAGATCTTTCACCTATAGAGAACATTTGGTGCATCATGAAGAGGAAGGTGTGACAAAGAAGGCCAAGACAACTGAACAGTTAGGGGCCTGTATTAGACATGAATGGGAGAGCATTCCTATTTCTAAACTTGAGAAACTGGTCTCCTCTGTCCCCAGACGTCTGTTGAGTGTTGTAAGAAGAAGGGGGGATGCCACACAGTGGTAAAAAATGGCCTTGTCCCAACTTTTTTGGGATTTGTTGACACCATGAAATTTTGAAACAACATATTTTCCCCTTAAAATGATACATTCTCTCAGTTTAAACTTTTGATCTGTGATTTGTGTTCTATTCTGAATAAAATATTAGATGTTGGCACCTCCACATCATTGCATTCCGTTTTTATTCACAATTTGTTTAGTGTCCCCACTTTTTTGGAATCCGGTTTGTAGGTACACTCTCCCATGGACCCTCCACCTGTGTGAGAGGTAGTAATCTGGGTCTGGTGCAATGTGAATTGGGTAGCAGCTGAGAGTGGGGACCCTGGCATTCTGATCTTCGGTTACTGAAACTGGCTCTTGGAACATGGAATGTAACCTCTCTGGTGAGAAAGAAGCCTGAGCTGGTGTGCAAGGTTTAGAGGTACCAGCTAGATATAGTTGGGCTCACCTCGACACACATTATGGGCCCAGAAACCGATCTCCTGAAGAGGGGCTGGATGTTCTTTCACTCTGGATTTGCCCAGGGTGAGAGGTGTAGGGCAGGGGTCAACTGATCACCACCTTGTGGTGAGTTGGATCAGATGGTGGGGGAGAATGCAGGACAGACCTGTCAGGCCCAAATGTATGCTGAGGGTTTTCTGGGAAAATTAAGCAGAGGAGCCTGTCAAAGATTTTCTACATGTGTCAGAGTTTTGATTGCATACCAGGGGAGGCTGGTGACACTAAGTTTGAATGGGCCATGTTCCGTTGTTGAGGTGGCTTACCGGAGCTGTGGCAATCCCCCCACTCCATGGTGGACACTCCAGGTGAGGGAGGCTATCAAGCTGAAGAAAGAGTCCTATCGAACCTGGTTAGCTCAAAGGACTCCGAAGGGCCAAGCAGATTGTTCGACTGTTGCTGAGGCAAAAACTTGGGTGTGGGATGAGGACATAGAAAAATGACTTTCAGTCAGCTCCAAGAAGATTCTCGCATACCATCAGGTGACCCAGGAGGGGAAAGCAGTTTTCCACCAATACTGTATATGGTGGGGGGTGGGGAGTTGTTGACCTCAACTGTGAGCGGCATTAGGTGGTGGAAGGGATACTTTAAGGATTTTCTCAATCCCACCAGCATGTGTTTTACAGAGGAAACAGAGTTTAGAGACCCCAGGGAGGGCTTGTCTATCACCCAAGCTGGGATGGCTGAGATAGTCAGAAAACTCCTTGCTGGTAGGGCCCAAGGGATGGATAAGGTCTGCCCCGAGTTCCTCAAGGTTCTGGATGTTGTAGGGCTGTCCTGGCTGACACATCTTTGCAACATTGCGTGGACACAGACTGGTAGACAAGGGTGGTAGTTCCACTTTTTAAGAAGGGAGACCAGAAAGTGTGTTCCAACTATAGGGGGATCACACTCCTCAGCCTTACCGTAAGGTCTTTGCGGGGGTACTGGAGACGAAAGCCTGGCTGATATTTGAACCTCAGATTCATGAGGAACAATGCAGACTTGTGGATCTGGAAAAGGCATCCAACCATGTCCCTAGGGATATTCTGTGTGTGTGTGGGGGGGGGGGGTGCTCTTGGAGTATTGGGTACTGGGCACTTTGCTACGAGCTATCCAGTTCCTATATAAACAGAGCAGGAGTCTGGTTCATATGGCTGGCAGTAAGTCTGACTGGTTTCCAGCTGGACTCCATCAGGGCTGCCCATTGTCACCTGTTCTGTTTATAACTTTTATGGACAGAATTTCTCAGCGTAGCCAAATGGCGGAAGGTTTCCGGATCAGTAGTCATAGGATCCCATGTCTGCTTGTTTTGGATGATGTGGTCTTGTAGGCTTCATCAAGCTAGGACCTTCAGCTCTTGCAGAACCAGTTTTCAGCCAAGTGTGAAGCAGCAGGCATTACAATCAGCACCTCCAAATCTAAGTCCATAGTACTTAGTTGGAAAAAGGTGGAGTGCTCCAGGGTTGGAGTTGAGATCCTGACTCAAGTGGAGGAGTTCAAATATCTTGGGGTCTTGTTCACTAGTGAGGAGGTTGACAGGTGGATCAGTGTGGTATCTGCAGTAATGCAGACTCTGTACCAGTCTGTTGTAGTGAAGAAAGAAATGAGCGGAAAAGCAAAGTTCTCGATTTTCCGTTCAATCTATGTCCCAGCCCTCTCTTATGGTCATGAGATTAGAGCAATGACTGAAAGAATGAGATTGCGAGTACAAGCAGCTGAAATGAGTTTCCTCCGCAGGGGGTCAGGACTCTCCCTTAGAGATAGGGTGAGGAGTTTGGACATCCAGGAGACTCAGAGTGGAGCTGCTGCTCCTCCACATCAAGACAAGCCAGTTGAGGTGGTCTGGGCATCTGGTTCAGATACATCCTGGACACCTTCCTGGTGAGGTGTGTCCAACAGGGAGGAGGCCCTGGGGAAGACCCTGAACACGCTTGAGAGATTATATATTTTGACTGGCCTGGGGACACCTCCCCCCAGAAGTGCTGGAAGAAGTGGGTAGGGAGGGCTGGGTTTCTTTACTCTGACTGCTTCCCTGTGACCTGAACCCGGATAAGCAGTGGACAATGGATGGACAGATGGATGGATGGATCAGACACCTCAGTGCCTCTCAAGATTTTATACAATATGTCCGCACACTGTCCATTCTGTTAGACACACCTACCTCCTTGGTCCACCGTGTAGATGTAATGTCAGAGGTAGTAACTCATCTGTCGCTGGACACTTTGTGTTGGACGTCCTCTGGTTCTTCATCAATGGACACTGGATGCTGTTTGCTGGATATGTTTTGAATCTGGCTTTATTTGATAATTTTTTCCTTAAATAATAATAAAAATATCTGCCAGTCTTTGATTAACCTCTTAAAATATCTGTTCATTAAAATTAAATAAAAGTTGTTTTCTAATCCCCCAATGGCTTAAATGTGGCCTAAAACTATAACTCTGAAATTTTCCCTTCATTCGTTATGCACAGATTTATAAATATACAGTTAGTCCACATCTCAATCTCCATGCACCCCTCAAGTACTTGCCTTCAGCTGAAGCTTACATGGAAAGCCCCACTCTGCAAGCTGATGGAATTGGATACTTACCCTGACGGTCTGAATCTGTTTTTTTGGTACACTGCTGTGTCATTGGTTCACAGATGTTTCAAAGCAGAAATGCTTGGCCATGGCATTGACTGCTATTTTTGTTTATGATACATCTTCTAGCTAATAAATTAATTTAAAAATACATCTCTTTGACATGTTAACAGTATATGTACAATAATGTCAATATTTGGGACACACAACGGCTTCCTTTTAAATGCAGGTTAGAAATGTAACAATTATTTCAAGCATTTGGTAATTTTGTTCCTGTCAGTTAAAATGTGCAGATCTAGGGGCTAATGGACATATTGGACATTGAGAATTTTGGTAATCTGAGAGTGAGGCCAATCATGCAGTGGCACTATTTTGGATAGAACATGCAATCTCCCAATGACAGGGACACGGAATATGGGTCATTATTTTATTTGCTTCAAAAAATGCATATGCAAATATATATTTGTTATGATGTGAATTGGAGTTGGAAAAAGAAAACTAACTTTCTAGCCTTGACAGGAGTGGGGTGGTGGGGTAAGCGCACCCCACCGACTGGAAGACAGAGAGGCAAACAAAGCAGCTTTTTGTTCCCCCTGTTTGTATCCGTGGTAATTACCACCATGGCGACAACCTCGCCTTTCATCTCTTCCGTCACATCACATGGCGAGCGGCAGTCGGTGGCGCAGACGCCACTGTGCCACATCTGCCACACTTCAGCACCAGAACACCGTCCCGCTGGCAAGCTGAGTCAAGCTGAAGTTCCACACACCAAGAAACAGCACTTCAGATATAAGATACAAGCAGCATTTATCATTTTAATACAACATATTATTGGCCGCTTTTTTTCAGTATGTTTAACAGGAACTGTTGGATATGATATGTAATCTTAAATATCCACGTATAATGTTATTAAACCATATTCAGACAGTATTAATCTGCAACGATTGAATAATGCAGGAATATTCACATTTTGATCAGCTGAAATGCGGTTTAAATTATATTCATTGACAAGTGTAGCAAGAAACCATTTGACCTGATTATTGATTATTCATTGCATAGCATTCAACTATTCAACTATTCATCATATGTATCCATACTATGTACTGCATTTACAATACAGTTTATATATAATTTGAAAATTGACAAGTGTAGAATATATAAAGAGCGTTAAAGGTGACATAAAGGAATAGCATGACAGTCGTTAGACTGATATCTTCTCTTGGGTGTCAGCTGACAAATGCTGTATCAAAATATTATTTTTTAGGGCCACAAAAAAAAAAAAAAAAAAAAAAACATCATCATCATCATTTTATTCTCCGCTTCAAAAAAAAAATAAAAAAATAAAAATAAAATAAAAAAACATTCTTTTCTCAAAATGTTTTTTACAAAACCTGGTCTCCATCATGAACACAATTATATGTTCTTTCAGAATCACATTTAAATCAGTTCATCCCCTTGGGAGACAGCGTTTTTCAAAAGTAAATATGACAAAAAGGTTCAAGGACACTTGGCATCATTATATACACGAATGTACAGCAAATATCCACAAACAGGACTATATTTTGTCAATATTTTGCTGCTACACAATATGTAAAACTAACGTTTACTTCTGAGGTGTGAAACAAATTTTCAGAGTCAGATCATTTGGAGCAAGAGCTGAGGACTATAGGAATGTCTCTCAGCTCCTCGACAACTACATATCTCTAAACTGAGGAATCCTGCTCTGAAAGACCCACAGGTTTTAGAAATGCTGTTTCTACTCCAGTGTTCTAGTGGTAAGTTTTCAGATATATAGCACTAGAATTTTCAGTATGAATATATGTGAGATATTTTTTCTTAGAAAAGCATGGCAGTAATAATACTGATTATATTGAAAGGATCGACAAATCCGAGTATAGCTGAATGAGCTCCTACATTCATTAACACTTTTTCAGAAGGCTGTCTGTTTTTTTGTTTTTTTTCCTACTTGACAGAACTATGCTGCCCTCTTTTGGTCCTACAGGATCATACCTACAAAAGGGTCAAATGTCACTGTGAGGAGAAACCAAATAATTTATAGGCCTTAAGTATAAATAAAAGTAGAATTATTAAAGTTTAATGTAATATTTAAGTAATGTTTGGGGCAAATAAGGTACGCTATCTTCTAACGTGGGTGAAAGCCACTGCATCAAGTTAATTTCCATCTACAATTTCTTGGTAGGTGAAAATTTGCATCGACCAAGCTACACACGTTGTATATCCTACTTTGCTTTCTTTAACGTCATCATCCTCTGGTGAGTGCCTTTCTTACCCTGCACCTCCTGTTTGCATGTCTCAGCTCAGACTTGTTATTCCACTCTTTCCTTGGATGTAAACAATGCATGCAAGATACCCTTAAAGGGAACATCTAAGATTGTGTGGAACTGCTTTTCTTTGTGGTTCATTTATGTTCAGAAGCTCTGCCTCTGTTAAGGTGGACAGGTATGGTTGAGGGATTAATGGACTCTTGTTTGTACAATATCCTCATCTCAGTTCATGCTTTTCAAGTTCTCTCTGTTCTTTCTTTATATTGCAGTCTGGAATGTCACCTTTGAGTTCAGTAGAAATAAATCCACAAAATGCACCATGGTTTTATATCTAATATGTAAAATATTGAGATCAAATATTGTATAAATGAGTCCCATGGTGTCTCAGCAGCATCTGCTTTCTAGTGACTGAACACAATTTAATCCATGTGTAATTTAAACATGATGCTAACTAAAATGCTGACTTTCAGACAGTCAGCCCCCATTCTTCTTTAAGCCTGTCTGGATCATTAGCATTCAGCACAGGCTAACAAGAGCATGTTACAAATGGTAATCTTTTGTGCTTTGTTGATAGTAGGATGATCTTATGACCCCTGTAATGCCACCGCTCTGGGGCTCGGCAGATTGCCACATCGGGGAAAGCATATTGCAGTGTTCTCCACCTGTACCCAGATGTCCCTAGCAGCTGCTGAGCATTATAGACCCATGTAGGTGCCACCAAGTAGCATGAGTCACCCAGGAGGGTGGGCCCAGTGTTTATTGGCTAATCCCGCTTTGCATTGCTTTGCGCTACTATTTAGTCAGGGCCAAGCATCTGGTAATGAAGACAAAAGGAGAATTACCCTGCCTGCTCATAGACACAAAAAAAATCCCAAGTGGTATACTGAAATGATTTGTGTTAGAGCCCCGATGCAAAAGGAGGTAGCTTGCAAGTTCATTCTGTCCCATGTGTCTGTATCAGTGGAAAATGTAAGAGTGGCTAATAAGTGTTGCTGTAAATGAACTGGGCTCTCCATGTGCATGTGTTAAAATGTGACTGTGTGTTTGCATAATGTGACATTGTCTTTCAAGGAGACTCAAATGTTGCCTTGCCTCAAGCATATGGCTATGGTGGATTAATTATGGAAATGACCAGTGCCCAAGCTGTAGCCTGACTATTTGAGCAGTTTCACCAATAGTGTTTCTGTGTCCTTTTCATGCAGAATGATCTCTAAGAGGACTTTTACAAGAAATACAACACTGGGTCAAATGCCATATGACTTTTCTCCACACCATAGTTTTACACTGTACATATGACCTGCCCTTCTAGATGGTCTACATATTTGTTTCATCCCAGCTCACACAACATAGGACAATTTGATGTACACTAAACCTGTTTGAGAATCACTGCTTCAAACAAAACTGCAAAGACTCATTGTTTTTTCTAGGGTTCTTAAAGGCCATGTTTGCAATTTTAATCCATATTTTACTAAACTATTTTTTTTAGCTCTTCGATCTGTTTGCATGTATGAAATGAATAGTGTTTGTAAACAACCCTGGCTCAGTAAATGGGAAACAAACTAAGTGTCTCTTTGAAAAATGGCTCAGGAATTCACTCACTGTGTCGCTGGCACAGGTTTGGCTGAGAAACAGTATCTGGTGGTATTTGAACAGTGGAGAGACATCTGACCATTGAAAAGCATGAAAATAGATGAGAATATTGCTCTGTTCCTGCTCCATAGAGGTGTAATATTGACTTATTTTTGCTGTTACATATATATTAGGAACTGATTCCGAATTCAGCAGACTGTTAACTGCATTAAAATAAACATATACTGTAAGTGCTACCACAAGCTACTAAGTAAAACGAACAAGATACATTATGTTTCTAACTCAGATATATATTTCCACCTTAAAAATGCACCAGTTACATAAGGTGGAACTGACGGCAAACTTGGGATACCACTAACTGCGTGACAGTAAATACAGACAGAATGTGCCACAGAACAGTTTGAGTAACAAAGAAGTTTATGTTGTAATTCACACACTGAATTAAAATTTACAGGCAAGTTAAATTAGCATAAACAAGCTACAGTCAGTTTCTTACTCAAACATAGCTTCCACCTCCTGAATGACCTGGGTGTTTGTTTAACTGTGAGAACAATATTTATCCAGAACCATCTATGTTGCCTTTAGTAAGGACAAAGGCTCTTTATGGAATTATAAATATTCAAAGACAACATAAAGGTCTTTTGCAGATCATTTTTTTAATAGTTCAAGAAAGTGAAATATCCCCTAATTTTGCTAAGGGTGAAGTATTTGCTGAAATAAACCTGGTTCTTCTATGATGTTGCTATAAAGACACTTCTTTTTTATTTTTAATGAACCATGGAATGGAAGCCCTGGGGTAGAGGGCGGTTTTGGTAGTGCATTTGTTATAATATTAATTTGCACACCCTTTTTACAGTCTAGTTGTTTTTGTACACATTAATGTGCAGCCCTTTGCACCATCTGGTTTCAATTGGAGACCAGAGGTCACTGAATGCAGCATTTTGTAACCAGTGTTGAATTTGTACATGACAGGGGCCAAATTGAAAGTTTTCTGGAGGAAGTGTGGCTGGTCAAGAAAGAGGGAAGTGAAACGGGTTTTATAGAGTAAATTAGGATAACTGTACAAACGCCAGCATTTCTGTTTTTAACCTCTTTTTTTAGGTGCCCATAGTGAACATTAAGATATAAATGTTGAGGTCTGGTGCTCCATACCTTGTTTTAGGACTGAGGGTTGTCTAATCTCAATTTTTCAAGGGTTACCATACAACATTTTCTCATATAGCTCAAAGTGTGTTTAAACTGTATCACTAAATGAAGCACAGTCCTGTACATTTAAATGCCCACACTACATTAGCTTTATCTGTAAGCTGGTATGAACATTTTAATTTCAAACAATATAGATTGTTTTATAAATAGACAATACAAATGGCCCATTTAAGAACCAGGGGACTCATAGGATTTCTGCCTATGAATGGCTATGGTTGCACCTGGGATTGATTTTTGGCAGTTTTAAAAATATACCGTACAAAATTGCATATTTTTTTTACCTTTCCCTAAGTTGTACTGTGGATAGAAACCAAACAATAAAAAGCACCAAACAGGGTAAAGTGAATCTGTTGTGCATTAATATGTATTCTAACTACTGTTTGAGCATGTAGTATGTAGAATTACAAGTGTCAAAGTTGAGTGTATTAAAAAATCCACAATGCATACCTGGAACCAGTTGATTTTTGAGTACCCTAATGATTTACACTGTTGTCTCACAATTCTATGGGAAACGGAAAAGGAGGAGCTTCTCACATCTGGAAAATTTTGGCTGTCTCAACTAGCGCCCTAATACTGTCTCAGCCACAGAGGCTCCGCCCACAAGTTGACAGAGACTCTGATATTTTCAGTGCACAAACCTGACCTCACTGTCATCAGCTGCATTGCAATTGGCTGTCTGTAGATCCACGTATATGCACTTTTGTGTATTGTTTTGTACTGGTACTGGAATTACCTCCTTCTACACATCATGCCAAAATTGCAGACTTGTAATTGGTCATTTTGTGTGTCAGTCAAATTTATTTTTCTGCAATTGTAGGCAGTTCTTGGCCATGTTAAGTGTCGAAAGGCACCAGACTCTTTAAGCAGGAAAGGAAATTTGACTGACATGCATATGTACCAATCATAAGCCTGCTATTTTGGCATGATATTTTGAAGGAGTCAGATAGCCATTCAAAATGCAACTTGCAGAATTCTGACAAATCTGACAAATCAAATCAAATCAAATTTATTTGTATAGCGCCTTTTACAACTGACGTTGTCACAAAGCAGCTTCACAGTTTCAAAACAGAACATTTAAATCAAAGCCCAATGCAAGCAAGCTGAAGGCGACAGTGGCAAGGAAAAACTCCCTCGAGGCTGGAGGAAGAAACCTTGGGAGGAACCAAGACTCACAAAGGGGACCCATCCTCCTCTGATCAAACTATAGATTGAATTTTAAATGATCACCAATGAAGTGTCATAATGCTACATAATAATAATAATAATAATAATAATAATAATAATAAGGTGAGCAGCTGGTCTGGTCTGGTCTGCAGGAGAATCCAGCAAACAATCTTCCGTCAGTGGGCCACCATTCTCTCAGAAAACAGTAAAACAGTAAAAGGGAAGCAGTTAGTTTAGTTGAGTGCAGCAGAGAATAAGAGCATGTGAATATTTTCTTTAGTGTAGTGAGGGATCTGACTGTAACAGACTGGGGGTAGGGAAACCAGAAGGAGCTCAGGCAAAGACATCCTTTCGTTCCAAGCAAGAGAAATTGTGAGCACATCATCCACGTTTACCCTGATTCTCCATGTCCATTAGTTCCTGAAATGACAACCTTAAACTAGACAGAGGTTAGTTGCCAAAGGCTAAACTGAACAAGTGTGTTTTGAGCCTAGACTTAAACATAGTGACTGTGTCTGCGTCCCGAACACTAGCTGGAAGATTGTTCCAGAGCTGAGGGCTTTGTAGGAGAAGGCTTTCCCCCCCGCTGAAGTCTTATGAATTCTGGGTACTAATAAGAGGCTGGCGCCCTGAGATCTGAGTAATCTTGGTGGTTCATAGTGTGTGATGAGGTCTTGCAAGTATTCAGGGGCGAGACCATGTAAGGATTTATACGTGAGTAAAAGAATTTTGTAATCGATACGGAATTTAACTGGAAGCCAGTAAAGGGCCAATAATACTGGGCTGATATGATCAAATTTTCTAGTTTTAGTGAGGACCCTGGCTGCAGCATTTTGAATTAACTGGAGTTTACTCAAGTTTCTGCTGGAGCATCCTGATAAAAGTGCATTGCAATAATCTAATCTTGATGTAATAAAAGCGTGAACTAATTTTTCCGCATCTAGGAGGGATAAGGAATTTCTTAACTTAGCGAGGTTCCGAAGATGTAGGAAAGCTGTTCTTGTAATGTTACCTATATGCTGATCAAATGATAGATCTGAATCAATTATAACACCCAGATTTTTAGCTGATGAGCTCGGGAGAACAGGGAAGTCAAAATTATGTATTAAGTCTGATACCTTATTTATAGCAGGTTTTGGACCTAGAAGGAGAACCTCGGTTTTGTCGCTGTTTAGCAGAAGGAAATTGTATGACATCCAATGCTTCACTTCTTTAACACAGTCCTCCATTTTCTTTAGTGTAGGTTTGTCATCTGGTTTGGCTGATATGTATAACTGTGTGTCATCTGCATAACTGTGGAAGGTAATGCCATGCCTGCTAATAACTCTGCCCAGTGGCAGCATGTATAATATGAATAGTAAAGGTCCTAAAATGGAGCCTTGGGGAACTCCAAATCTCATTTTTGTATGAGTAGAAGAAACATTATTTGCGTTTACAAACTGATAGCGATCTGTGAGGTAAGACTTAAACCATGATAGGGCTGTTCCTGTTATTCCAACCATTTTTTGTAATCTTTCTAGCAGAATAGTATGATCAAGTCTATCGAAAGCTGCACTGAGGTCTAGTAGAACTAGCATGGATACGCAGCCTCGATCAGAGGCGAGAAGAAGGTCGTTTGTTATCTTAACTAAAGCTGTTTCGGTGCTATGGTGTGGCCTAAAACCAGATTTAAATTTTTCATATATGTTATTCTTATGCAAGTATGACCTAAGTTGTTGGGCCACAACTTTTTCTAAGATCTTAGATATGAAGGGAAGGTTAGAGATGGGTCTGTAATTGGATAGTACACTAGGATCAAGATTCGGTTTTTTGATCAGGGGTATAATAACTGCTAGTTTAAATGCTTTGGGTATGTGACCTAGTCTAAGGGACGAATTTATGATTGATAAGATGGGATTGATTATGACTGGTAATACTTCTTTAAATAGTTTTGTTGGTATTGCATCAAGTGTGCAGGTCGTACAATTTAACGAGTAGATGATTTTCTCCAGTTCTAGCTGTGGTAGTGGGTCAAAGTCCTCTAGTCTTTCTTCTATGTTTTGTTCTATATCATCCACACCAGATGACAGACAAGCTGGATTTAGTAATATGGTATTTATTGTTTGTCTAATATTTTCAATCTTATTGTTAAAAAAGTCCATAAAAGCATTGCTGGTGTGAATGGCTGGGATCTGTGGATCAGTAGCTGCCCGATTGTTTGTAAGTTTAGAGATTACATTAAAGAGTGCTCTGGGATTGTGTTTATTATTTTCAATCAGTGAGGACAGATGTGCTGAACTTGCATTGACGAGTGCCCTTCTATATTGGATAAGGCTGTCTTTCCAGGCACAGTGAAATACTTCCAGTTTAGTCGACCGCCATTTCCGCTCTAATTTCCTTACGGTTTGTTTTAGGGTGAGTGTTTCTTCATTATACCAGGGAGCGAGTTTTTTCTGTTGTAGCTTTTTACGCTTAAGCGGTGCTACACTATCTAAAGTTGATCGAAGAGTGTTATCTAAGTAGTCCGTTAGTCTGTCCAGCTCCAGTGGGTCTGCTGGACTACTGACTGAGGTTAATAATGAGGCCAAATTAATGTACTGAAAGTATCTGACAACTTGTGGCTGAGAAACCCCTACTCCCAAAATACTGCACTTCTATTACACTTGAAGCTTGTACATTGTACATGAAGCTTATATCGAATAAGTTTTATTAACGGACATACATTGCACAATTTTATTTATTATTTATTTAAGTTTCACGCTGTGTCCAGAAATGTTTCATATTCAGTATATAGTGCGCCATTTTGTAGTAGTGTCCGAAAACTTAGTGGACATAGGGCACTTAAAAAAAAGTCACTCAATGCACAGCAAATGAAGTGTACACCCCATGTTCATAGTGGGTTCACATAATCAACTGTGTTGTTTGGTAGAAAAAATCAAACATGAGGTAGTTTCCAAAATTATTGCTGAATTCAGTTCCTTATAATAGTGCACGCTTTACTGAGTAATAAAGGGAATAATAGATAGGGATAGCCAATTCTGACACAGGGTAATACTTTTTAAAAAATGGTGGACACTGTGGCAGCTGCAGCTTGGTATGACATGCACTGCTGGTTGCACTGTCATTTTAAGGTTTGTACATGGTATATCCAGTATAGTATTAGTGTGAAGTACTCAATTGGGATGCAGCCTAATAGTTTATGGAACAGTAAACCACTGAAAATAACCCACCAACTGAGATTTTAATTGAATTTCAACCAGCAAGATTAAAATTTTCTTCTTTGACATAGCTTTTCTATAAACAATTGGGTCTTGAGTATGTTGTGAATGTGCCTCTGCTCCCTGTAGAAATTAAAATCAGGAGCTTCAGAGTATTACTGTCATTAAGCCCTCATATCAGTGGTCAGTCAAGCGGAGATGCCAATCACTCTCTCTTTCAAATGCTAAGTATTAGTAAACTCCCTGAAGAATGCTAACTTGAATTAGTTTTCATGGAGAGCTGGATAATCAGAAGGAGGGTGTGGGATAAGTAAGGGTGGGCTTTGGGGCGGGGAACTGAAGAGGCAGGCCTGTCGAGGTTGGATGTGGTGGTTGGTGTAATTGTTCATGACACCTGCCCCACTAATTATCACCAGTGAAAGGTAATCTCCAAAGATTATGGCAGCTGTCAGGGTAACAAGCATGCAGCTCCACACCACTATGCGGGGGCCTGGTCTCATCCCCTTGTTGCCTAATGAAACCTTTTTTCTCCGCCTTTGGGAAGGATGAAGGGTTCCACTCCACAAATGGGAACGCAGCATTGAACTTGACTGAATCCGTCATCGTGCCACTGCCTTGAATCATGCATGGGCCGATTGAAAATTAGCCCTGATTATTTTCAGCACTTTAACACTTGACCCAGATGTCTGGGTATGGAGGGAGCTTCAGGTATTCAAGCTTTATTGGGTTTGATTTGTAGACAGCATGACACTTTTGAGACACTGATGAAAGGTGTAGAACCACAAAGGACCAGCTATTCAGAGAAGCTTCTTCAGCAGTTCCTCTGGGCCGGGCCTGTGCCAGTCAGAAGTGGCACTGAACACAAGGGCGGGTCAACAGGAGGGTGCCCTGGGGAAGGAAAAGAATGAGCAAGTATGAAGGGAAACAAATTAATTCCTCTCCATGTTAGAGCAATAAATGATGGTCCTCCTGCAGAAACTCTCCACTGAGGCTCTCATCCCCTCGTTTCACCTGTGCTCCATCTGTGAATTGTAAGCACTTATCAAAACTCAATTAAAGGCGACATTCACAATTTTAATCAAAAACTCTTATTATAAAATTCTGAGGATGTTACTTCACCATTTGCCAGCTCTCCAGCCTGTTTGCATCCTTGACACCAATCTAATGCACAGCATCAGTAAAGAGGTAAAAACCAGAACAGTGTTGCCCCTCAATTGAAGATGTCCCTTTTATGGCTATCATTCCCTGAATCACATGTCATATGCTTGATCACATTCTGGAGTGTATGCTAAATAACTAATATAAAAAACTAATATAAATTGAACTTATAGGATTTCAGGGAAGTTCTTTTAGTTTGCTAATGTTACAACTGAGGACCTAAATACACAATTTGTCCTCCTCGGGCAAGGAATTAAACATAGCCATGCTGCCAAACAAGGCAAATTTGATTAAATGTCGTAACAAGGGCACTAGTTCAGAAAGGAATAAAATGAACAAGGAAGGATTTGGGCTTGCTCTGTAGTGAGATACAGGCTGAGAGTGAGCCCCCAACAGCACATCTTGCCACATGCCAAGCCCAAAACATACACACAAACACATATAAATACTCAACAACCCCTAAACAACAACAAACATCCCATAGAAAAACCTAGTAAGAGTAAAAGGAGGG